>NW_020664463.1:2511458-2603046 GCF_002925995.2 Terrapene triunguis | reverse complement strand
CCAACGGACCCTTTGAAGTCCGCCTCGAGCCCCTCAGGCGGTGACAGCTGTATCGGTCCCAGGATATTAGAGAGACAAGGTGGGCAAGGTAATATTTATTCCATCAACTTCTGTTGGTCAGAGAGACAAGCTTTCAAACTTTCACAGAGTTGACCTCAAGAAGAGCTCTGTATAAGCTCGAAAGCTTGTCTCTCTGACCAACAGAAGTTTGTCCAATAAATATTACCTCACCCACTTTGTCTTTCACTTAAAACTAGACTAGAAAAAGCACTAGAAATTGTAGTATGAGACAAAGTGGTAGTGGCCAATCAATGCAGAGGGAGGAAGGAAACAGACTAAATGACTTGACTGATCTTTTCTATCTCTACTTTCCAACAACTTGAAATGCCACAAAAACCCCAAAGCATCTTCCAAAGATGACCCTCCTCTTTTCAGTTTCAAGGGACTGCCTCTGTGTGGAACTGGACCTAGAGTTTTCAGTGGGAGCTAGTTTTTCAAGCTAGCCAGATGCCCTCCCTTTGTGAAGATATGTAGTAAGATCCTCACCTCTCCCCACTCTGCCCCTTTTAAGCAGAGTGAAAGAGCTAGAGCAGTGTAAAGAGGCCCTACGAACCATAAGGGTTGGGCCTACAGCATGCAGCGCTGCAGAGATTCCAGGCAGTGCTCAGCTGCCCAGGGAGGCTGCCGTGATTTAGACAGGACCCCAGAATTGCCTAAATTATGCCTGGGGCCTCTCCAGCTATTAGAGCAGCCCGGTACTGTATTGAGAAGGAACAAAGGTAGCTCCTCCCTCTGGACTTTGAGTTCTGTGCAGCACAGAATCTCACCCCTGATCTCTAATAAAGAGCTCACTTTGGTTCCAGTCAATAGTCTTTTTCCATAGGTAACACTAGGAGGCAATAATTATGTAATAAATCTTTTTGATGGAGTAACCCTGTTAAGAGTTTAAGTACTACACTCTGCATATAGATACTTTGCAGGTGCACATTTTTTCTATGTTTTCTTTCTTTAATTTCAGAGCCAACATAATTCCTGCAGGGTTCCTCTCTACCAGTATATGTTTCCTAAAAAACAGACTTCAGTGCCGTGCCCTGCCACTACTCCATATATCATCACTCTCACCATACTGAGATAATAGGAAACAAGTTTTGATTCCTGAATGAATTACGTTGATGGTGATGAATAAAACAGAAGAGACAGCTTGATTTTCATAAGTTAAATTGAACTCTCCGTGCCAAGTGCAAGGGGGAAAAAAAAGATTAGCCAACTGAGCAAACATGACAAGGGAAGGCGGAAGAAATGATGTCCAACAGATTAATGTCATTGGAATAAAATTATATTTGTGATTTATCTGGGGAAAGTCCCAAATGCATTCTCCAGCATCCTGGCCCTGTTCTGGCAGAGCACTTAAGCACATGTGCAACTTTAAGGACATGAGTAGCCCCTTGAAGTCAATGGGACTACTCATTAGCTTAAGTGCTTTGCTGGATCAGGATTGCAGTGCTCAGGAAGCTGCAGGATCAAGCCTATGGAGAATGTTTTGAGATCCATGCACACATGTGCTACACATATGTACAAAGAAACACACTAGTACACAAATATTCACATACACACTGCAGTTTGAAACCTGAACAACAAAGAACTGTTCTGAGATCACAGACTCTGATCCACATAACCACATGCTTAACTTTAAGCACATGAGTATTACATATGTGTAAGTGCTATGCTGAATCAGGGCCAGAGAGCTCAGTACATTCCACTGTTGAGCCCTGCATGAGTTGCTCTGCCAAATGTAATAGTGCTATGCAAGGTTCAGCAGTGCCATTGACCTCAACTTCATTGACAGCTTCAGTACCTTACTGAATTCAAAGATTCATATATTTAAAGCCACACAGAACCATTGTAATCATCAAGTCTGACATCCTGCATAATACAGGCCACAGAACCTCACCCAATAATGTCTGCATAACCTCTGTTTGAGCTATCACATATTTTTAGAGAGACATCTGGTCTTAATTGAAAAGCTTCATGTGATGGAGAATTTGGGCATTATTGTTAACAGGAAAGAGGAACAGGCAAAATTTACCCCTACATACAGGTACAATTGATATTGCTTCAATAGTTCAATTTCATAGAATTATAAAAATGTAGGGCTGGAAGGAACCTCAAGAGGTCATCAAGTCCATTTCTCCATGCTGAGGCAGGACCAAGTATACCTAGAGCATCCCTGACAAGCGTTTGTCCCATCTGTTCTTAAAAACCTCTAGTGATGGGCATTCCAGACCCTCCCCGGTAACCTATTCTAGTGCTCAGCTATACTTACAGTTAGAAAGTGTTTCCTAATATCTAACCTAAATCTCCCGTACTGCATATTAAGCTCATTACTTCTTGATCTACTTTGGACATGGAGAACAAATGATTACTATCCCCTTTATAACAGCCCTTAACATCTTTGAAGACTGGTATCAGGTCTCCCCTGAGTCTTGTTTTCTCTAGACTAAACATGCCCATTATTTTAATCTTTCCTCACAGGTCAGGTTTTCTAAACTTTTTAGAGATGCTCCTCGGGTTACGCAAACCTGACTTACACAAATCTGCACTTACGGAAAAAGTTCCATAAGTTCCGTAAGCTTTTTTTGTGTGTGTGTGTAATTGTCGGGTATACATTCCCGACTTACGCAAAATTTAACTTATGCAAGGCGTTCTGGAACGGAATGCTTGCGTAAGTCAAGGAGCATGTGTATTGCTCTCCTCTGACTCTCTTCAGTTTGCCCACATTGTTCTTAAACTGCGGTGCCCAAAATGACACACAATACTCCAACTGAGGTTTCACAAGTGCCTAGTAGAATGGGACAATTACCTCCTGTATCATACATAGGACACTTCTGTTAATATACCCTAGAACAGGGGTTCTCTAACTTCTTTGTGTCTGTAGTAGTTTATGCCTTCCATCCCACCACACAAGTACATATACAGATAAAAACAAACAAACAAACATGAAACTTTCACTAGCTATCAAAAACTGTAAGGCATTGATTCATACAGAGCCATTTAAGCATATAGTATATAGGTCTCCGGCCACCCAGCTCTTAAGGCAGTGCCACCGTCAGCAGCAGCAGAGAAGTAAGGGTGGAGATACCATATTATGCCACCCTTACTTCTGTGCTGCTGCTGGCGGTGGCACTGCCTTCAGAGCTGCGCACTCGGACAGCAGCTGCCGCTCTCTGTTCTGCCTTCTCATGCCCTCCCCCAAATACATTCCGTGCCACCCCCCACCCAGTTTGAGAACCTATGCCCTAGAACAGTGGTTCCCAAACTTGTTCTGCTGCTTGTGCAGGGAAAGCCCCTGGCGGGCCGGGCCAGTTTGTTTACCTGCCACGTCCGCAGGTTTGGCCAATCGCAGCTCCCAGTGGCCGCGGTTCACTACTCCAGGCCAATGGGAGCGGCTGGAAGTGGCGCGGGCCGAGGGACGTACTGGCCGCCGCTTCCAGCAGCTCCCATTGGCCTGGAGCAGCGAACCACGGCCACTGGGAGCCGCAATCGGCCGAACCTCCAGACGTGGCAGGTAAACAAACCGGCCTGGCCCACCAGTGGCTTTCCCTGCACAAGCGGCGGAACAAGTTTGGGAACCATTGCCCTAGAATAATATTAGCCTTTTCTGCAACGGCATCACATTATTGGCTCATGTTCAATTTGTGGTGCACTATAATCCCCAGAATTTTTTCAGCAGTACTGCCATGGAGTAAGTTATTCTCTAGTTTGTAGTTATGCATTTCATTTTTACGTTCTAAGTGTAATACTTTTCATTTGCTGTTATTAAATTTCATCTTGTTGATTTCAGCGCAATTCTGCTATATATCAAGGTCATTTTGAATTTAATCCTGTCCTCCAAAGTGGTTGGTGCTGTCCCAGGTTGGTGTCATCCACAAATTTTATTAGTATACTTTCCACTCCATTATTCAAGTCACTAATGAAAATATTGACTCGCACCAGACCCAGGACAGACCCCTGGAGGGCCCCTTCTAGGTTGACAGTGAACAATTGATAACTATTCTTTGAGTGTGGTCTTTTAACCAGCTGTGCACCCATGTTATAGTAATTTCATCTAGGCCACACTTCCTTAGTTTGTTTATGAGAATGTTGTGTGGAACTGTGTCAAAAGTTTTATTAAAATTAAGATATATCATGTCTACTGCTTTCTCCCATCCACTAGGCCCATAAACCTGTTAAAGAAGGAGATTAGGGTTTTTTGGCATGATTTTTTCTTGAAAATTCCATGTTGGCTATTACTTATTACCCCACTATCCTCTAGTTGCTTACAAACTGATTGTTTGAAAATTTGTTCCAGTATGTTTCCAGGAACTGAAGTTAGGCTGACTGGTCTGTAATTCCCTGGGACCTCTTTGTTCCACTTTTTAAAGATAGGAACCAGGTTTGCCCTACTCCAGTTCTCTCTGTGTTCTCAAAGATAATTGCTAATGGTTCAGAGATCACTACAGCTAGTTCCTTATGTATCACAGGGTGAATTTTGTCAGGCCTGGGAGATTTGAACACATCAAACTTATTAATATTCTTCAATCTGTTCTTTCCCTATTTTGGCTTGTGTTCCTTCCCCCTTGTTGTTAATGTTAATTGTGTTAAATATCTTGCCACAATTAACCTTTATAGTGAAAACTGAAGCAAAATAGGCATTAAATACCTCAGTCCTCTTGCTGTTATCCATTATGAGATCTCCTTCCCTGCTAAGTAATGGACCTACAATTTCCTGTGTCTTTCTCTTGCTCCTAATGTATTTATTGCCTTTTCTGTCCCTTGCTAGGTGCAATGCGTTTTGAGCCTTACACTTTCTGATTTTGTCTTTAAATACTTTTGCTATTCTTCAGTGCTCATCCTTAGCAATTTGTCCATGTTTCACTTTTTGTAGGATTCCTTTTTGGTTTTTAAATCATTAAAAAGCTCCTGATGCACCCTATCCTTTGCTATTCTTTCCATCTTTTCTTTACAGCAGGATAGGGAATTTGGTCCATTGTGTACAAGTTTTGCTTTGAATATGATATTTAAAGCTACAGCCTGACAAGAGTATCTATTTACTAATCTTTGTATCCTCTGGACAAAACAAAAAATAGGGGAAACTTGTTTCCAAATATCCTAGCAACAAAGTTAACAACTGCAATAAAAAAAGTCACTGGGCTTGCTTGGGGATGTGAATTAAGCCATATTTCCCTTCAGAAGCTTGTGCTATTTTGTCTATTGGTTAATTTTTGAGTTTTTTCATTTTCACAAATAAAATAACCAGATTGTTAAATCTGACCATTTTAAACCAGATTGTTAAATCTGACCATTTTAAGGAGTTGAGTTTTAAGATATGATCAGTCTTATTATCTATCAACATTTACCAATATTTACTACACACTGGTATCTCAGATACTGCAGTTTTCCCTCTACATGCAAAATAGAAAATAGCAACAGATCACTCTGTGGTGATGGGGATAAATGTTGACTTGCAAATGGTGACCACAAAAAGTTATATGAATTTCTGATGAGTAATATTTACAGAAAAAAATACTCAAAGAAGAAAGTGGGATATCTAAAAATGCACCCTTTTTTTTAAAAAAAAAAAAACCCTAAATAGTAATTTTGAATGATTTTGGTGGTGGTGAAAGATTCTGGATGGATAACCATAGAGAACAGGAACAACATTTTCAACTGTGAGTGTGTACAGTCTAGGCCCTGTGTACTGCACAGCCAGCTGGAACTCAATTCTGCAGCAAGGTACCTTGAGTCTGCAGCAATCTGGTTTGCTAATCTACAGCAACTTCATATTTATATTTTAAAACTGTAATTTTACATTTTAATTTAAGATGAAATTGAGTAACAGACTCAATACAAATACCCAAGTGTTATTTATTTTAATATTACAATGAAATTTATGCTGTACCCCCATTTTTAGTTTTTCAAAATACCACAGACTGTCATTTGTAGTATCAGATTCCACAGACCATTAAGATGAATAGGCAGTTCACACTTTTAGACTGTCTGTATCAGTTCACCCTGGGTTCAGGTTTTCAAGCTTTTCTTCTAAACCATGAAAGGTTTAGACTTTTTTTTTTTAATTTAAGCACGATTCTGCTACTGGGGATGAATTGTGTGGCAAATTCCATGGCTGCAGAATATATGGAATCTTGACTGCAGCTACACCCCTAAATTAAGGTTTATTAGGCACTTGGATAAAAAATGACCTAATATTCAGCAATGCCAAACATATCCAGTTCCCCTTAAAGTCAGTGGGATCTGCAGATGTTCAGTACCTTCAAAAGTCAGGCAACTTCCATTAAGGTGCCTAATAAATACAGATTTAAAAACACAACTTTAAGCACCCAGTTTTGAAAATTAGACCTAGAGTCCTATTTATCCACAAACCAGATACAGCATGAGTAATGCTCATGCAAACTTCCCCTCATGGCCAAACTAACATGCCTGAACACTGACCTGGAAGGGCCTCCTGTAGTGCTCAGAAGGCAATTCAGACCTTGTGACAATCAGGGTCAAGACACTCTGTGGGAGCACAGAGGGTAGAAGCCCAAAGCATAAATAGTTGAATCAACTGGTTGTATACAATATTATTATACTTTAAAATAAAGTGGATTGAGTAAGGTCTTTCATGAAAGCTGGTGACACACTAGTGATTAATATCATTGTAAAATGTATGTATTACCACCACATGGTAATAAATTATGGATACTTAATGATATGATTTAAAGTCTGTGATCAGACAAAGGGAGAAACAGGTTTTCTTCCAGACAGGAAAAAAGGGTTCTGATCCAATGCCTATAGATCAGCAGGTGGCTGAGTTTACTGTGCCATTGTAAGAGGAGAGGTATGACCCCAGGAGGCTCTCAATGCCAATTGGCAAAAGCCCCCCTATACTATATTTCACATCAGAGCAGAGACATACATTGCGTCAACACATTGTTGTCATCATATACATCTCAAACGTGTCATGGAAGATATCATAGGTAAACTGGTGACACACTGGTCCTCAAAACCATTGGATCATGTATGTGCAGATGGCATACAAAAAGATATATGCATGTGCTGGAAACATGTTCCTAAAATGTGTTTGAGAGGCAGAGCATGAACCCAGCCTGCCCTAGACAAAGAAATGTGTATTTATCTATCTGACCAGCTTAGTTACTGTCAGAGGACAATAGAAGTACATTTACATATAAGATAAACAAAGACATCAAGCTAGATGAGCATGGGAGTAGACGTTTAACAATCATGCTGGGGAACAGAATCTGCCCTGCAGGAAGCTTTCCTGGCTCTTGACATAGACAGTACACTTTGGTAATACAAGGGGAGCAAAGAGACATTTTAGGGATCCATCTCCTGAGGGAACAAATAAACCAGCACAATGATTCTCTGAAGGCTGGAACAGCCAGTCATGCTGGAGAATGCTAACAACTTGTTGTGAGTAAGAAACTATATTAGGCAAAAATGTTACTGGTTAGAATTAACTTTTAGCCACTAGAAAACACATTAGTTCTGTTTTGTTTATAAGCATTTCATGTCTTTGGCTCTTGGTAGAAATAACTTAAATCTATGTTCTTTGTTAATAAATGTATTCTTAGTTTTACTATCAAGTATCTCAGTATTGTGCATTTTGGTGTAGTAAAGTATAACCGCAGCTAAGCTAAAAAGCTGTTGTGTGTATTGGCTCTTTGGAGGCAGTAAACTTGGTATTACCCCTGTGAGTGTCCAGTGACAGGCACTGGACACTGCAAGGAGATAGTTTTGGGGAGACTTGGGACCAGAAAGGTTGTTGGGGTCACCCTGCAAGGACTACCTGGACTGGTGGAAGCTCAGGGTGAGAACCTCATCCTGTAGGCAGGCTGCTGGTGTCAGGGCTCTGAACCAAAGCTGCACAACCTAAAGGCAGCTAAGGTTAGAGGTTAGGCAGTGACAGAACCCCTTACTGGTCTCGGTGAATCTCCAAAGTGTCACAAACTCCCCAGTCCATTCAGCCCTTGACATGAAACTGCCAATCAAGGTGCTAATAATTGCCTACCATGATGGTACTTCTGTTTCCAATACACTAATTCATTTCTCCCAGCTTTACCAAGCACCTGCCACTAGGTAGCTACTACAGTAACATCCTGGATTTATATGGCAGTTTCCTATCCTGTAAATATGAAATTTGTGGGATCATCATTAGAACGATTCCTTAAAGTACAAAGGCAAATTGGCATTAGTTAAGAAGAGCCATTCATTCAGGATCATTGGAAAACAATGCAATGTACCTATTATTCCTCTCATGGATCTAGCCAAGATCAACTACATTCAGACAAAACTATTTTGTCCATTACATACAGATAAAAACTCAGTGGCACTGATGATGTTTACAATTGCCTTAATCGGATGCTTCTCACACACCTTTATTCCACCCTGTACCTTCTATTGTAAATCAGGATTTAAAAAGGAGACAGCAGCTCTCTGATCTTATATCAACAATAAGGGATGTTTGTTTAATGGGGCTTTAAATTGTTTGTTTTAGGGAATACATATACCACTGCCAACTTCCTCCTGTAATTTTAACTTGCTTTGTCTTCATGCAATAAAAGAATGACAAGATAAGAGTTCAGTGTAAATAAAAACAAAGCACTGCTTGCTTTCCTTATATACCAAACCAATGTTTTCATAGTTAGTGTGTAGCCAGGCTGTGATTTCAAGCTGGGTTGGGGTTGGGCAGTATTTGGAGAAGACCTCCATGGAAAACTCAATGACTGCAAGAATGGGTGTTGATGGCATTCGTTCCCCTGAGACAGTACCTAGTCAGTGTGTGTAGATAAGGGGTATTGTGCTGACGGCAGCACCATTTTTTATGTAGAATGAAAAACAGAGGTCCTATATCACTTGTGGTGGTTAAGGATGGGAATTTCATAGACGCCTAGGGACATTATGCACCTGACTCCATTGAATTTCATTGAGCTTCTGGGCTCAGACTTTTAAAGGCATTGAGACACCTAAAAATGCGGATAGGCGCCTACAAAGACTAGATACCTAACTCTCATTGACTCCAGTGGAACTTCCAATAAATCCCATAGGTCAATCTACATCATTAAGCAGCTAAATGCCCTTGAAAATCTGGCTCTGGGTGCCTAAGGCCCTCAAAGGTCCTTTGAAAAACTCAGCCTAAAGATTTTCAACATTTGCTGAAACAGTCTATTGGAAAGCTATACTTTATCTTTCTCAACTACATCCTCACTGAATGTGAATTTATAGCAATGTCCTGGAAACTTTTATTTATTCTTGTAAATCTGACAAGAATATAAATTATAACACTTTTAATCATCGTATTCCATGCCTCTAAACAGGCTACTGCAAGTATTTGAGAAGAAAAATAGCTCAAATTTTCTTAATCAGATCACCAAAAAAAAAAAAAAAAAAAAAAGCTTGGAAAATCCTTCTCAGTTTGGTTTGAAACAGGCTCGCACTTTTTCCTATCAGGTCTGGCCTGCTGACCCCTAAAATATGGAAAAGTTTTATTAGAACAAACTATGTTCGAAACTAACTGCAAAGCCACAGGCACAGTTTGCTGTGATCAATGTGCATGTTCCTTTATGCTATTAATACACTAGGCCACTACTTACAAGGCAGAAATACAAATGGTGTGGTTGGAAAGGGGGAAAGTTGGTTTGGGGTTCCTGTTCAGCCCCCATCTCTAATTTGCTTAAAAAATGCCAAAAAGGAATAGTGCGCTAAAGAACACTACTACTTTTCTGGGGCTAAAATCCACACCATTCTCTATCGATCCACTTGGATGAGATCATTTCCTATACTGGAGGCAGAGGTGACAAACCTGCCATTACCCTGGCTCCCAGTCATAATGTTTATTTCATAAATATCTGTAAATTGGATAGAAGAGAAGCGTCAAACATACAGCCTGCAGGCCAGGTCATGCCCATCTGATGCATTTATGCGACTTGCACATCATACTGAGATTTTTAAAAATATAAACTGAAATTTTGCACAAAGTATGTTTCTAGTGCTCGTGGTCATGAATAAAACCTTCCAAAAGTGAACAGAGTAAAGTTATACAATGTTGTCTTCCTGAGTCTGCAGTCAGCCTGAATCAAGGCTCAGAGAGGTGTGAACATCCTAAACACTGTTAATCTCAGTGTCAACTAGAGTGTCAACTAAAATAATGTAATTTTAATGTCAACATTAGCTATTGTATTGCTTATCATTGTAGCAGATGGAATAGGGAAGGGTTGGGAATGAAGCCCATGTGGGAGGAAACTGGGAAAGCTTCTAGGACGGAAATGCAGAGGGAAGAACAGAGGAGAGACACAACAAAAGGAAGAGGGAGAGAAATGGAGAAAGCATGGGGTGAAAGAAAGAGAAACAAAGGCTAGAAATAGTAAAGGTAAAATATGAAACAGATTTTGTTTTTTGTACTGTGGGAGGTGCTGGCATTGGAACTTATCCATCATCCTATACTTAGTGAATACCTGGATTGCCATGAATGATTAGGTGTAACATGTGCTAATGCAGTGTAGCTCTTTGTCTCCTTCCTAATGGCTAGACCACAAAGAGTGATTTATGAGAAGAAGGAAAGCCCAGTGATTGGGTATTCACCTAAGAAGACTGTGTTCAAATCCGGGTTCTGCCATAGGTTTCCTGTGTGGCTTTGGGCTAACTCTCTCTACCTCAGTTCCTAATCTGTAAAATCTGTATTATAATTCCCTCCTTCAGAGAGCAGTTGAAAGGTTAAAGATTATGAGGTGATTAGATACTAAAGTAACAGGGGTACCTTAGATAGATATGGGTTTGCTAGCCTGTGGGGCTAGTGGACCTGCTCTGTTAGCTGAAGCAGTAGAGGCTTATGCTTTTAGATCCCAAAATCCTGGGTTTATTCCTCACCAAAACAAAACAAACACACACACCATCTAGTGGTGTTTTACATGTACAAATGATCTATATTTATCTGGCAAATATTTCTTTTTAAATAACCATGAAAGGGATTTAAGGATGATCCAGGTTCTTAAGTATTTGGTAGAAGAATAGAATCCTCTACAAGTCCATCATGCACTTTGCAATGATAACCTATGTTACCTGTGCATCACTCAGATATTAAGGCAATGGGTGTTACAGAAAGCCTTAAGATTGACAGATAATCATAATTTAAAATTCCTAATGCCATTTTATAAATTAATGATTTGATTTCCCATCTGAACTGATTATACAAGTGCTGATGTAAGCAACGCTTCCAAGAAACAATCTAGCACAGAGAGAGCCAAAGGGCCCAGCAGTGCATTTTCAATCTTACAGTAGTTCAATAACTATGTATTTATTGTAGTTCATTAGGGAGTTGTTTAATAGGCATCCCAAGCTAAGGATTAGCATCTATGGGCCAAATTCTGCTCTCAGTAACTCCACTGGAGTTCCTCTGGATTTATGCTGGTGTAAAAGAAAACAGGACAGGCCCCCTGTGAGGTTTTTCCATCTCTTTAGGAATAAAAATTAATAGCAACTAAAAATATTTACCACTGGAAGGGAAGTTTAGTCAGTAAAATGCAAGATGATAAATGGCCACTTAAGAATTAAAACTGCTCACCTCTCCCACATGTAAAGGACTGTCCACCAGAAGATCCTGTACTGAAGGTCTCCTGTAAGTGAGGAGAAACTACACTGTGAGTTCAGCAGTGACCAGTTATCAGTGTTGACAACTTTCATAATTTTATCTTGAGTGTCAAAATTCATGTTGTTTTCCTTCAAAACCTCAGCTTCTGGAGTCATAAGAATCTCAGCTTACATTTAAAAAAAGTTTCCAGCCTCAGTGTTGAAGAGAAAACCTTAAAAATGTGACCTCCTATACACTCAAGAATCAGAAGGCAAATTAAAGGAACCCAATCTTTATTATTTTAAAAACCTCATGATTTTAAGCCACTCTCTCTCTTTTTTGGGGGACGGGGACGGGGGAAGGAAGGGGGCCAGACATGATGATTTTTGAAGGCTGAGTTAACTACAAAGTAGTTCCTAGAAATGCGCTGAATTGCCACTGTACTATGTTGGATGAAACTGGAGAAAGAGGATCAAGTTTCGGGAAGATCCTAGATTCATGAGGGCCTGGAGACTCTGGAATGCAAGCCTGGGGCTAGGTGCTGAGGCATGTAACACTGGACTCTCGGTAAGTTTTTAAAAAAGCACTGCTTCTTTTACCTCTGACTGACTGTGCCATTGCTTATTGCTAATTAAGCACTCACCTAGTTGAGGGCCAAGGGTCTGGGTAGAAAACAGCCTGAGACTTTCAGAGCTGGGGCCTGGACAGGGCTGGATTAACACATAGGCAAACAGGTGTCTAGGGCCCAGCTTCATAGAACAAAACATTTTGGGCCCCTCTTATTTTTTTTTTTAAACTGATGCTGATCTGTGCACAAGCTAAAGGACCTTCACTCACGTAATGAGTGGCATTGCGACCTAGTGCATGGGGTCGCAACTCCACTCAAATTTGGTCCAGCCACCCCTCTCTCATGGTGAGCAGCACCCTGAGAACAGCAAAAGGAGAAGCTGGTCCTGGTGGACCATGGCTAGCTTGGGTGCTGTGAATGTACTCTATGGCTGTTTGTTATTATTCATATTAGAAGGTAGGAGCCCAGAAGCGTGTATTTGGGTAGGGCCCAGTAATGGGTTAATCCAGTCCTGGGCCTGAGTTATTTAAGATAGGAAAACAAAAGGACATTGCTATGAAATGTTTCTATAATAAAAATCCAGAAACATTCCACAGATGAGCTGTGTCTTGTGCTTTAAAGTTTAACACTTCAAAACTCAGTGAGGAGAAAACAGCAAACAAGAACAAACACAGTTGTTTCAGTTACCTAGTGAAATAATTCATAAACTGCTTTAAAACATTTACTTCATTTAGCTCAGTATTTCCCTGGAGTGTGAATCTGGCTTTCGTCACCTCCAGGGAAAGCATAATCAAGCGCGGGACTCTGTTCCCTGAGCAAATCAGAGCCAGCTGTTGAAAAGTGAATATTGAGTAAGCTGTTCTGCTTTTGCTGTCTACCAGGGAAAGTGGAAATAACCTGGCTAGAAAAGAGTATTAACCCACTGCTGCAGCTGCGGAATTAAAATATTTTTGCAAAATTCACCATTTTAAATATTTTTTCCAAGGACAGAATGAATGAACACTCAATTCCTAGGCCCTGATTCTAGAATCGGATCAGGAAGCCAGTAACATTGCATTGTTACTGAAAATAAACATAGAGGGGAAAAAAGTTAGGAGCAAATCCTGACTTCCTCCCCCATATCATTCAAGGGCAAGGAAAGACCAAAGCAAAGTGAAAATATTGTGTTTCTGCAATGTTGTTGGCGAGGCCAAAAATAACGCCTGCAAGCAGAATGTCAGTTCCAGTATTGCTGTCTCTGGGAAGCAGAGAAGGGGAATTTGGGGGCCAGCCAGAGGCATTTCAATGGTGCTGGAAATTGCACACACCTACTGGATGACAACCCTAAATTTAGGAGAGGAGTGCAATGGCCACAGCCACTTCTAAAGTTCATGGGCTAGATTAGCAATTTCAGCCACACTGTGTAGGCATATTTCGGCCATGTTCCACATTGAGGTCAGTCCATTCCACCCAGTGCCAGCAACGGCATAACTATCTTTATGTGGGACCAGGATTTACCATTGTAAGCACAGCGACCTGATGGAAAATTGGAAAAAATCCAAGGTAATCATAATCACAACTGTACAGCTCATTTCTCTTCCCTCATTCTTTATTATTATCACATATCATGAAAACTGAGTATATGTGTGTAGCTTACTGCTCTTGCTCCATCATACTCATTTCCAAGGCACTACTTGTCATACCATGAACAGAGATTACGCTATCAGAGATTAAGCAATCAGAGGGGAAGAATTCTGATGAAAAATAAGCTATGTTTTAGGCCTACCATGGTAGATGTCTCTGGGGTTTGCAGGTCAAACTCAGCATAGGTCATTAGTAGGGCTGTCAAACAATTAAAATAATAATCACAATTAATCATGAGATTAAAAAAATGTATCACAGTTTTAATCACACTGTTAATAAATAATATTTATTATAAATATTTTTGGATGTTTTCCTATATTTTCAAATATATTGATTTCAATTACAGCACAGAATACAAAGTGTACAGTGCTCACTTTTATATTATTATTTGTATTACAAATATTTGCACTGTAAAAAAGAAAAAAGTGCAATCTACAAGTCAAAGCCTGAAGGGGCATACAAATGTTCAGCATAGCTGGTACATAAATACCTTGCAATGCTGACTACAACAGTGTCATGCAAACACCTGTTCTCAGTTTCAGGTGACACTGAAAATAAGAAGTGGAAAGCATTATCTCCTGTAAATGTAAACAAACTTGTTGGCCTTAGCTATTGGCTGGACAAGAAGTAGGACTGAGTGGACTGGTAGACTCTAAAGCAGTGACTCTCAAACTTTTGTACTGGTGACCCCTTTCACATAGCAAGCTTCTGAGTGCGACCCCCCTTATAAATTAAAAACACTTTTTAATATATTTAACACCATTATAAATGCTGGAGGCAAAGCGGGGCTTGGGGTGGAGGCTGACAGCTCACAACCCCCGCCCCCATGTAATAACCTCATGACCCTGAGGGGTCCCGACCCCCAGTTTGAGAACCCCTGCTCTAAAGTTTTACATTGTTTTGTTTTTGAGTGCAGTTATGTAAAAAAAATTACTACGTTTGTAAGTTGCACTACAGTTAAAGAGATTGCACTACAGATCTTGTAGGAGGCGAATTGAAAAATATTATTTCTTTTGTTTATTTTTACAGTGCAAATATTTGTAATAAAAATATAAAGTGAGCACTGTACACTTTGTATTCTGTGTTGTAATTGAAATAGATATATTTGAAAATGTAGAAAAACACCCACAAATATTTATAATTAATTTAAATTTGTATTCTATTATTCTTTAGCAGTGTGATTAATACTCCTGGGAGAATTCTGTGCCAAAAATTAAAAATTCTGCAAAATTCTGTACATTTTATTTGTCAAAATAACATTATATAATCACAGCAGTTTCAATTATTTTGGTAATTTATTTCAATATACCTTTCAGCAAGTATGTCTGTAACAATACAGACATACACAAATTTTCCCCACAGGAGTAGAAAGTTCCTGTTTCTCTGCCCCCTCCTCCACAGAGCACAGTCGTGGGGCCAGACATTCACACACCCTCCTCCCCAGAGCCCAGCCACGCCCCCCACAGCCCAGACACTCACACCCCAACACCCCAGAGGCCAGCTGCAAGCTTCCCCGCCCAGACACTCACACCCTCTACCCCTCAGAGCCCAGGGATCCAGAGGGAGAGAAAGCCTGACGCTGGGTTCTGGGCTTGCACAGAGTTTCCTGCGTGATGCTGCCTCCTTCCTTCAGGGCATGTTGGAAACTGCAGCTGCTGGGAACCCTCCAGTTCCCTCCCTCTGCCCCTGGCCAGGTCTTCTATTTGCAAGCTAGGCTCTGCAGGGTCCAGTGGCTCCTAGTAGCAGCCAACATCTCTGCAGCCCATTTCGGGGGGAATTCTGCATGCATATTAATTTCTGCAAAATTCTGCATTGTGCAGTGGTGCAGAATTCCCCCAGGGGTAGATTAAAACTGCAATTAATTGT
The DNA here is from genome assembly GCF_002925995.2 of Terrapene triunguis. NCBI lineage: Eukaryota > Metazoa > Chordata > Testudines > Emydidae > Terrapene > Terrapene triunguis. The sequence continues at coordinate 2,587,366 of NW_020664463.1, read as the reverse complement.
GACTTTTTTAATCTAGTTAATTTCTTTTATGTTAATTGCTTGAGTTAACTGTGATTAATTGACAGCCCTACTCATTAGGAATCATACGATGCCTACTCAGGGGCCTGGGTAAGATATGTGTGGTGGTCTCAATACTACTATGTCAAGAGGACTGTATTAACCATACACATACAAAACCGCCACTACAAGAATTAGCAGAGTGTAGTTTCAGCAAAGAGATTAAGGATTAAATAGAGATGCAGCCCAAAATACTGGTGTCATCGCTAGAACTGGTTTCTGTGTAACAATTACAGAGACTAGTGGAGGGTAGGGGAAGTTTGCACAATTTACAACATATGGGCTAAATCCCAGTCTCAACTAATGTAAAGCTAGAGTCGTTTACTAGACTTCAATGGAGATACACCAGTGTAACCGAGTTCAGAATATGGTTCTATGTAGTTTGTGGATAGAAAAGGACTATCAATTTATCACTTGTTATGAACATTAATTTCACATTAAAATGTTTTCTTATACCCAACCTTAGCAATAAAGAACAGAAACATAGAAAATGCAATGATTTAAAAAAAAAAAAAAAAAGCCCCTCTCCCCAAATAAGATTTTTTTAGTTTCCTATGAACAGCCAAAGCACTTTGGCTAGAACTTTTTCAGCTCCACATGCAGGCAGTAAATGAATTACAGTACACAGTGTATTGAATAACAGTGAACACTTCAAAGCCTCCTAATAACTAGGGCATGCATGTAAAATGTATTGCTCTGCACATCTAAGAGTTTTACCCTTTCTCATCGTGTTCTTTGAAAAGGTGGCTTTATTCGGATTTTTGTGACTGTTCTTGTTCTACAAAAGCACTTTTAGGATTTTATTGAGGTTTACATACACCACTGTTCAAGACGAAAGGCTTTCATGTCAATTATTAATAACAAAATCTTTCAACTGTCTATTTAAAAAAATAAAAACATGATTCTTTCCCCCCCCCTTTTTTGATGTTTAATTTAGAATGAAAACCAAACTCTTTAAAAAAAAGTTTTCCTCTCTATCACAAGGGAAACCGTGATGTTTTAAAAAATTCTCTCTATGAAAATAATGCCAGCTAAAAATAAAATGTAAAAAAGTTACTTCCAAACAAAGTGCCTAATTCTGAAGTGGGCTTAGCACCCTCACCTCCCATTGATTTCACCATGAGCTGAGGGTATTCAGTACCTCGTGGGAACTGGGACACAAATTGCTGATTTTATGGTATCAGTTGGGGTAACATCCACTGAGCTTGTAAGTGACTCATTGGGGACTTAGCATTTCAGACTTTAGTTACTAACTTTTGAAATAGAAACTATTTGAATAGACATCTCATGAGAGGTTCTTACTGGTCCTTATAACATCCAAATCAGCTCAGCTAAACCTCAGACCATATTCTAGCATGTAGCGTTTAGAGATGGAAGGCCCAACTTCTGTCCCCATGAGGGCCTCAGTCTTGCAATGGAAGCTACAGAGGCAGACCTCTGCACTTGTGTGAAGTCACACTGAAGTCAGTGGGTCTCTGGTAAGGAACCACTCTGATGGTCTCTTCTTTGACACAGCTGCACTCAGAGTTCCTAGATTTCATTAAAATAAGGTTTCTCACCCTTCTAATCAAATCTAAGTTTCAGTTAAGAATTGATCTTTCTAGCGCATACTTTATTTCACTTTCAGATCCAGTTGCCAGGTGCCACTCCCAGATGTTTCCAGATCCTTGTCCATAATGAAAGTACTAAGCACAGTTGCACAAAAACAAAGATACTCACTTGCTAACATGCATCTTTTCTCAGTCTGTTTCCTTTTGTTAATATGTAGCCAAGTGTACTGATACTGTGATAAACATTTCACCAGTTTAGTTTTCTTTTGCTGCTCAATGTTTTCTAGATTGCAAAAATCAATCTCTTAAAATGAAGCAAAAAAGAAAACATGAAAATGGTAAGAGTAACATGACATCAACCAAGTGATCAACTGAAATCAGCTGAGCTCTGACTGTCGATACTCTACTAGTGGCATGGTGAAGACTTGTTTACAAAAATGTTTTCAAAACTCACTGCTGCTAAACACATCTTTCAGCTGAACGAGCATTAGCATCATTAGAAGCCTAAATATAGGCAGATCTTCACCTACTGGTGCCTTTTTCAGGATCATTTTGATTAGTCTTGCTCCCAGCAGAGTTAGACAACATGGTTCTGAAAATCAGAAGAGATGTCTATACTAGGATTCAAATTCTCAACACTAGTTCTGCTGAACTGGTGATACTAATGGTGGGATTATTTTTTCCCCAAAAATGTTGTCTAGTGTAAGCCTAAGAGGCAGGGAGAACCCAGCTGGATTTTCAGTTGCCAGTCTGTATTTGAAGGGCTAACAGAAAAACAATCTCTTGAAATTTAAACTGAGAAAAATGTGATATGTGAATCATCAAGAAAGAATAAATAGGGAACCCCACAAAGGTATTTTTACAGACATTCCCCCCCCCCATGCAATGTAACTGCATCTTATGGCAGGTTCCACAGTGATTTGTTATTACTCAATTTTGTACTTGGATTGTGTCCAACTAGTAGGGCAACTCTGACTCTCAATAAGAGTTGAATCCCTTTCATGGTCTTCATAAAATATATGCGAGCCTTTAAAAAGTTTGAAAGGTCATCCCAAAGTATTCTTTAAAAATCCCTCACAACAAGCCTATATGGCACACTTGACAATACTATATGCAGAGATGGGGAAAAAACATTTAAAAGGCAACAGCACATAGAGCTTAGGGAAGAAGACTGGGAGTCACAAACCTGGAGTCTGTTCTCAGCTCTGCTACTAATTAACCATGTGACCTCAGGCAAATTACAGCCATTATGTGCCTTAATTTTTCCATCTGTAGACTGACAATAATAATACTTACCCACCTTTGGAGAGGGCATTGAAGGCTTTATATAAAAAGCTCTGTGTAAGTGCAAATAATTATCATTTGTTTTGGACTATTAATTAGTGTAAAGGACTCCCTCCTCACACTACTGCCGATTGTAATAAAGAAAGGCAAGTTACTAGTCTCCTGTAGCACCTGGGCAACTCCTCTGGCTCTAGTGTTGATCTCTCCTCTGTAAGTGCTGATTTGGAATGAGACTAGAATAAAGAATGAGACTAGATTCTATTTGAAATAAATCTATTAGCTTATTATTTGATTGTACTGTTATTCTTGTATTATGGGTGAGAGAAAGGAATAGCACCTGATTTCCCTACTCTTTATTTCCTCTTACTCTTATTCACAAGCTAAGAGTTTGATCCTGTGAGTTGCCTAGCTACTCTTGCAAGTGTCTAAATGTACTTAATATCCATTGGTTTCAACTACTAATTCACATCCTGTCAAGTCAGTAGTTGCTTTTTTCCATTTAAACCTCACTTTCTGGGAGATGACACATCATGAATAGGGTTGGTTTTCCCACAAAGCTGTTTTCCGGATAAAAATTGTGTGAGAAAATGAAATGGTTTGTAAAACATGCATGTTTTCTGTGGAAATTTTTGACTTTCGTAAAAAATAAATAAATAAAAACAACAAAAATTGCACACCTGAAATTAAAAAGTTTTTGGTGTTTGGCTGAAAACTTAAAAAAAGTGTGTCCAGCCCTCAAAAATCTCTTTGGAAAAGCCACTGCAGTGCCTCATGGGAGTTGTAGTTTCAATGTCTTACATCTCCATTCTCCACAGCTGGACTACATCTCCCATGATGCACCAATTCTGGCATCAACTGTTCAAGAAGGATGTTGATAAAATAGAGATGGTTCACGGAAGAGTCATGAGAACGATTAAAAGAATAGGAAACATGCCTTCTAGTGATAGTCTCAAGGAGCTCAATCTATTTAGCTTAAAAAACAAAGTTAAGGGGTGACTTGATTACAGCCTATAAGTACCTACAAGGGAAACAAATATTTAATAATGGGCTTTTCAATCTAGTAGAAAAAGAAACCGTGTGTAAATTTTTAACTGTGGGACTAATGTGGCCATTGTAACAATTTACCAAGGGTCATGGTGAATTCTCCATCACTGAACATTTTTAAATCAAGATTGGATGTTATTCTAAAAGCTCTGCTGTAGGAATTATTTTGAGGAGGTTCTATGGTCTGTGTTATACGGTAGAAGGTCAGACTAAATAATCACAAGAATCCTTTCTGACCTTGGAACCTATGAATCTAAGAAAACTATGGTGGCTCAGCAATAGGGAAATGGTGCATCATGAAAGATGGAGAAGGGGGCACGAAATACCCAAACTAGAACTCCCAAGGAGCACCATTTTGGCATTTCCTAATAAAAATTCTTGGTTTACAGATGAAAATTTTGAGGTTTCGATTTTTTGCTGGAAAAAGAAATTCCAACTCTAATTATGATAGAGACCATATCAGCTAAAGCAATACATCATTCATGATCTTTTATCCTAAATTGCTTTTTATATATCTCACATCATCTTTATATCCATTTTATTGATGGGTAAACTGTAGCACAGTGAGTCATTGACAGGAACTATGAATTCTGATTCCCAACTCTATTAGGTAATACTTACCCATAATATTATCTAAGAAAACATCCTCTATAAAAAACTATTGTAAAAACCCAAACCTGTGGTCTTACTCAGACAAAATGCAGGGCTTTTAAACCCAAAGACCAGATATAACTGCTATGTTTGCTGATCAAATATTGGGGATCTCTCCTTTCCAGTGGTATGAAACTGCTGTTTTTAGCATTGGAAAGTTGAGAGATATTCAACTTTAAATATATTATGGGTCCAGGACTAATTGTTATAGATTTTGCACCTTGAGACAGACTAAATTCAGTATGGGGAAGACTCCAAAATTAGGGGGAAAACCAGAGAAAATTGCAGCTATCTAGAGTTGTTCAGTGGTTTGGAATGTTAGAAATAATCCAAACCTATGGATTAAGGGCAGAATGACAAGTAGTAAAAGGTGCAGGTAATTCAATTTATCACATGATATCACCAACATATATGTAATTATCATGTCAGAATCACTACAGCCACCACTGAAAATGCAGTGACCTCAGGGGGAAACATTAACTGTTTAAGGTACACAGTAACACTACACAACCATTCAGGACAAGGCGTGCCCCTAGCCAACTCTTGTTGAATTGCTGACACCACTTCCCATTGCATTTAGGTGCATACATTATTAGCTAGAGAGGCCTTGTGTCAGGAGAAAGAAAGACACACAGAAAGAAAAGAGCTTCTGTATTAAAGTGCTTATCACTACCTCCAGAGTACTGCCCGAATTTGTCCTTACCTTGACCCTTTCTCTTCTAAAATCCTTATCAGCATCTTAATCACTTCATGTTTTGTCTATTGCTATTGCCTCTTTTATGGTCTTCCTCATTTCCTACACTTTAAACTTCAGGAGTTCAAGATGCTGCAGGCATATTACACTCTCATTTCTTCCATTTTCCATCACCTTCACTGATGTCCTGTTCTTAAATAAATTCAGTACAAAAATTATCCTCCCATTCAAAGCTTTCCATAGCCTCCTCAAGCCTCTCTTTATGGCCCTGTCTCAGGGACCACTAACTGCAGGTGGCGCTTCCTCCTGACCATTCTGGGGATTAGTTCTGGCTAGGTGTTGCATCCTCCTCCAGCAGTATCCCTCCTGTCATCATATCTCCCTGAGGCCCGTTTCACTCCAGGAACCACAGCCTCCTGTCCACGATTCAGCCCTCTGACCAGTCACTATATAGTGTCCCCTTCGGGGGTTACCCAAAGTCCTTCTGCACAAACAGTCTCAGGCAGTCTTCTCCAGTACTGATCTGATGGTGACACTTCCCCAGTGGCCAGGAGGGGAACTCGGGCCTGCCTACTAATCTGGATTCCATCCAGGGAGCCTCAACTCAGCACTTCCGGGTTTTCCTTTCCCAGCCCTCACTGCTCCTTTCCTGGACTGCTTCCTACAACTCCTGGTTCCAGGGCCACCCAAGGGGTGAGGGGGGGCAAGTGGGGCAATTTGCCCCGGGCCCCGCAGGGGCCCCCACGAGAGTTTTCGGCGGGTCTTCGGTGACAGCTCCTTCAGTGCCGCCGAACACACCTGGAGCGAGTGAAGGACCCGCTGCCGAAGACCTGGAGCTTCTTCCACTCCAGGTCTTTGGTGGCAATTCGGCGGTGAGGGCTTCTATCGCTCCGGGTCTTCGGCAGCAGTTCAGCGGCGGGTCCTTCACTTGCTCTGGGACCCGCCGCCGAAGTGCCCCGAAGACCCGGAGCGGAAGGACCCCCGCCGCCGAAGACCCCAGGCCCCTTGAATCCTCTGAGCGGTCCTGCCTGGTTCTTCTCCTTTCTCTGTGTATACTAGCTCCAAACCCTCTTTCCTGGGAGTGACTGCTCTGTTGCCAGCTTCCTGGCTTATATAGGCCCCGCCTGTTCCTCTTCAACTAGGTGCAGTCATTAATTAGGTCCCAGCCCTCCCTGGGCTTTTCCTTCAGGTGCAGCCTGGGCAGTTAATAGACCTACATGGCCACCTTATCCCATCCAGGCCTATGTGGGGTGGACACCCCATCACAGGCCCCTATCAGTTTTTTCCACTCACTAACCCAATTCTTCCAGCCTTGGCCTCTTTCCTGTCCCCTACAAATCTCAAATGCTGATGGTTTTTCACTTCTGCTTCCCACCTATCTGAATATCCCCCTTCCAAGACACTGAAGGTAACATATTTCAAAAGTGTCTAAGGGCTGCTATAAAGAGGACTGTGATCAATTGTTCTCCATGTCTACTGAAGGTAGGACAAGAAGTACTGGTTTTATAATCTGCAGCAAGGGAGATTTATGTTAAGTATCAGGAAACAGTTTCTAACTATGAGGGTAGTTAAGATCTGGAATAGGTTTCCAAGGGAGGTCGTGGATCCCCAACATTGAAAGCTTTTAAAAAAAAAACAGGTTGGACAAACACTTGTCAGGGATAGTCTAGGTCTACGTGGTTCTGCCTCAGCACAGGGGGCTGGGACTTGATGACTTTTTGAGGTCCCTTCCAGCCCAACATTTCTATGATAAGTCCCAAGTGGCTAAGGCACTTCTGAACATTTGACCCTGACTCTTTTCCATTCAGAAAATGTGCTTTCTGTTCAGAAATAAAAAAGGGAACACACAACAAGAAGTAAGAGTACTTACAAACTGAAAAAAAGAGAGTGATGCAGCATTAGCTACTTGCAAAACAGGCACATTAGGGCTGCAGCTTCTTCTTATGCTTTGTGGTAAATCAGACTCATCTACTGTGTCTATAACTGCCACCTACAATATTCCTCATAAATTCATGCCATCAGATTCTCTTACCCTGCTCTATGTCCTAAAAAAACCAAAGTAGAGCTTTTTCAATGTTATCCCACTTTTCCAATACTCTCACTAAAACCCCTCATAGAATATTGTCACCTTAAAGCATCTAAGTTTTTCACAAAGAGCCTTTATTTCCTGGAAAGATGCTCTGCATTCCCATTTCAGATGATCAACCATTTCTTTAACTTCACATGTGTTATATAACCCATCTTTGCATTTATTCAGTAAATAGAAATTATTATTCAAACCACAGTGACTAGTTAACAGTCTAAATATGAACACTTCACTAATCCTTTCATAACTTTGGAGTAGTGTGTTAGTCTCTATTTTGGGGGCATACTTCATAAAATTTTATTCCTCTCTTCTCTTGGTCCACAATTCTTGCCATTCCTTTTTCAATCCCCTTTTAACTAAACTTTTAAATTCCATCGTGCTCAAAGGAAATGTAATTGTCTATAGCAGTGTCTATAGCACTGTTTTCATCAGGGAGTGTTATATGTGGTGTCTTCCTTAAAATCACAGTTCCTGTGGTCAAAGGATTATATAAGTATCTCAACTTTCATTAAAAAATAAGTTTCTAGCCCTCAAGGTTGTGGAAAAAGGCTTGAAAACATGACCCAACTTCATGTTAAAGGCTCAAAGACCACAGAAGGCAAAGAAAAAAACCTCAAAATTATTATTTATTAAAAAGCTCATGATTTTTAGCTTGGTCAGGCACTGAGCAAATGCGTGTGGTAAGCAGAGGAATCCTTTCCTCTGCTGAAGCTATTCAAACAAGATGTGCAAGCATATCTCCACCACCATCTTGCCCATGTCCCTGTCTCTTCTCCTCCCTGTGTGCTGTGTCCACATGGCAGGCTTCTGCACCATGCAGAGAGTACACTACAGCTTTGGGTCCTACAGTATCATTCCCTTTACTTCTGCAATGAGACTGCACTGTATCCACTTCTGAGTGCAGAAACTCTCCTGATGGCGGAAGGGGCAAGTATTTGTGTCCAGTGACTAAATGAAATCACTTCTGCTTCCGCTTGAAATGTTTCATAAAAGTTAAGTTTGCCAAGCAGCTATCAAAAGGATACCATGTGACTTGAAACACAAGTAGTGAATAATTGGCTGAACAGCTGCTATAAATGCTTTGTGAGCAATAACGAACAGTTTGTTAAATGGTGGCTAGTACAAATTTGAAAAAAACGTAAAATGGTGTGCTGATAATCTCGTAGGAGAAAGAGGGGCTAATTTCTCTGGACATATCATTATTTCAAAATGGTCACCTGGCCCAAGGAGGCACCCATTTGTGCCAAATTAGCTTTTTGTATGGTGGATCTAAGGAGTGGGTGAGCTTCTATTCTAGTCAAAACACAGATTTAATTTTGAGTGGGGGAAGAAGTTCCTAAACTCAAACAAAATTTGAGAGCTCTAAAAGTTGTTTGCAATGTTCACAAGACCTCAGATCCCATTATGTTCTCCTATTCCTATTAAACTATATATGACTTCAGCTGACTCATTCTGTTGTGAGTTCACAATTCATTCCTTTATATATTCATATATACTAAAGATAGGCTCACAATGTGAAGGTTGGATCTTTATGGAAATTCTTCATGAGTACGGTGAGCATTCAGATTCAGGGACATAGTTCCAGACCTAGTTTTGTGACAGGGCCAAGATGCAAAATTCAAATCCAAAATTTCCCAAAGTTTGGCAACGGTTCAATGATTGGTTTAATAGTTTTAAATTTGGCTTCATTTCTAATTTTGATATACACTTCAGACACACTTACATAACATCTATCCACCATTTCAAATATCATGTGGCTTTTGAGAGTTATTCAGTCCAAATTAGATAAAATGGACAATGTACCAAACAGATTTTTGTCTGCTGCTTTCAAGCCAGATATAAATAAAACCAATACAGCACAATTCTAATTTTGCTGAACTACAAGGCTAAAAATCAAACTAAAATCCCTGTTTAAAGAGAATCAGCTTGTAGTTAAAATAGTCTAGATGATGCAGCACAAGGCAAGGAGAGTGCATGACAGTGTCATCTGGCTTGATTTTACTTTCTTTTTTCAAAATAGATACTGTGAAACACTTGGCCTGAGCTTTCAGCAAGTTAGGTTCACAAATATTATTGAAGTGTAATAGCTCCCCCTGCCAGGTTTCAATTACAAACTACATTTACACACACAGTAAACCACATGTAAAATGTCCATGCTAGACTCTTCTGTTGCTTGCTTAGTCTTCGGCCACTATTGTACAGAGAAAGACATAAGTGCCTGATATATAATGTGGGTTAAAGACATTTTAGAAAAATTAGATAAAAGAATATTATTACTATCTGGTAAATTACTTAAATACAAAACTGATTTCAAATGCAGAAGGATAAATAAACTAAATGAAACAGGAATTTGTGTTTACTTGTGATTTGTTTTCTCTTCCATAAATCTAGTCCTTTCCCATTTTTTTCTTCCTTGAAGTTTCTTGAATGATAATTTTATTCTCTAGATCATCTGTTGTTTGTTCATTTAGATCCAAATTCTGCCCTTGATCAGGGCAGCATCCAAAGTTGGCTCCAAAATTGGCCCAATCCTGAAAAGCGCTCAACAACCACAAATCTATATATATATATATATAATGTCAGATGCAGGTGCTCAGCGTCACTTATGATTGCACGTGTAATCTTTTGCGGCAATGGCACAGATGAATATTATCAATAAGTTATCCTACTACTTAGCATTTATACAGAAGTTTTCATCTTCAGAGCACTGTGCATGCTTTGGTTAATTCTCACAATAATCCTGTGAGAGAGTTAAGTATTAATATTTCAATTTCTGAAGCACAGAGAGGCTATCTACATGGAATTTATGAGAGAGCATATCTTGATGTAATTTATGCCATATCTCAGATGCACCAGGAAGCATTGGGGCATGGATCCACAAAGAGAGTTTGGCATTGAAAATGCTGAGCATTGCAGCCCCTATCCTTTCAACGCCTTGAAAATAACTGGAATCCACAAAGCATGGGGCTTAACAATGCATGGAGAGAGAAGCACCTGAGAGTGGGATCTACAAAAGCCACCATGCTAGAGAGAGAAGTATTTAAGCTAAGGCACTCATCTGAGTGGTGGGTGTAGTAAGTGAAGGCCCAGTAAAGTAAAGTAAAGGCCCAGTATGAGGCCTGAGGCCTGAACTAAAGAAATGGTCAAGACTGTGCTAGCATAAAGCAAAGTTAAGCTGTGAGCCAAAGGCAGGCCCTGCTCACAGAAGCTGGCAGGGAAAGGGCTGATGCTGCTAAAAGAGACATACCTAAAAGGTACTGAACACCAGATATCAGAACACATACTATACTGGAACATTCCACAGATAACATGGAACAGGCAAACCCATCCCAATGACAGGGGCAAAAGGGTAAAATGATGGATAGAGTTGTTTTGAATGAACCAACATGTACAAGGTGAGAGGCGGCACCTTACTATGTAGAGGGGTTGTACCTTGCTGCGTAGAGGGGCTGCCTCTCACCTTCTCCTCAGGCAGAGGGGGGAATTAATCAGAGTCTTCTGCATCCCAGATGAGTTCCTTAACCATTGGGCTAAAGGTATTAAAACTCTACCTCCCCCTCTCCTGTTTTGTGTGAAGTTAGGCATGCTCAGAGCATACCCAATGGATCCCACAGGTGAGACAGGCATTTCCCTATCTATCTTCCCCTGGTTTGAGGATCATGCTGGTGCTTCGGCATGAGGATAGGTGCCTGCACACCTGTTGCTTCAGTGCACATTACAGAGACAGAAACATAGGCACCTAAGGAACTGTTACAATGAAAATGTAAGTGCTGAGTTTAGGCACCTATAGGATTATGTGACAGCTGGACAGGGGTTTTGTGGATCACAGTCAGGGCCAGTGCAACCATTTAGGCAAACTAGGCGGCCGCCTAGGGCGCCTAGTGCTTGGGGGCGCCTAAAAGCCCGCTCAGGCAAGGAGGTGGAGTGGAGGTGAGCTGGGGAGGGGGGGGGCGCAGGGAGGGCAGCCCGCAGTAACAGGGAGGGGGCGCACAGGGGAACCGCTCCCCGCTCCAGATCACCTCCACGCTGCCTCCTCCGCTGAGCACACAGCCCCCGCTCTAAGTCTTCTCTAATCGGCGCTGCAAGCCTGCAAGGGGAGGAGAATTAGAGCGGCGCCGGCATGCTCAGTGGAGGAGGCGGAGCTGAGGTGAGCTGGGGCGGGCTCCCCTAGCAGGGTTAGCTTCCGCGGGGGGGGGGGGGGCGCCCCCGGGGGGGGTGGCTGGCGTGGAGGCGGGCTCCCCGGGAGGGGTTAGCTTCCGCGGGGGAGGGTCTCCCCGGGCGGGGTTAGTTGCCGCGGAGGGGGGGTAGCTGGTGCGGGGGGGCTCCCTGGGCGGGGGGGGTGGCGGGCTTCCCGGGGGGGGCTGGGTTAGCTGCCGCGGGGGGGCGGGGTTAGCTGGGGCGGGGGGCGCAAGGTGGAAGTTTTGCCTAGGGCGCGAAACTTCCTTGCTCCGGCCCTGATCACAGTAGCACCTAAATCCCTTCGTGGAGTTGAGTCTAGCAGCCTAATGCAATGTCCATTGAAGTCAGTGGGCATCTTTGGATCAGGCCCTTGATGAAGGTAAATGCCATTGTCCTCCAGTGACATATCTTTTCTGTTGTAATTGATAAGTGAATTTAGTCCTGATGAAATGCCTGACTCTCTCCTAAAATCAGTGAGTGCAGGATCTAGCCATCAAAGGACTTTTCAGCCCTAACTCACACTACCATTGTAGATAATGAATGAGTACTTTTACCCACATGCCTCCCAGCAGTTTAGCCAACCCTAAGCATTCAAAATCATGTCAGGCTCACAAAAGTCATGAGATTGGCTTATAAATCAGGAGATTCTGAAATCTGGGTACGGTGTTTTGGGGTTGGGTTTTTTGTTGTTGTTGTTGTTGGTCTTTTGACCATGTAGGTCACACACTGGTCACATTTTCAAGCTTTTCTGCACAACCATAACAAATGCCAAGATTCTGAAAATTCAGCAACTCCTTTTCTGGATACATTTGGAGTTAAGAAGATGGAAATACCTGGGATGTGTGTTAAGAATGAAGCCAGAGAATCTGCTATGACAGGCATGCTATCGGGCAGCTAGAGGAACATGGAAAAGGGACTGACCAAAAGAATTCCTCTGTTGAACAGTACTTCTGGAGAGGAATAACTTATGAGACTTAACAGAGAGGACATACAAAGAGCAGCCTAGAATAGACAGGGATGGTGGAGCCTCTTTTATGCCCTAAGAAACGTGTGACAGCACTAAAAGGGATTCAGATGAGGGCTAGAAACTTACAATTATTATTATTAAAGCTGAGATTCTCTTGTCTTTACTTGGCTCCAGAAGCTGAGCCTTTAATAAAATCATGACCTACAGTGAGACAACTTAAGAGTGATTTTTAGTCCAGTCTACTCTCAGCATACATTCATACCACAAACACAGAGCATCATGTTTGGTAAAGATGTAGCAAGAGGATCCTCCCTTGCAGATTTCAGCCCATCATTAATTATTTAAGACAAAGCACTGTGAAGACAAATGAAATACTGTGACATATCCTGCGATAAATTTTTCCCATTATCCTCTCACCCATTTCAACTGGAAAAATTAAAACAGATTTTTCCTGCTTAATTCTTAAGAATTAAAAGATTAAATCCTGCCTTTAAAGGTGCTGCTAAGCAGGGGTGGGCAAACTTTTTGGCCCGAGGGCCACATTGGGGTGTTAAACTGTATGGAGGGCCAGGTAGGGAAGGCTGTGCCCCCCAAACAGCCTGGCCCCTGCCCCCTATCTGACCCCTCCTACTTCCCCCCCCGACTTCCCCCCTCAGAACCCCCAACCCATCCAACCCCCCCTGCTCCTTGTCCCCTGACCGTCCCCTCACGGGACCCTCACCCCTAACCGCCCCCCAGGACCCCACCCCCTATCCAACCCCCCCATCCAACCCCCCCCTGCTCCCTGTCCCCTGACTGCCCTGACCCCTATCCACACCCCCGCCCCCTGACAGGCCCCCCGGGGCCCCACCCCTATCCAATCCCCCGTTCCCTGTCCCCTGCCCCCCATCCAAACCTCTGCCCCATCCAACCTCCCCCTGCTCCCTGTCTCCTGACTGCCCCCCAGAACCCTCTGCCCCATATCCAACCCCCCCGGCTCTGGCCCCCTTACCATGCCGCTCAGAGCAGCATGTCTGGAGCTGCATCTCCCGGCCGGAGACAGACACGCTGCTGCACTGCCCTGCATGAGCGTGCAGCCCAACCGCCCAGAGCGCTGCCTGCGCGGCGGCGTGGCTGTGGGGGAGGAGGGACAGCAAGGGAGGGGCCGGGGCCTAGCTGCCCAGCCAGGAGCTCAGGGGCCGGGCAGGATGGTCCCACGGATTGGATGTGGCCCGCAGGCCGTAGTTTGCCCTCCTCTGTGCTAAGGTCAAACATACCCCTGCTGTGTGCTGATGATGCCACAGTAGTCTGAATGTCAATTCTGCAAAGTACTGAAGTAAACTGGAGTTGAGGGTGCTGAGCACCTTACCTTACAGGACTGGGACCTTTATGAATAAAATATGGTTTTGAGGCCTGCTTCCATTGAAATCAAAAGGCAAAATGCCTGCTCTTTATATTGAGGTAAATAGGACCAGGCTTTGGCCAACAGGCCAAGACTTTGAAAAGTGACTAATGATTTTGGTTGCCAAACTTGAGGCACTTTAAAGGAGCATGATTTCCAGGAAATGTTGAACTTCCATCCTCTTAAAATCACTGGGCACCGAACATTGAAGGCACTCCAAATCACGGCCTTTGTTTCTAGTGGCAGGATTTTATTTGGTGCTCCAACTCTGTAGTGAGGAAATGAAATTAGCAGATGAAGCAGCAATCAGAAAGGTGTCTCCTCTGTCAAGGAGTGTTTTCTTTGGTTGGGTTTAGAGAGAAAAGAAAATGGCGGGGTTTGACAAATAAGATAGGGCAGGAGGACAGCACCTACAAAGATGCATAAAAAAAAACACTTGTGTTTGGACAAGAGATGGTACAAAGCACTTGGCACAATAGCTCATTTCTTTTAACAGACTGGTTTGATCAGAGAAGATTCCAGTCTGTCAGATGAAGAAAGTGTGGTCCATGTGCCTTAAAATACCCCCTGATAACATATTCTACATCTGAATGGGAATGATCAACAAACAGCACATCTACACTGGAGCTGGAGGTTTAATTTCCATCTCAAGTAGACATACCCACTGTAGCTCTGATTGAGCTAGTGTGCTCCAATTAGAAGTATAGTTGCAGCAACTAGAAAAATACACCTCTAGCTCCAGTGTAAACATACCCACAGAGATAGGCTCATGCTGTAAAGTTCTTGGCCAAAGCACAACTTTTCTAAAGTTTGGTGGGGTTTTTGGTTTGTTTGTTTTTTAAGCTGATGTTGGCTTGAATCCATCTCTACAATTCAACAAGAGAAGATCTGAAGGGGAGCTTAAAATTACAAGTTAAAAATACAGTAGTCTATATGAACTCCCTAGAAGTACTGTACATTTTGTGAAAAATCAAATCAAAGTGTTCACATGCTATAATTACAGCTATAAAGTTTACAGAGAGCATTTGTTAGCTCAGCCAGTATTTTCTTCTTGTATGTAAAAATATCATTGGAATTTAGCAGAAATTCTTCTAAAGTAACTTTCATTATTTATTAATATAATCGGATGTCAGTATATAATTAGAACTGCTGACAGATTGGCTATTGCATGACACTTCCCTATAATTAGAAATGCGGTGTTCATCACTGCAAAAGTTTTTAGAATGCATCTCCCATTCCTAGGTGTGAGGGGCACTGAACATATTAAAAACATGATGAAGTACAATTAGAACATTGCAATAAAAACACACTTTTAAAATACAGAAGCAATGATAGGATTTCTAAGGGGGCAGGGGAGGATCAAAGGAAAAGGAGCATGATTGTGTGGTTAAGGAATTGGACTTAGACTCAGGTGAGCTGTGTTCAGTTACCCATCCAAACTTCCTGTGTAACCAAGGGCAAGTCACTTAATTTTTTTGCTTCAGTTCCCTACCTGTAAAATGGTGATTCTTTTTCTATTTAAATTAAGCTGCCTGGCAGGGACTGTTTTACCATATGTTTGTATGGCACCTAGTATAATGGGGCCATGATGATGGCTAGGGTCTCCTTGTACTCCTGTAATACAAATAATGAAGGCAATAAATACAGACCAGCAGGGAAAGTTTTAAGGTGTATTCTAAAACTGGAAAGACACAGATCAACTGAGAGAAAGGGGAAGATGAACTAATGAAATAAACAATACCATTTTAAGCTAAGCACAGGACTCTTAAGTGTTGGTATATTACAGAATAAGAAGAACAATAAAAGAATAAATAATCTTTTACACTTAAATAACACTTTTTATCCACACTCAAATGGATAAATATCATCAGCATCTCATGTTTACAATGAGGAAACTGAGGCACAGCACTGTTCAGTGACTGCATTGCGAAGGTAGCCCAGTGAGTGAATGGCAGAGTCAGGAATAGGACCCAAGACATTATCCAGTCTTGCAGTTCTCATTCACACATAACTCTCCATGTATCTCTATGGGGAAAGCAATAATGAAGGAGTGCAGAATTAGTCACGTAATAGAGACAACTTGTTTTCATCTCTTACATGTGTTATATATGACCTCTGGCATGCATAATTTTAAATAGGGCAAGGAGAAACAAATAGAGAATGTATGATCCTTGCTGATGTCATTAACTATGGCCAATTCCTGGTGCATGAGGTGTTGATTAAAGTTTTGCAAGAACATTAAGACTGGTGCAGGGCAGCAAAACTTTCCTCTTTCCAGATGGAGCATTGTTAATATTCTGGATTTGTGGCATTGCACTATTTTAAAACAAATAAAATGAAGCAGTAAAAAGGAAGTTTGTTTGCCATATGGCTGTTTATTTCTCTGTGCTCCAGCCTTACTGTGAAATATATGGCTCCTCAATATGGGACAGCCACACAAACACCAGGTGTGCTTAACATAATGCACCTAGCCTAACACAAGCCAACCTCCTTTTTGATTACATTGAACATGTGGCACCAGGACTTAAGGGATATTTTACTGCATTTGGGTATGGGAAACATTTGACAGCCAGAAGGCGAATATGGGGAAGAGCTACATTAAGGATTTAATACAAGTTCAAAAGGAAAAGCAGTAGGTGGGAAAGCTAAGAAGACAAGCCATGCGGTTGTTTATTCAACATTTTTTTGATTGGTGTTAAAATTTTCATCTGAATTTAGTGCTCATGAAATGTGTCATCCTGACAGTCCAGGAAAGCGAAGCCTCTATTTATAAAAAGAAAAGGTGCAACACGATCAGCGTCATTGCTAGCTTCCCCACCAATGCATTTTAATAGATATGAATTAGAATGACCTTCGGAGCAGTTGTGCCAGACAGGACTAGCCAGAGCACAGAAACATTTTAGATACACCCCTTAGATTTAGGGCTGCTACAAGGGGAGAGGGGTGCCATCAACCCAGCTATATTGGCTCTATGCAGTCCAAGCAAAGTCCTAGGCTACAGGTATTTTATGGTGGGGGGAGCTGTTGAATTTATGCCTCTGGAGTGGTGTAAAAGGGCCAGTTGGACTACTTTTACATAGGGTCCCAAATCATCAATGACATGGTTGTCCTGCCTGGAGCTAGGTATAGTTTGTTGGCATTGCTTTCTCTTCTTTCTCTTCAATGTACTGCCTCCTCTTGTCATTAAGATATAAAGCACCAAAGGTTTTTATCTCATGAGTAACCACCTGAAAGATAGTTTAAAAAAAAAGAGGGGAAAAACCTAGTAACTTTAGCAAGATGCAGGAAAAAAACATGTTTTGGTTACTGAATTCGTCCTTAGTTTAAGATAAAGAAAAGTGCAACTGGATAGCGCAGGCTGTTAGTAATGGGTTACAAACCCACAGTTCCAGTCCAGCAGAGACTGCTAATACTGATTGTCTAATTACTCTTTGGTGTCCTCATGTGAAAGAATTTAACATTCCTCTGTCCAGGTTCTTAGGCATCACAGAAGTTATCAAGCAACATTAATTGTCACGCCTTGTCTACAGACTCAGATGGCCAGAAACTGAATAATCCATAGAAACAGCCCTACAGGTCAGAGGTCTGAAACATGGGCAGTGTAGATTGAATGAAGCTTGCTTTCCTATTACCCACGATGCACTTATTCTGAGGATATATAGAGAACATCATGCTTCAGTGTGATTATTCTGGTACTTTTTTAACAGCACTATGTTCACTTAAAATAAACAAACATTTAGGAGCAAAGTCACCAGTACGAAATAATATCCTTTAAAGACTTTTACAATCTGTTGAATGGACTCAAATGCAACCAACTTGGAGAAATAGAAACAGATGGTTCCCAGCAAAAATATAATGAAAAAAATTGAGTGTTGTGATTGAGGCCCAATGTCAATGCAATCCTGCAGAATTGACTATGAACAGGGCTGGCTCCAAGTTTTTTGCCGCCCCAAGCAAAAAAAACAAAAACAAAACAGAGTGCCGCCGCCGAAGCAAAAAAAACAAAACAACAACGACGGAGTGCTGCCCCTTGAAAAGAGCCGCCCCCAAAGGGCTAGAGTGCCATCCCTTGAGAAGTGCCGCCCCAAGCACATGCTTGGAACGCTGGTGCCTAGAGCCGGCCCTGACTATGAAGGAGATTCTGGGGATGCATGAAGAGTAACTAAAAGAGAATGACACAGAAGCAGGCCGACTTTAAATTAAGGATAAGGAGGGAGAAGTCTACCTCATGCTATGTAGCTATGCTGTATATAGGCCCCGATCAAGCAAAGCAATTAAGCGTGCCTTTAATTGAAACACATGAATAATCCCATTCAATTCACTGGGACTACACATGTGCTAAAAGTTGAGCACATGCTTAATTCTATTCTTGGATAGGGGCCGTAATTATATTGTGTGTGGAAGAGGAGATGATAATTTTAGATGGCTCTCTCAGGAAAACCTTTAGTTAACACAGGTTTAACACATCTTGGAGTCATACGGGAACGTAATTTTTCTCCTCACAAAACCATAACCAGTATAAACTAATTTAATTGTTGGCAGGACCAAAAGTGCTGAAATGCTGTATGTCTTAATATGGTACTGTACTAGTATATTTGTTACTCTTACGGTACACTCTGGGAAATCCAATGACACCACATGTTAATCAAAACACACATTACGTAGGGAACTCTATCTATTTTACTGGATGAGATAAGGAATATAGAAATCCAATAAACAAAAGAGTTTTTAAAAATCAGAATCAATCAAAAGAAGCCCAGTTAACTCCTTACAGAGGGAAACACGTGCTTGGATGATGGAAGTATAAAAATAAAAGTCAGTCAATTCCCAAAAGATACGGCAGCTATTTTAGTATCGGGGGCATGTAATCTAAAATGGACACTCTCAATTGTTTGATTATTGTGACCTATCTGCTGAAGCAGGCAAAAATATGTCTAAATTCAGCTGGTGGAGTGGGTGAAGGTGAGACAAGGAGATGGCTACAGGCTTCGTGAATCCATGGCAACGCAAACCTACTGGCCATTTCCCCCGGCCCCCCTACAAGGCAGTACAAATGTCACCAAAATATTTATTAATCCAATAGGAGCAATAGTTATCCTGTGTCAGCTACAAGTAACAGTCCTTGGTGAATGCATGTGGGGATGGGACCACACATAGGGTAGAGACTGGGGGCCAGATCCTCAACTGGTGTAAATCAGCACTGTGCCATTAGCTTCAATTCAGCTACAGCAGGCTCTAAGCTGAAGTAGCAACCATGAAGTGGCTCTGCTGAGGGAGGCTGGATTCTCAAGGCTAGATCCTCAGCTAGTCTAAAGTGATGTAGCTTCACTGAAGTCAATGAAGAAATATGGATTTACACACTGCTGAATTTCTAGCTCTAAGTCTCCACTCCCATGTATGTCCCCATCCCCACCCACATTCTCCAAGCATGGCTATTAAGTTATAACTGGCCTGTGGTAACTACTTGCTTCTCTGATTAATAAATATTTTTGTCACATATGATGGACAGCATTCATATAACTCACAGAACATTGGAGAGAGCAATATGGACAATACTACATAGAGTCTAATAAAAAAATAATTTTCAGAATGAAATAAACAGCCAGAAATATTTTGAATTACATAAACAAACAAACCAAACAAAAGAACCAGCCAACCCTCATATCCATTTTGTAGGAATGTGTTAAACTGATATTAAACGAAAAAGCAAAGTAGAACAAGATAAGTACAGTGGGGGTTCCTAATGTGTGCTTGCACTGTAGGAAAATGATCATTTACCATAAGGTAGACAATGAGGGTCTAACCTACTTGCCGTGGTAAACTGTAATTTTCCTGCAGCATGAACACACATCAGGTTGGATTCTCTGTAAGAGAATGATAAAAATACATCATGCAAAATAAAAAAAATAAAATAAATACCTTCCAGTACAATTAACTCCTAGGGTTTACAAAGCAAGGATTTAGAGAACTATGCCAATCAGGAAGCATTAACTTTAATGATTGCATTCTGGCATTCTTATTCACACCAAGTAGTACCTTACGACACAAGAGGCCCTGCTGGCTTTAAGGGGACAAGGACTATTCAAGATGAAGAAACTGGCCCAAAACAATTAAACAAGTACTATAAGTCCAAACCAATCCCCAAGAGGAAAACACCCCCAAACTTTGGGAAAGTTGTTCTCCTGATGGGAACTTTGCACCTCAAAACTATTTCTAGTAATACACCTGGAAATACCCAATACAAAATACTTTAAGGCTAGATTGTTCCTTTATGCACAGGACTGAACAAGAGTGAGTATGTAATCAGAGGCACTCCAGGAGTAGCTTTGTACCTTAGGCTTGGTCTACACTGGGGGGGGGGGGGGGGGGGGGCCCCAACCAAAAAACCCCACCCCCGGGACAGAAAAAAGATGGCGGAAGGCCACATATCTTAGGTCGACTTACCTCACGTCCTCACGGTGCGTGGTCGACTGCCGCCGCTCCCCCATCAACTCTGCTTCCGCCTCTCGCCATGGTGGAGTACAGGAGTCGACGGCAGAGCGATCGGGGATCGATTTATCGCGTCTACAGTAGACGCGATAAATCGATCCCTGATAAATCGATCACTACCCGCCAATCCGGCAAGTAGTGTAGACGTACCCTCAGAGACATCTCTCTGAGGACCAGCTACCCCCCAGCTTTCGTGTTGCTCAGGGCAGGATGCATGTAGGAGGGAAGGCTGATCTATTGCAGCAGCAAAGTTATGACATACTTACTGAACACAAGAACAGCCATAATGAGTCAGACCAAAGGCCCATCTAACCCAGTATCCTGTCTTCCGACAGTGGCAATGCCAGGTGCCCCAGAGGAAATGAACAGAACAGGTAATCATCAAGTGATCCACCCCCTGTTGCCCATTCCCAGCTTCTGGCAAACAGAGGCTAGGGACACCATCCCTGCCCATCCTGGCTAATAGCCATTGATGGACCTATCCTCCGTAAATTTATCTAGTTCTTTTTTTTAACCCTGTTATATTCTTGGCCTTCACTACATCCTATGACGAGTTCCACAGGTTGACTGTGTGTTGTGTGAAGAAATACTTCCTTTTGTTTGTTTTAAACCTGATGCCTACTAATTACATTTGGTGACCCCTAGTTCTTGTGTTATGATAAGGAGTAAATAACATTTACTTTCTCCACCCCAGTCATGATTTTATATACATCTATCATATCCCCCCTTAGTCGTCTCTTTTCCAAGCTGAAAAGTCCCAGTCTTATTAATCTCTCCTCATATGGAAGCTATTCCATACCCCTAATCATTTTTGTTGCCCTTTTCTGTATCCTATTCTGTATCTATATTCCAGTATATCTTATTTGAGATGGGGCGATCAGATCTCAGATCAAATCTGTGGTTCAGCTGTGCTGGCCCTCCCCACACAGTGAAGGAAGATTGAGTGGTGCAACACCTGCTCCCATGTACTTAGACACAAGGTTCAGGTAGCCCATAATGGGGTATAAGTGGGTTCTTACTCCCTATTATGGCCTTCATAGGTGTGCAGTCCAAGTCCCCATTCAGCTCTTACTCACTATATTGTATACTGCAAAAATGCTTTTTAAAGTTCCTCGCAACATTCTGCATTATTTATTCACCGATTATAAAAAGCAGCATTAAGTGTATTCAAAACAAACTCCAGTGAGTTGATTAACATTTGGAGAGGACTGTATATTTCAATAGCTACATTTTCAGAAGGAGCCTCCCAAATTTTGGACAAAGTTTGCCTGATCACACTTCTGCATGTGCAAACACTGATGGGTGCACACACTGCATTTACCAGTGAAATTTGGGTAGTCAGATGCCTAACTACTCAAATCTCATGTGCAAATGCATTCTGAATCCACAAATACAAGTTATTCTAAATTCCAAACATTGGGGTGTGGAAAACCATGTCCACCATTTTAGAAGTTCAGTTGGTAAAATTGCCCCTAATCATGAATTTCCCCACCCAGTACAGTAATAATATTGTTATTTACGGGGTTGATCCTGCTCCCATGGAAGTCAGTGACCGAACTCCCATTGATTTAAATGGTGCAGGATAAGATCCTGAATACACAGAAACCAAAAGGGTCTGAACAAAAAAATTTAGATCTGAACAACCCTGAAACTGTGGTCTTTGAAATACAGATTCGAAGTTTTGAGGATTGGGTCCATCTCTACCATTCTCTATGAAAAGTGAGTAAAAACCCTGTAAGAATCCAGGCCATGATTCAGCAATCACGTGCCTAAGCATGTACTTAACTTTAAGCATATGTGAAGTCCCATCAATTTCAAGTCTTGATTTAGGCCTCACTTCAACAAGGTACACGCAGTGCCTAACTTTAAGAACTGGCACTATTTACAGGGCTTAAAGTTAGGCATGTGCTTAAGACCAGGTTGAATAGTAACTGATTTAATCACATGCTTTAAATTTAGCTTGTGATTAAATATTTAGTTGAATTGGGCTTCAAGTACTTTTCTGAATCTGTACCTGTGGAAGAGCTGAGTCATCTCTGGCATATCCTCTTAACACTGGGTGTGATGCAGCAGCTTTTTCTGCTTTAGCACTGGTTACTGACAGTCCTGTGGTGATCTTTCTTCTCATGACTCAGCCAGGGCACACTTCCCTGAAGCCACTGCTTAATACAGCCTCTCCCGTGGTTCCCGGGCCTCTGGCTTGTCCCTAGGTCCTCCCAGCTCCATCTCTCTCTGCTGGAATGCCAGACCCTCAGAACTGTCTCTCTGGATTTTGCCCCTTTTCCAGAGTTTACCACAGGGATTAAGTCCATCCTAGAGCCTGTCTGCCTTTCCTAGGCTCTCCCCAGCGAAAACAAATTCAATACCTCCTTCTCAATGGGTCAGCCACTTCCTGAGCTTCCCCTCATAGCCTGAGGTCACTCTGCAGGTGCCCTGCTTCATTTGCCTCACTTTTCAAGGCTCTCTCATAGGGTTGCTAATTTTCTAATCGCACAAAAGTGAACACCCTAGCCCCACCCCTTCCCAAGGCCCCTCCCCCTCCCCTGCCCCTTCCCCGAAACCCCACCCCCACTCACTATATTCCCCCTCCATCGGTGCCTCACTCTCCCCTACCCTCACTCACTTTTACTGGGCTGGGGCAGGGGTGAAGGAGGGGGCAAGTCTCTAACTGGGGGTGTGGGCTCTGGGGTGGGGCCAGAAATGAGGTGTTCAGGGTATGGAAGGGGAGGAGGTCTCCATCTGGGGGTGCAGGCTCTGGGGTAAGGTTGAGGATGAGACGTTTGGGGTGCAGGAGGGGGACTCCAGGCTAACGGGTTGGGGCCAAGAGATTCGAAATGTGGGAGGGGGCTGTGGGTTGACGCAGGGGGTTGGGGTGCAGGAGGCAGTACAGGCTCTGGGATGGGGGTACAGGCTCTGGGGTAGGGCCGGGGATGAGGTGTTTGGAGTGCAAGAGGGGGCACTGGGGGGACTCAGGACTGGGGCAGGGGGTTGGGGTACGGGCTTACCTCAGGCAGCTCCTGGTCAGTGGCACAGCGGGGCTAAGGCAGGCTCCCTGCCTGTCCTGGCACCGCGCTACGCCCAGGAAGCAGCCAGCAGGTCCAGCTGCTAAGTGGGGGGCCAGGAGGCTCCGCACGCTGCTCTCACACACAGGCACCGCCCCCCAGCTCCCATTGGCTGTGGTTCCTGGCCAATGGGAGTGCGGAGTCAGTGCTTGGGGCGGGGACAGTGCATGGAGCCCCCTGGCCCCCCTGCCTAGGAGCCGGACCTGCTGGCCACTTCCAGGGTGCAGCGCGGTGCCAGGATAGGTAGGGACTAGCCTGCCTTAGACCCGCAGCACTGCCGACTGGATTTTAAACGGCCTGATCGGCGGTGCTGACCAGGGCTGCCAGGGTTCCTTTTCAACCAGGCGTTCCGGTCGAAAACCGGACACCTGGCAATCCTACTCTCTCAATCAAATTACCAGAACAAATTCTCTCAAGTTCTTCAATACCCCTCCCTGGGGCTGGATTTAATAACAAATTCCCATCAAGTCCATGCTCCTCATCTTCTCGCTGGAGTCTCCTAGGCCTTCACAGCCTAGAGCCTTTCCCTTGAAAACTCAGGATTATCTACTAGAGTCTACTCGCTCCCAACAGCCATTCCCTGCCTTGGGAGGTCTATGCTGAAATCCTTCCTCCAGCTTCACTATGACTGTCTCTCTCTGTGTATCCCACTCTCTGCAACTTCCTGTTGTGCTTTATAGGAGACTCAGCTCTTCCATACCCAGCTGATTCTGCTAATTGAACCCCACACACCATCTTAGGTGTGGCAAGCAAGGCGAATTGTACAGCCAGGCCATTGTTGTGTATGGCAAATATAGCACAAAACCCTGATTAGAAACACAGACATGTATACGTGGTTGGAGCCATGGTGGCTAACTGACCTTTGTATTACAGAGAGACAAGAAAAACACAGTAACCACTATATAACAGATTCAACATAAGCAACTGCTTAAGAAACTATAACTGCAAATTCATAAACAGATTCAACACTCTGCACAATACATTCAAATATATCACATCTATCCTATCCCTCTGAAATGAAATGGGCACTACACCTTCAGAAGTACTTGTGGGAGAACAACCCAAGGTCCAGTTATAAGTCAAGTCTTTAAGGTGGCTTGTGTTTTCTTTCTGGATAGTGTCTGATAACATTTTGAACACTTCTCTGAGGAAATGGCATTTCTGCAGTAATATCTTACTCAGATGTTCCCTCCAATGATGCTGGTTGTTCAATACAGCTGCTTTCCAGTATAATATTATTGGTTGCTGTTTCAAGCTGGGGCACCAATGTACGAATAACTGGCAGTTCCCCAAATTTCGCTTCTGTTGTCAGCCATGGAGGGAGTCAACCCCAAATCTTGCAACTGGTCAAATGTGGCACCCAATATATTTTGGTGCTGTCACGTGCACGGTATAGGAGAAAGGACCCATTGATGCACTAACAATTGCTAGAAGCCATCTACTAGGCTCCCAATAATCACATGCCAACACTGTTTGACTCACTTGCAGCTGAGAAGGTGCACTGGTTCCTCTTGCTATAGCTTACCTTATTTGACAACTTCTGACTTGTAGACATAGATCTTTAATAAGTCCAAGTGTGATCTGAGATTTTTGGCCCATAAATACACTGTGTATGTTAGGTTTATCATGGCACGTACCGCATTTCGATATGTTAACAAGAAGCATGCTGGTTTCTGCTGTCATCACCCCTTCTCATCTATCATGGATTGAAGGGTTCAAAAAAGAACTACCGGTAGATAAATTCATGGAGGATAGGTCCATTAATGGCTATCAGCCAGGATGGGCAGGGATGGTGTCCCTAGCCTCTGTTTGCCAGAAGCTGGGAATGAGAGACAGGGAATGGATCACTTGATGATTACCTGTTCTGTTCATTCCCTCTGGGGCACCTGACATTAGTCACTGCTGGAAGACAGGATACTTGGCTAGATGGACCTTTGGTTTGACCCAGTATGGCCGTTCTTATGTTCTTATGCAGGGCTTGCTTGAAAGCTTGTACAAACCTCTCAACCAAGCTATTTGTGGCTGGGTGGTATAGTGTCAAGGTGAAATATCTAATACCATTTTTCTTCATGAATTGCCCAAACTCACAACTTGTTCTGGCAGTCCAGTTCTTGTAAACAAACTTCAAAGATATTCTACAGTCTGTGTAGCTGTAGTGGTTTTCATGTAAAAAACTTCCGGCCATTTGGAATGGGCATCGACCACTACTAGAGACACCATTCCCAAAAATAATCCTGCAAAATTAACATGCAGTTCTTGCCAGGGAGCTGATGACCCTTCTTAGGGGTGTAATGGCACTGGTTTAGGCATGCGCTGTATCTGCTGGCATCCCAAACATTCCTAAGAAAGCTGCTGTATTTGTTGGTCAATACCAGCCCACTATACAAGACTTCTGGTGAGTGCCATCATTTTTACTATCCCTAGGTGACCAAAGTGGAGCTCTTCAAAGGCTTTTGTGAGCAGTCTACTAAGTAGAACACCACAAATCCCCACATCCTTGATGTATGGTAAACTCAGCTTTGTGTGTGTATAAGGGTCATCAGTATATTTCCAGCCCTTCAGAGTGGCTTCATGAACCTGAGCTAGTGTGGGATCCCTCATTGCCTGATCCAATGGGGCGAACTCAACCTGAAAGAAGTTGACAAATTTGATAGATTCTGTCGCTATTACAGATTGCCCTTCAACGGGCACAGGCAGTGGGGGAGAGCCCATCTTCTTTTGCAAGCACTTCTGTTCCTTTGAATTCAATGTCACAGGTATAACCAGCTAAGAAGAGAGCCCAGCATTGCATACGTGCTGCCGTTGTCACAGAAGCTCCCTTCCTCAGATGAAAGATTACTATTAGGGATTAGTAATCTGTGACAAGGATGATTTTCCTCCCATTTAGATACTGTTTGACCTTCTTCACACCCCTTACCAGACATAAAGCCTCCTTGTCTATTTGTGCATAGTTATGTTATGCCACCGTGAGAGATCTGGAGGCAAATGGTAGGGTCTTGCACTGCCATCTGGCATGGTGTGCGATATAACCACCCCAATTCCACGTATGGAAGCATCACATGCTAACTCGATAGGCAAAGATGGGTTAAAGTGAGTAAGCACGCTGTTCGATGTGACCAATTGTTTTGCTTCCAGGAAAGCTTTTTGTCACTCGTCATTATATCCTCTTTTGACCAGTCTGCAGTAAACAGTTCAGAGGATGCAATACAGTTGCTAGGTTTGGTACAAATCGTCCATAGTAGTTTGTAAATCCTAGAAATGATCTAAGTTTTGACACATCCTTTGGAGGTAGAGCTTTCAGGGCTGCTTTAATCTTCTCCAGAGACGTATCTAGGCCTTGTGCATCAATAACATGCCCACAATAAGTTATCTAGTCCTTGAAAAATTCACATTTTATGTGATTGGCTCATAATCCATATTCTTCTAGATGTTTTAATACCCTTTTCAGGTTTCCAGATGTTCTTCATTACTTCCGCCAGTCACAATAATGTCATCCAAATAACACTGTTTTTGGACTACTTTGCAAAACTTGGTCCATTGCCCGCTGCCATATAGCAGCAGCTGAAGCAATACCAAACACTAGCCTGTTGTATTGGAACAGACCCTTTTGTGTGTTGATTGTGAGGTATGCTTTAGACCAGTAGTTCTCAAACTTTTTTTTCCGCGGACCACTTGAAAATTGCTGAGAGTCTCGGCGGATGACTTAATGATCTTTCCAAATGTTGTTTGTACTGTTAGCTAACTATTGTAAAGTGCTTTGGATAAAAACGCTATATAAAAAAACCCCAATAATAATTAACTTTTTTTTTCTACAAATAAAAGCATACAACTCATATTTTAATATCAGTAGTATTACCTTTCTAATGTGATGGATGTGATGGATGAATGTGCCCTCTCTCCTCCGACGCGGCAGCCCCTGAGCTGGGGCTGGGAGGGGGGGGGGGGTCTCTCCCTCTCTCCCCCACTGCAGCAGCCCCCGAGCTGGGGCTGGGAAGAAGGGGGGTCTCTCCCCCTCCACAGCAGCCACAGAGCTGGGTCTGGGAAGGAGGGCCGTCTCTCCCCGGCAGCCACAGCCCTGGAGCTGGGGAAAGTTGCCTCTTTCTCTGGCCGCCGCAGCCCTGCACGTCCCAAATTTCCCCTACCCCCTCTTCTCACCCCACTGCCCCCTCCCACCCACCCCCCTATTCAATGACATATAAATCTAACAAACAGTGCTTATTGTTGAACTCCACACTCACTCGCATGGCTTCAGTTGATACTATCTTTTCTCCCATATATGTTTTTAGTAACAGCAGCATCTTCCTCGCAGAGTGTCTCACGTTCTCAATGGGAGGTAACAGACGCTGCAGAGCCTGTGTCCAGTTCTGTTTTTGAGTGCTTTCCCCATCACCCAGGGTGTCAACCAGATTGCTGACACTTCATATATCCAGGCTGACTACTCCACTCTTACAGTCTGTGTCACTATTGTCTCTGTCTACAGAGCGCATGTTGATATTCCTTTTTCTATACCCTGATTTGGTCACTTCCTTATTTCTCTTAGTGTGACAAACTGCTTGGATATGCCATTTTTTATGACAGCCTCCGCAATATGCATCTTTAAATCGGCACTCAGAAGGCGCATGGAATCCTTTCCTGCACCGATAACATGTGTCTGTCCTGCCTTGGGTCACAGATACTTTATGCAGTCCTACTTCTGGTTGAGCTCCAGTATGCAATTCTATTGCATGCCTTGCTGCAGTCCCCATCACTACTCTAATTTCTACTGCGCGTTTAAAGGTAGGATTTGCCTGAGTGAAGAGCCTCTTCTGTATGCTTTCATTACGCAGTTGACACACAAATCTGTCTCTTAGGGCCTCATTAAGCTTATTCTTAAAAGCACAGTGTTCTGATAATCTTTTTTAACTCTGTCGCAAAGGAGGAAATAGATTCACCTTCAGGTTGATTCCTCTTATGAAACCTGAACCTTTCTGCTATAATCAGGGGCTTGGGCGCCAAGTGCTCTTGAACAATTTGCACTCTCTCTTTACAGGTTTTGCTTGCTGGCTTCTCTCTGGCAATCAGACTGCGAACTAAACTGTATGTTTTTCCTCCCATCATACTCAGTGACGCTGCTACATGTTTTTCTGGCGGAATCTTATTTGCTCCAAAAGACTATATATGTGGGCCAGCCTTCCATGATACTGTCAAAGCCTTCCATTTTTTTCCAATGTAACCTACCATTTCACCTCGCTGCTGTTAGTTTAGTAGTTTGGAGTGCTTACAGTTGTAGCAGACCCTTCTCCTCCTGGGGAGCAGCAAGCAAGGCTATATATGGTTTTGCTACTCTGATGCATCGAAGTAGAGCCCTGCGTGGATACAAATGTATATCCGTGGTTATAAATTGGTATCTGCGAAGCTGTAGGGCTCTACCGGGAACCACAAAGGAGCAGCATGTCAGGCTACCATTCGCAGGAGCCAGTGTCCCATGCCGGCAACTCCTCTGGAGTGGCTGTACCACCCCCAATCCCTTCCACTCAGCAATCTGTGTCTCCTGTCCGGGGGCGTGCGCACCACTTGAACACACGAGTGCGACCAGGGACAGCTTCCGGTGAGCCTGGTGCCTGCCCCAGTGGGCAGGGCTGGGGGTGGTACAACCACACTGGGGGCACTGCTGGCACATGGCACTGGCTCCTGCGAGCACCGACCCGACATGCTGCTCCTTCGCGGTTCCCGGTACAGCCCTGCAGCTCCACGGATACCGATTTATATCCACAGATATACATTTGTATCCACGCAGGGCTCTACAAAGAAGATTCTTGAAATCCTCATCGCCAATTCTTGTTGAGGGCGGATATACCACAAAACCCTGATTAGAAACACAGACATGTGCACATGGTGGGAGCCCATGATGGCTGACTGACCTCTTGTATTGCAGAGAGAGAAGAAAACACAGTAACTGTAATATAACAACAGATTTTACATAAGTAACTGCTTAGGAAACTAGAACTGCAAACTTGTATGAACAGAATTAACTCTCTGTTCAATACATTCAAATATATGACAGCCATCTCCAACCTTAAAGAATGGATCACCTCATTACCCTTCCTCTCTCCTGGGTGTCTCTGCAGGGCCGGTGCAAGGAAGTTTCGCGCCCTAGGCGAAACTTCCACCTTGCGCACCCCCTCCCAGCTAACCCCGCCCCCCCCGCGGCAGCTAACCCCCCCCGGGGCGCCCCCCCCCGCCCCCCCGCGGAAGCTAACCCTGCCCGGGGAGCCCGCCTCCATGGCAGCTAACCCTGCCTGGGGAGACTCCCCCACCTGCGGAAGCTAACCCCGCCCAGGGAGACCCCCGCCGTGGAAGCTAACCCTGCTAGGGGAGCCCACCCCAGCTCACCTCGGCTCCATCTCCTCCGCTGAGCATGCCAGCGCCGCTCTAATACTCCTCCCCTTGCAGGCTTGCGGCGCCGATTGGAGGAGACTTAGAGCGGGGGCTGTGTGCTCAGCGGAGGAGGCAGAGTGGAGGTGATCTGGGGCAGGGAGCGGTTCACCTGTGCGCTCCCCCCTGTTACTGCGGGCGGCTCTCCCCGCCCCAGCTCACCTCCACTCCACCTCCTTGCCTGAGCGGGCTTGTAGGCGGCCCCAACCACTAGGCGCCCTAGGCGGCCGCCTAGTTTGCCTAAATGGTTGCACCGGCCCTGTGTCTCTGGTTAGAGTCCTTTTCCTGAACCTCCTCTGTAGCTTTCACTTCCTTCTTTTATGAAGACCCAGCTCCCCCTCCCCCACCAACTGGGTCTAATAACAAACCAATCCTGACACACCGTCCAGGTGCAGTACGGTAAACTAACTGATCTTTTAGACTCCTGTTAACCCTTTGTTCACATGTGCAGGGAGCCTTGAAAGTTCATCTGTGAATTCCACTGGATAACACTGAGTTCCTGTTTAAAAAAAAAAATCTCTTTTTTTGCTGGACAGATGGAATTTTAAAGCTCCCTGGCTGCAGCCCTTATGGTATTTCAGAGTTTTTCCTCTGAATAAAACCGGTATGGGCAGAGACTGGCAAGCATTTCTTATTGCCGGCAAAATATAAGCAAAGCATCTGGTTACAAACATCACTGACGTGGAAAGTTGTATAATAGACAAACTAACATCTCTTTGTTGTGGTTACCTATAAAATGTTTCAAATACAAATAGGAGACAACAGATTGTGAACAGATTTTCCAGAAAGAAAAAAAAAAAGCCTACATATTGAAATGTACAGGATTCTCCCACAATAAAACCTATCGGTAAAATCTACTGTTAGCACCCTCTTGTGGCAGGACAGAAACATAGCATGTTCACAGTACTGGTGCTTTTCAAATGAGAACAGTTACTGAACTTAGCCCCTTCGGAAAAAAATCCAGCCCCTCCCCAATTACATAGATATCTAGCAATCACAAATTACATACTGCATATTGGCTTGGAAAACTATTATTGATGGGTGTTAAAATAAACAACAAGATGAATAAGTTTGAAAGCTGGAGTTGTTGGGGGGGGGGAAGGGTATTTTACTCTAAAAACACCTGTCTGACATCAATAACAAGTGTTCACAGGTAGGGAAAATCCTAATTTAGGTTTCCTCACACAACTTCAAATAGAGTAATTACAATTCTCTACAGTCATTATAATATAGGGGTGATTTTTAGCCATATGTAAATTTAACACTAACCAAGCAATGTGGAAATATCAATTGAGCCAGATCCTCTGCTGCATTGAGTGGGAACTATTCATAAATCCTTCATTCCTGGTTTCTCTATGCCCAAGTGCATGTCATGAGTGGCATATGGCTCGTGGCTCTTATAAATGAATTAAGTATGTATTTGAATCTTTGGAAAGTATTTGTGCAAACTTGGTGGCATGGCAAACTCTTTTGCTTTTTTTCAGTCTGAGCAGAGAAGAAAACAGGTTCAGACTAGAGTTGGGCAAAATTTTGGCCAAATTTTTTTTGGAGACACCAAAACGTTCTGCAAATGTGTCAGTTTTGTCAAATTGTTCATGTTGAATCTGTCCTCCACCCAACTGAAAAAAAGTTGAAATAATCTGTTTTGAAAGAGTCAGAACTAAACATTTCCAATTTTTTGTTTGAAAGAGTTTCTAAATGAAAAGTTTTCTTCAAATTTATTTGAGTTTTTTTTTTTTTTTTTAATTTACCTTCTAATTTTTAACACAATGTTTTTTCTTGGGTTGATTAAAACTTTTGTTTTACTCAAAACATTTTTTTAAATTTTATTCATTAAAAATTTTGGTTATGGGTTGACCCAAAACTTTTTTTTTTTTTAAATTTTTTGGAACTGCAGATGAACCAAAAATCCATTATTCAACCAGCTCTAGCTAAAAGAAAAATAGGAACTGTAATAAAAGAAGATTCAGCATTCAGCCATAACAGGGAAGTTTTAGACTTGCGAAAAGTAAAGACTAAGAATGACTATATTACCCTGTACTATCACCCCAAGTTTCCACACCTTCCCCAACTGCACCCTGGAAATAAGGAGTTCATAAATGTTAAATTAGAAAGATTTTGCTCTGTGATGCCAACCATGGCTGTGACCTAAAGCAAAAATATACAATACCTTTCAGTTAGATAGTCTGTCGCTCTCATTCTCTTTGATGCTCTTCTTTCACTTTCAGGAAGAGAGCACAGGGAGTTCAGGTTGGCGGCCTGCTCCCCTGTTGTCCCTCATTCTATAGGCACTGAAAGCCAGATGAAACCTCAAGCTGCACACAAAACACGCACACACAGAAACCCCCATCTACTTTCATCAGTAACTTTTTCCTTTATGAAAGTTTCTATCAGAGAGCCAGTGAGCCTTATTATACAGTCATCCAGCGTTAGTCTCCACATACTTGTTCAAGATGAAGCATTTTAGAAACTCCCATAAAAGGTTTCTTCATCTGAATGAATCCTCAACCAAGTTCCTTTCTTCCTTACACTTTGTGGTGCTGTGGAACTGCATCATTCTCCATGGACACACTAGCTGCTACAGATCACAGGGGCCTCTGTGGCCCCTTATAACTTTCCTTGGTTATTTTTATTATAGCAACAACATCACTATATAGACAGAAAGGTGAGTCAGCATTTTCATTCTATAAATATTTAGTTGAAAAACTTGGCCATAAATATTTGCTTCAGGCTGAAACTTAGCATCCCAGTTTTACTTCTCTCTCTTTCAAAATTATATATATTTAAAATTAGCCCAGGAGCTTTCAAAAAT
This sequence comes from Terrapene triunguis, assembly GCF_002925995.2. Lineage (NCBI taxonomy): Eukaryota > Metazoa > Chordata > Testudines > Emydidae > Terrapene > Terrapene triunguis. Next base: position 2,554,696 of record NW_020664463.1, on the reverse strand, counting down.
GCAGGGGTGTAAAAAAACTGACGTTGTGAGTATAATTAACCGAAAAAAGTAACTGCATTTAGGTTTAGTGAGAGGAATCAGAAAAATGTGCCATTGCAAGCATCACCTCAGGGGGATGGGAAGGCAGTTCGCTCTTCTGTATCCCTCACTGAGTGCCACACAGATGGCCCCTGTATCTGAACAGAGGCCCATTTGGTTCCACAAGGGTGCAGGACTGGGCACAGTGGAGGACTACAGCCTTTGTTTGTTCACTGCTTGCACTCTGGATGAGCCTGCCATCCATGCTATCTAACCCTTGGAAACGGCTCCAAGAGCAAGGCTGACTTTTGTGTCCTAAAGTAACATACCCTAGGGTTACATGGTGTGTGGCCTGAACCCTGTCTATGATAAAGCCCTCATTGGCACTACCAGTAGGAAAAAGCTGAACTGATGGTGAATTATTTTTCCTAGTGGAGAGAGAGCAGAGGGCTGATGTGATTATATCATGGAGTTGGAAAGAAATTAAACAAAATATTTAGGGATCTCAAGCGATTAAAAACATTAATTGAAATTAATCGCAGTTTTAATCGCACTGTTAAACAATATTAGAATACCATTTATGGGGGGGGTTCTATATTTTCAAATATAGGGTGAGGACTGGGGGCTCTGGGATTCCACCCCACTCGGGGCTTCAGCCTCCCTGGGGGTGAGGGCTTCAGCCCCGCTCAGGGTACGGGGCTTCAGCCCCTCTAGGGGTGTGGGGCTCGGGGCTCCAGCTCCCCTGCCCGCCAGCCAGGCAACTGTGGTCTGGAGTTGCTCCAGTCCTCCTACAGCCCAGGAAGCTGGGGGTGGGGGAGGGGACTACAGAGGGGGAGGACTGCAGGTGGAAGGGGTGCGGAGGGGGCCCCCACTTGCTCTGGCCCTGGGCCCCCCCAAACCCTAATCCGCCTCTGCCTCCAGCTCCGCCCCCCATCAGCCCAGGAAGCTGCAGGCTGGGGCTCCTCCAGCCCCTCTGCCAGTTCTGGAGCTGTGGGCAGGGGCTGCTTCAGCTCTCCACCACCCACGGAGCTGCTGTGTGAGGCTTCAGCCCCCTGCCGTAGATGCCTCCCATCCCACCCACAGGTATGCGATTAACGCATTAATTTTGCTTTCAGTTAATCGCAGGCATTAACTGTGATTAATTGACAGCCCTAAAAATATTGTTTCTGTTGTATTAAATTGTTTCATTAACTGTGATATGCTATGGCCCCAGTTCAGCAAGATACTTAAGCATGGCTTAACTTTAAGCATGTGATATGTCCCATTGAGGACAAAGGGATGACCCATGTGTAAAGATATGCATGTGCTTAAATACTTTGCTGAACTGAGGCCTAAGTCAGGGCATAATTTAGACCCTCCCTTTTATATTGCTTTCAATAATTACTAGAAATACTTTTCTCATTTCAATCATTATTCATGTGAAGTGCACTCACTCTATCCTAATGGTTGATCCACTTTTGTGGAATTAAAGTACTATTCTGACTCTGGGTATGTTTACGCTACAGAACACCACCACCACCTCCGAGCAGTGACGTTAGGTCAGCACAAGTGTTCTACACTGGCGTTGACGTTGACATAGCTATGGCGGGCAGGGGTGTGGTTTGTTCATACCTCTGACTGATGTAGTTATGCCATATAACTTTTTAGTGTAGACCAGACCTCTGTGACCAGAGGTAGTTTTCACTTTGACCTGGTAATAGATTTTCTGTGAAATAATCAAACATGCAGTAACATAGAATTTAAGAACAAAACAGAGGTGAACCTCTTCTCAACTGCACCTCCCTCCACATCAACTTAAATAGATGACATAATACCATCTCACGTTTATATGAAACATTTCAATCCCAACCAGCCAAAGCTGCTTTCAATGTAAGACCTATGGCCAGAAGTTCCAAACATGCGAGAGTTCTCTACCCTCTCTATTGGTTAAAAGGGAAAAGCCCTACCATATTGAGCTTAGTTTGCATAGCCTACCTACCCACAATTCCTTGAGTGACACGTGGGGAGTCACCATAAATGTATATGGGCTTGGATTCTGGGGGGAAGAATGGCAAAGAGTTTGTTTCTAAGAAGTCAGGACTCTGCTTAAGAATTCTAAAGGCGCTTGGCTCTCCTCCCATGAGAATTTTGTTGTGAAAGGCAGTGAGATATGATACAGAGGACAGCAGTAGAGCTGAAAGGACTCTGGAGAGGCCTTGACTAGCTAGCTCCTTAATAAAACTAAATCAATAAGGTCGGTTAGGTTGTGGTACCTCCAGGTGGGACTAGGCAAGCAGCTCCCTGGAGACTGACCTGAAAAGCTACTGCTTGTCCAAACCATTAGTGGGATTTGGTGGATAGCTGAGGAGGTGTGGCTAAGGGACCATCATCTATGGGATGTTCTCACCAGCAGGTGGGAAGGGAGTTAGATGGACTACTGCCAAAGTTATTGGAAGGGGGAGGGTATTTTACTTTTCATTTGCATATATGTTCTGTTGCTGTGTTTTCCCAAGTTTGGCTATGTTCCCTTTCCCCCAGTGAAAATTTGTTTTGTGCACGGTCTTGGCATGCCTGCAAGAGGGGATGTTCTGTGTGTTAAGATCACTCAGAGATGATGTGTTTAGTTTTCTCAGGTTTTGGGGGGTGAGGGTCGAACTGATTTAGTTATTTACCAAGAAGAATACTAAATGTATTGCACCCAGCCCTTTTTGTAGCCATGATTAATCTGACAGATGGGTTACAGAAATGACTACAGTATAGGAATATCTATATACACAGTAGAGATGGTCAGAGACCCTGGAACTCCCATTCTATGGGAAATTTCAAAACTTATTTTTTCTTTCCAAACTGAATTGGAACAAAAAGATTAAATTTCAAAATTTCCCATGGAAAGAAATTGAAAAAAATTGTTTCAGAAAAACTGAAATGACATTTTGTTTTGATCTTATTGAATCATTTCATTTTGATAAGGTTGAAACCATGTAGTTTGCCTAAGGTCAAAAGCATTTTGTTTAAACTGTATCAACTCAACTTTTTGTTATTATGCTATAATTTATCATTCATTTATAACATAATAAAAAATATTTTGACTACCATGTCATGTCAAAACACAATGCTTTAACCCTATTTTGATCATCTTTCATTGAAAATTTTGACAAAATGTATACATTCCTGCATAATGTTTCAAGTTAGTCAAATGAGCATTTTCTGATTCTTTCATTATCATCCAGCTTTTATACACACCACTGAAATGCAGGCATCTCTGAAGAGCAACATGGCAGATAGTTAAAAACTTGAAACACTATGCAGCAATTGATTGCAGGAAGGGGAAAGGAATACAGTCCAGCTGGGACTGCAGAGAGAATTTAAGGAGGTACAGTTTAGGGAGAATTTAGAATGTAATTACCTAAATTGGAATTTGGCTGGGATACTGGGATCTCTACCCTTATTCTGGAAGATTGTAATGTGATCATTAATAACCACAAGTGGCCAGGATGACCTCAGTTTTATAGCTTATTATCTGAAAATACCACCTCCATTAACACAGTGCCCCTTAGCCCTTTGAAATAGTGGGTGCATACTACTTTAGACTCAGATTCTGCAAAATGAGCCATAGGGGCAGATCCCTGCAAATTTTAACCAGATCACCTAGTCTAGTTGTAATATCGGAAGGCATTTAGCCCTGAAGTGGTATCGTTACTGGGCCACCTGTCTTTTTGATGCTTTACTAGACCCCAGAGGATTTTGGAAATATGGGAGGAGTCCAAACACATAACCCAAAAAACTAGGAGATGTCTATGAAATGCAAAACTGCAGACAAATATAAAGATGTGAAACACGCTCAGTGTCTTGGAAGAAACAAAACATTGCACTTGGGTTTTCATTTGAAGATTATTCCTGAAAGCTACTTAATGAAAATTTATAAATGTTGATGTACAGAATAATGACTAGTGTTTAAAAAAAATCCAAAGGATAGCACAGGGAACTAAGTGGGGGGCGGGAGGGGGGAAATTACTTCTGTTTTGCAGAGAGCATTATGTAGCCAAGGCAATTTTATTAACACGGTTGGATAAAATACAAAGGGGCTTCCTAATCTCAAAGACTTCAAAACGGACTTTTTTAGAGACAATATCAATATCAAAGCCAGTTGTTGCTATTATTAAAATGTTCTCTGCTCTTCATTAGTCACAAACAATCCCCTCGACTCACAAAAAGGTACTCAGTAAATTAAAAGCTTTTGTGTAACACTCCAACAAAAGTTGAACGACTCCAGAGTTAAAAGGGAACTCTGATGTCTGCCAATATTCAGAGCGGTACCCAATTTCTTTCATTTTTAGAACAGAGATTCACTTAAGTTGTTTATTCATTTGTAGACCTATTGCTGGGCTGATTAGGAATGACCAGTTAATGAAATGCTCAATCTTCTCTGGTTTCTTTGGGCAGCAACCAAAGCCCTGATTCTGCAATATGGGGAGTGCCCCAGGTCCGTATGGAGACAATGGGTCCATCCACATGGAGCTCTTGTGGGATTGAAGCCCAAATTTGTGCCTGGGCAGGATCTCAGATCTAGATCTCAGAGGTGCTACACTATTCCAGTAGACCCTCGTGGTGGGTACTCCTTGTAAGGCAGTATATTGTCTTTATCTTCAGCTGTTAAAACTGTTGCCCCTGATACTGACCAGAATGGATCTCATCATCCACTCCCCGCCCTCCCCCCCAACCCCTTTGAGCTGCACTACGTGCTCCTTAGTTGCAGCTAAGGATTGGGATCCTACACCACTGCAGTCCATGGGAGATTATCAACTTACTGGAATAGGAGGAAAATTACTTGCTATGATATTTGGTTTGGGGATGGACTTAAGAATGTGATAGAGTCAAATGCCATGATATGATGACTATTAGGGAGTGGAGGTATTTGTTTAAAACAGTGGCTACTGTATAGAGTTTCTAGTGCATGCTTTGTTCCCAGTGAGTCATTTGTCTTATTTCTTGTGGCTAGGGTTTGTGGGGTGGAGGTTAACTTCTGTTTTTCATTTCAGTGACTGGTATTTCCATTTTGTGTTAGTCTTGTGATGCTTGGGTCCTATTGTCGGTTTGTTTTGTAGCACTGCAGATACTGTAACAGTGACAGCTAAACTGCAGAAATGGAAGTCAGGACTCCTAAGTTCTCTCCCTGCTCTGCCACCAATTTACTGTGACTTTGGGTAAGCCACATCGCTTGGTGCCTCAGTTTCCCCATGCATATAATGAGGATAATAAAGGGTGGTGTGAGGCTGATTTAATATTAGTAATGCACACTGTGATTCTTGCACGGAAAGTGCTAAAGAAGTAGAAGGTATTATTCATTAGTATTATATCAACTCTTTCTTTTAAATTGGTTCATATTTAATTTGATTACAGAATGTGGCTTTGTTCCCATATTTTTTTCTTTTGCCTTTGAGGCTAATAGCAGCAAGCTTGTAGGACGGAGACTGGTAAGTATTTGAATTTAAGAGTGCTGCTGGTTTCAGTGTATTTAAAATGCTGTTGAAGTTGGGACGATTTAAATGTGTGAAATTTCAAATGTCTCATTGACACACATCGCAAATTCCTTCATTGCCTGAGGGAGCTACAGCAAAAGAAAAAGTTGGAGTCTTTTAGTTTTACTGTTAAGGCAGATTTTTTTTAAAGAGAGTTCATGACAGAGCGTCTGCCTGCGTGACTGTAACAGAGCAATCTATCACTGGGAAAAGGTTCCTGGGGTGACTACCAAAACATGTTAACTAGCAATGGTACCTCCATTTTGCAAGACCCGTTGTTAGCCCAGGTGTTCCAATGTGCCCTGGCCAGATTCCTGTGTGTGTAATACATCCTTCCTGTCTAAATTCACTCTACAGTTTCAAATGCTTGGATCAGATTCTCAGCCGGTGGAAATTAAAATCAATGGAGCTACACTGATTAGTACAAGCTAAGGGTCTGTTCCTGTCCTAAACAGTTGTGCCAAAATTCCCGTTCTCTTCAATTGTGCCAGTATTCCATCTAGAGCCCTACAGGGGGTCTGGGATCTTGCGGGTCCCGCAGGACCCACTGCCATAATAGCAGGAGCAGGTAAAATGTACTTTGTTGTGGGCAGAACTGGGTGGGCAAAAAAAACAGACTGTGGTAATTTGCAGGAAAACATGAAAGATTTAGTCAGTTTGTCATAAATAGAATTTCAGCAATGTAAAGCAAGTTTCTTTTTTTTAAATAAGGGTTTTAATACTTAAATTTAAGAAAGGGATAGAAAGAGATTTGATATCTATTATAACAGGAGTTAAAGTATTTTTTACATGGTTTCAGCAAGATTTATTTTATTCTTTTAGTGGTAAAAAGTGTGTCTGAATTCCATTTATATCTAAAATATATTAACCAACCATTTTTATTTTTATTTTTATTTTGTCGCATGGGGGAATCTGTCTTGCAGGATTTGCGGGACCTAAGGTTTTTGTGGGTGGGAGTGGGATAAAAATGAAAGAAACAATGCGGCATTGGGTGGGAGTGGGTATTGCAGGGCGGGAAATGAGCAGGATTAAAAAAAAAAAAGTCCCACGCAGGGCTCTAATTCCCTCCACTGTATATGTACAAACCCAAAGGACTAAATTCAGAGGAGAGTCTAAGATAGTGCAACTTACACATTTCTCTAGCTCCCAAAGAGAAACGTACACGGCATAGCAATTCTTTTTCTTTTTTCTCTTTGTATTAAGAATATGTACTGATGTTGTGGAACTATTGCCATGAGTTGTGAATGATGTATGAAATGAGAGACCCTAAGCTAGTGTACAGACAGAGAATACAGACAGTGCTTTGCAGGCAATACCAGGCTACAGTTATATTCAGCTTGTTGTGTTCTAGATCACTTCGAACCATGAATTAATATACCAACACTTGTTACTAAGGTAAAGAACTAACCATCTTTCTTAAACACTTCCACTTTAAACACTTCTGTAGAATGGTCTGCAACTCCAAACTGGAGCAGGAACTGGATTCTTACTGTGTATTTGTACACCACTCGTTTTAGTATTTGTATAATTGGGTCCTGATCTCAGTTAGGACATCTAGGTGCTACAGCAGTATAAATAATAATCAAAGTAACCTATCCCTGTAAACCCTGGGGCTTGGATATAAACTCAGACAGATTCCCCATTGGGGTTGTCTGTACTTTGGTTCTTTCAAGTTCCTTCTCAGGAATTAGATGGGATTTTACCTGGAGATTTCATTGTTTCGTGACAAAAAAAAGAAAAAAAAAAAAAAAAAAAAAAAAGAAAAGAGAGGCAGCGTAGTTTAGTGGCTAGAGCACAGAACTACAGGTCAAGAGACCTGGGCTCTATTCCCAGCCATACCACTGACCTGCTGGGTGACTGTGGGCAAGTCCCTTCCCCTCTGTTTCCCCTGTCACTCTTTGTCTGTCTTGTCTCTTGACACTGTCTGCTCTTTGGGAGAGGGGCTGCCTCTTACTATACATTTGTACAGAACCTAGCACAAGGTGTCTTTGCACTCAGCTGGGACTTACAAGTGCTACGGTAACACAAATAATTAATAACAACCTCCTGATTTAAAAAAAAGCTTCCCAAAATTATAACTTATTGCCACAACTGAAGACATGCATAAAACATTAGGAGAACTGCCTGTAACGTGGGGGAGAGGAGGAGAGAATAGTAGCTTGAGAGCCAAGATTACAACGGCCCTTCCGGTGTTTTTTCTAGTGCAAATTCCCATAAACACTGAAGATGAACCCTCCCATCGTTTGGGTGGTAAGTATTGCCAGAGTAGCAAAATCACCCCTGCTTCCTCCTACCCTGCAGTATTCAGTGTCTGACAATACTCCAATTGGTTCAGGCTATCTTGAGGTCTAATGGACATACCAAAGAAATAGTTCAGTGCTCCCCATATTTCCAAAAAGCATATGTTAAACAATGTAGGCAAAGAGAAACTGTAACAGGATTCACTTGTCCTAACAGTCCATCTGTTTCCTACTCCCTGCTGAGCACATCTCTTTTCCTGGTTCCCTTTCAGGTGCACTCTTACCTTACGTAACACTTTTTTTATTGGAGGTTCATGCTGTGACCCTGTCAGAATTGCTACAGCAGGGGTGACCTCAGTAATGACCATCCACAGCCTGCCAAGCTGAGTTGGTCAGTGTTAGCTGATTAAACTTTTAACAACATCCCCTGTGCGATAAAGGGCAAAATGACAACTTTGCCCATCGTCAAGGTGTCTGTATAATAAACTAATTAGTAAACCACACAGTCTGTGGAGCTTTTAATGAGTGCTATCGTCTGGCCTCTGTAATAAAAACCCAGTCTGCCCCCTTTTGGGATTCAATTAAGGCACAGACTGTCATATGCTTGGCCTAGCTGATCAATGAATCCATTCCGACCTTTGTCGGAGCTGTTTGCAAGGTCAGTGGCAGTAGTGAGGAAAGCCAGCTTGGTAATGGGGAGACATACCCAACGGCACCCGACAGGCACCAAAATCAGTTGTTAATGTCCTCCTGGTCATTTGACATCAGCAGAAGTTTCTCTCACTCAAAGGTTAGCTGAAAGAGAAGACAGCAATAAATAAAAAAAGTATGTGTATATGTATTGGTATTGCCAAGCAGAAAGGTCCCTCTGTTATTTAAAATCATCATTAATTCTTTAACATCTGCTTATACCTAAGGTAACTGTTTTTTCCCCATGCAGCACAATATCCCATCAAGTGTTTTCTCTCTAAAATATATTTACTGATTTGCTCCAGATGTAAAAATAAACACAAATCAAAAGTGAAAGGGTGACTCTTACTTAAAAATACACACACACTTTTAAATTCTTTGCATATGAATACTACTTAGCACTTTGTGTATCCAAAAGATATTATCAACACTGAATTAACCCTCATGACACTGCAGCAAAACAAGTAATTTCATCCCTATTTTATGGATGGAAAATTGAGGCAGACCTCCTGTCTAGGCATGTAGGAGTAGATAGGGGCTAGGGGCCCATTTATTCCTCCATGCATAGTATAGCTCCTCCCCTCCTCCCCACATGCACTGGCCAGTGCAGTTGAGATAATGCTAAGGGCATTGCAATTTGCTGCTGGTATAGGCCAGTGGCAAGTTACTACTCTCAACCCAGAGCAATGAGGAAGCAGAGGAGGGATTATGACCCCAGAGGGTGTGTCTGAGCCACAATGCCTCCGAAGGCTATTGCTGGGAAAGAGCAGGTTACGCAACATCCCTGGAATAGGGCTATGTCTAAAGTCCCAAGTTGGCACTATAGAAAGCATTTGAGACCCGAAGGAGTTGGAATTAGATCTGGGATTAGAGGAGCTCCTGCTTTCCAGGTACGCTGTTAGTGCTGAAACAATTATAAATGATCATTTGAAGGTTTTGTATGTTTTTCAAAGTTTTAATTAAGATTTTCAAAATGATTTTATTTCAAAAATGTTTAAAATAGTTTTTTGGGGTTTTTTAAAGGTGATATGTATATAAAATTAATGCCTTAGTGAAGGTAAAACAAGAAAAAAGGGGACAGTCGGGGAAATTAAAGAGTGGCACATTCAAAACCGATTAAAGGAAATACTTTCCCCTCCTTAGTGCCTAATTAGACTGTGGAACTCATTGCCACAGGATGTCACTGAGGCCAATACCTAGTAAGATTCTGAAATAGAATGGATGTTTATATGGTTTATAAGAATATCCAGAAGTACAACTCCAAATGCAAACAACAAGTTGTGGAAGTGATAAAAATCTCATGCTTCAGGGTTTAAAATCAATCTATAGCTCATTGGGATTATGCTGAGACCTTCATGGTGGACAATTACACACATTTACCTACTATTGGTATCTTGTACCTTCCTGTGAGGACTCTGGCACTGGCCACTGTTGAAGACAGAGCATGGGTCTGAACCACTATGCCAGTATGGCAAATCTTATCTTCCTAAATGGGTGTGCAGAGAGAAACAGAGGACTTGACAAGTCATAGTCTCATACGTGGGTGTCAAAAATTTTGGATGTGGACTAGGGACCAGATGCTGTTCCTGTTGAAGTCAACAGGAATTTTAATATTATATCAGACCCCAAATTAACTGTGTCAATACAACTTTGAAGATGGGTCCTAGTACACAAACGATAGGTCCCCTGGCAGTACAGTAGATTACGTTTAGTAGGAGTCTATGGAAATTTGCATTCCTCACTTGTGCCAAACATGCAATAGAATGCACTTTGTATTTACTACCTTTCTAGGGCAATTGTTTCTTTAAATGTGCAACAATTTTCAGTTTTTTGTAAAAACTAGAAATTTTCATATACTGAACTTCACTCTTTACATGTTCCAATCTGGATATAAACTATATAAGCCAAATCCTGCCCTTTGTGGTAAGGAGGCACTTCTCACTGACTTCCTATACTGTACCTGCACTGCAGCAGGACAAGATACCTACCGAGAACACAAGAATACTAATAGGAAGACTCTTGTGCCTGCCATTGGTCCACAGTCCGAAGGGAAAGGGGCTCACAACCTTAGCTAGCACATAAAGTGAGGGGAAGAGTACACATGCTAACGAGAGGAACACATTACTGCATTTGCGAGGAGCCTCACATAGTTATTATGTTCAAGCAACCCTGAACTGTTCCTAGCCATTCTGTTCTGCACCAGCAGGCTGGATCTGGTAACCAGTGTCTGCCTGGTACCACTGTTTTCTGCGTCTTCCAGGTTTGGCTCTGGTAATTAAAGGTATGATTTAGCCCCACAGAGTGTTTGGAAGTGCAATATATACACACACACAGGGTCACTGAAGAGGAAATTTATAAGCGAAAACAATTTCACAGAGGAAGATGTACTAAAAGGTAGAGCTGGTCAATTTTTTTGGCATATCATAATTCAAAGGGAGGGGGAGGACAAATGTTTGATGAAATTTTTCTAGTGTTTTGACCATTCTGAGTCCATCAATTTTCAAAAGCTTTACATTGACAATTTCAAATTTCAAATCCAAAACCAGGATTTTTTTTCATTGCAAGGTTTTCATCCCCATTTTAAAGCTAGTTTTACTAAAAGTAATATGGTGAAATCTAGACCTAGATTTCAAAAACCTCAAGTATAAGGGTGTCCAGGGGTTTGGTTCAGGCCCATCTCTAAACTTTACCACACATCCTAATCTCTAATCCCCCTTTGAACGCTGTCCACTTTTCCTCATGGTGGTGCTCATTACCATGCCTCCTCTTAACATGGTTATTTGGTTACACATATGTATTCCTTTCCATGCTATGACTGTTCTCACGTGAAATGAAAGCACATGACAAAGACATGTTTTATATTTTGATAGTTCCTAATATGTGTTACTGTTTACTTGAAGTAAATCTGAAGGCTGTGGGACGTTTTGTATTCAGTTATACCAATGCAACCCCATCAATTTCAAGACCCATGTTTAACCACCATGGGTGGCCAAGTAGGTTTTGTGCCTGAGTGAGTAAACTTCTATGACAATTTTGCAAGGATGGGAAGCAGAAAAAAGTATAGGAAGATGTGAAGATCTTGTACCAAGATACAGAACAGATCTGCTGGCTCATGCTGGCAACTAGATCAAATACGTCCTATTAGCCACTAAAACATCTAGAAACATCCACACTTAGGAGCAAACTCTGCTAGGAAACTTATTTTTATTTAAGATAATAATAACAAAAGCCCCAGAGAGAGGGTAGTATTGGACTGTATCTAGTCCATGTGTACTGTGCTGTGTTAGAGCAAGGTGAGAATGCCACTTACTTAAAGTAGATTATCATGTTCCCCACGTCACATTATTGGCTGTAAAAAGAAATATTGAAAATAGGGGACAGAAAGTTGTGTGTGTGGTGAGAACATACCATCCTTGATTTCCTCAATTAAAGCAGCATTCTGAATATTTTAAAGAGGTCTACCACCCTCTGACTCTGCTTAAAGTGTTTTTTGAGGCTGGTTATGGGAAGAAAGTTATGGAAAAAATAGCATACTTATGCGTTATCTCCTTAATTCCTGCCAAACATGCAAAATTGTTATGAAAATTCACCAGCCCAGGCACAAGACCTGCTCTCTCAGTCTACCCAAGAAGATGCTAATAGTGTAAAATCTACTGTTAATTTTTAGCTCATCAGAAACTTGCCACAGGTTAGTTGGTGGGTAGAATTGCACAAGGCTACACACTCAACCTCTGCTCAAATTCAAGTACAGTTTTGGTACATAAACTCAGAAATATAGAAATATTCAGGAATAAGTCACAGAAATATAGCACATACGTTTGTTGAGCAATATAAAACAGTTTCTATGGAGGTCATTAAGCAATGCCATTGCACTGAAGAAGGTCATATTGCAAGCCAATCCACAACTTCTGGTCCTCCCACAAGTGGAAGTGGATAGAAGATTTTGAGAGCACTGAACATCTCCACAGTGCTACATCATTATTTAGTGTAGTGTTTCTTCCCCAGTCTCATAAACTCCTCTTTAGGCTCTTATTTACACCTATGGGGCCAGCAGGTGGGCCATCAAGTGATAAAAAACATTTAAGCTCTCTCTTCCTCCACTCTCTACAATAATGGAAGATATGAGGAAGCATGTAAATCTTGGCAAGTCTTGATTCTTTAGGGTCTAAACAGTGAGCACAGCAGCAAGACTTTATGAGCCAAATTCTTAATTACACTATTGCTCCTTTATGTTGCTCTGGCTGTGCAAGGATGTGATTCTTGGGAAGGTCTTGCGGGAGTACACCCAGTGTAAGGAGAGTGGGGCTCCCCAGCTGGGCATCATGTGCTTTCTACTCCACCTCCAGCATAGGAGACATGAGTCCTTTTCCTTCCCAACCTTAGTGCTTCTTTTTCCTATCGCTCTCTCCTTTTTCCTTTTGTCTAGTGAGAAACTGGCTTTGACATATTTTGCAATACTGCTGTATGCCTGTGACCAGAAAGAGGCAGTTAAAAACAATGCCCTAAATAGCCCAGTTGTGGTATAAGTTTCCCAGATCTCAGAGTATCCGTGAAAACAAGGTGCTGTGCCTGTGTTTTTCCATCAGTGAGGTTGCAAGTGAGAGTCAACACCAGAGACAGGAGATAAATTTTCTATCTCTGCTATTCTTTTCCCCTCCCTTTTGTGTATTTTGTCTTGCTTTGGCTCCTGGGAAACAGGATCAGACTTCAACAACAACACAATAACAACAGTTCCAGCCCAACTCAACTAACTTCTCTTTTCCTCAAAAGGCCTGTAAGTTACCATCTTTGATACCATCTAAGAAACTGTCAAACAAGGTGTGTGTGTGGGGGGGAGGGTGCATCTAAAAACTCTCTCTGACTAAAGGAAAAGGGAATATGGGATCATGGGACCATAGAAATGTAGGGCTGGAAGGGACCTCAAGAGGTCATTTAGCCAAGCCCTGTGTACTGAGACAGGACCAAGTATAGATGATCCCTAGACGATCCCTGACCCTTGTTTGTCTAATGTATTCTTTAAAACCTCCAGTGACGGGGATTCCACAACTTCTCTTGGAAGCCTATTCCAAAGCTAAAACTGCTCCTTTAATTAGAAAGATTTTCCTAATATTTAATATAAGGCTGTCTCTACACTGCCACTTTCAGCTCTAAAACTTTAGTTGTTCAGGGGTGTGAAAAAACACACCCCTGAGCGACGAAAGTTTTAGCACTGAAAAGCACCAGTATAGCATGGCTCCCGGCGATAAAGCTACCACCCCTCATTCGAGGTGGTTATTTTTTAGCACCGGGAGAGCTCTCCCTCAGCGATAAAGCGTGACTATATTGCCCACATCACAGTGCTGCCGCGGCTGCGCAGTAATGTGCACAGGATAGACATACCCTAAATCTCTCTTGCTGCAGATTGCAGCCATTACTTCTTGTTCTACCTTCAGTGGCCATGGAGAACAATTGATCACAGTCCTCTTTATAATACCCCTTAATATATCTGAAGACTGGTATCAGGTCCCCACTCAGTCTTCTTTTCTCAAGTCTAAACATGTCCAGTTATTTTTTAACTTTTCCTCATAGGTCAGGTTTTCTAAACCTCTTATCATTTGGTTGCTTTCCTCTGGACTCTCTCCAACCTTTCCTAAAATGTGGTGCCCAGAATTGGACACAGAACTCCAGCTGAGGTCTCAATACTCTCAAACAGAGTGGGACAGTTAACTACCAAGTCTTACAGTCCAGAATTAGATTAACCTCTTTTGCAACTGCATCACACTGTCGTCCTTCTCAGACCACCTAACCAGTTATTCCCCATTTTGTAGTTGTGCATTTGATTTTTCCTTCCTAAGTGAAGTACTTTGCATTTATTTTTATTGAATCTCATCTTGTTCATTTCAGACCAGTTCTCCGATTTGTCAAGGGTTGTTTTGAATTCTAATCCTCCAAAGTGCCTCCCAGCTTTTGTCATTTGCAAATTTTATAAGGATATTCTCTACTCCATTATTCAAGTAATTAATGAGAAATATTGAATATTGGACCCAGGACTGACCCCTGTGAGTCCTCACTAGGTATGTCTCACCTAGTTTGACAGTGAACCATTGATAACCACTCTTTGACTATGGTGTTTCAACCAGTTGGGCACCTGCCTTATAGTTATTTCATCTAGACCACATTCTCCTCATTTATTTTTGAGAATGCCATGTGGCACTATGTCAAAAGCCTTACTAAAGTCAAGATATATTGCGGCTACTGCTTCCTCACTGTCCTGTAGGCCAGTAACCCTGTCAAAGAAGGAAATTAGGTTGGTTTGGCATGATTTGTTCTTGACAATTCCATGCTGTCTGATCCTTATAACCCTATTATCATCTAGGTGCTTACATATTGATTATTTAATAATTTGTTCCAGTATCTTTCCAGGTATCAAAGTTAGGCTGACTGGTTTAGAATTCCCCAGGTCCTTTTTGGTTCCTTTTTTAAAGATAGGTACTATGTTTGCCCTTCTCCAGTCCTCTGAGTCCTCATCCCTCCTCCAGGAGTTCTCAAAAATAATTGCTAACGTTTCCAATATAGCTTCAGATAGTTACTTTTGCTTGCATTCCTTCCCCCTTGTTGATAATATTTATTGTGTTGAGTATCTGGTCACCATTAACCTTTTTAATAAAGACTGAAGCAAAATAGGCATTAAACACCTCAGCTTCTTGATGACATCAGTTATTCGCTCTCCTTCCCTGCTAAATAGAAGACCTATACTTCCCTTTAATTTTCTCTTGCTCCTAATGTATTTAAAGAACCTCTTCTTATTACCTTTTCTGTCTCTTGCTAGGTGTAAATTATTTTGTGCCTTAGCCTTTCTGATTGTGTCCCAACATGTTGTTAAAATGAAAGCCTTATTTAATACTTTACATTGCTCATGCTTTAATTGTTTTTCCCCTTCTTTTTTGTATCTAAAAGGTCAAAAGGATTTTTAATGGTGTGTTTGCTATGGTACTAAGGAGGCGGAGGTCTCTGTAAACCAAACGACAAACCCTCTTTAAAACTGTTTAATGTTGGACAGTGACATAGACCTGTCAATGCCTTTGATTCTTTGGGCCTGTATATTCCATCTAAATTAATACAACAGTGTAGAAATATCCTTTGAGAGAGAGAGAGAGAGAGAGAGTGTGTAAGTAATTACTTAAAAATATCTGCTCAATGTGTAGCAGCAGTCAAAAAAGCTAACAGAATGTTAGGAACCATTAGGAAAGAGATAGATAATAAGAGGAAAAAATATCATAATGCCACTATATAAAGCCCTGGTATGCCACACTTTGAATGCTGCATGCAGTTCTGGTCTCCCCAGCTCAAAAAAAGAAGAAGATATATTAGAACTGGAAAAGATACAGAGAAGGACAACAAAAATGATTAGGGGTATGGAACAGCTTCCATATGAGGAGAGATTATAAAGACTGGGACTTTTCAGTTTTGAAAAGAGATGATTAAATGGGGATCTGATAGAGGTCTATAAAGTCATAAATGGTGTGGAGAAAGTGAATAAGAATATGTTGTTTACCCCTTCACATAACACAAGAACCAGGGGTCACCCAATGAAATGTATAGGCAGAAGGTTTAAAACAAACAAAAGGAAGTACTTCTTCACATATTGCACAGTCAACCTGTGGAGCTCATTACCAGGGGATACTCTAAATTCAAAAAAATATAACTGGGTTCAAAAAAGAATGAGATATGTTCATAGGTCCATCAATGGCTATTAGCTGAGATGGTCAGGGATGCAACCCCATGCTCTGGGTGTCCTAAGCCTCTAACTGCCAGAAGCTGGGAGTGGATGACAGGGGATGGATCATGTCATAATTGTCCTGTTCTGTTCATTCCCTTTGAAGCATCTGGCAGTGGCCACTGTCAGAAGAGAGGATCTTGGGCTAGATGGACCATTGGCTTGACCCAGTATGTCCGTTCTTAAGTTCTGTGTTACCATCAAAATGCTTTATAAGAATTAACTAAACCAATATCACAGTACCCCTATGCTGAAGGGAGCTAGTATTAATATTGCCATGTTCAGCTGGAGATGATAAGGCCAGCATTTTCACTATCTCCATTTTTTGTGTACCCAGGTTAAGACACCTGGACCCAGAGCCTCAAAGTTACTTCAGAGCCCAACTTCCATTGATTTCAGTGGGAGTTAAGTGGCTAGATATCTTTCAGGTTCCAATTACTGTTATTTTTGTCTTCCCTTACTCTTTTCCTCCTATTGTTTAGTGCAGTGCTTCTCAAAGCCGGTTCGCCGCTTGTTCAGGGAAAGCCCCTGGTGGGCCGGGCCGGTTTGTTTACCTGCCGCGTCCG
The DNA here is from genome assembly GCF_002925995.2 of Terrapene triunguis. Classification (NCBI taxonomy): domain Eukaryota; kingdom Metazoa; phylum Chordata; order Testudines; family Emydidae; genus Terrapene; species Terrapene triunguis. The sequence goes on along the minus strand of NW_020664463.1, from coordinate 2,537,928 downwards.
CAGGTTCGGCTGATCGCGGCTCCCACTGGCCCGTGGTTCGCTGCTCCAGGCCAATAGAGGCGGCGGGAAGCGGTGGCCAGAACATCCCTTGGCCCGCACCGCTTTCCGCAGCCCCCATTGGCCTGGAGCGGCGAACCGCAGCCAGTGGAAGCCGTGATCGGCCGCACCTGCGGATGCAGCAGGTAAACAAACTGGCCCGGACAAAGGGGCTTTCTCTGAACAAGTGGCGGACCGGCTTTGAGAAGCACTGATTTAGTGCACTCACTTACGGCATCTAGTCTCAGGCCTCTGCCCTGCAATATGCAGGTCGATCATTGGTGCCTCCATTGATTTCAGTGGGACTCCCAGCAGGCACAATGACCCTTCCAGACAGAGCCAGTTGCAGGATCAGAGCCGTAAACCCCGATTAAGGAAAGCATCCCGTTAACTCAATGGGATGTAAGCAATGTTAAGTCCTGACGAGGTTTAAGTGCTTTCCTGAACTGGGGCCTCAGTATGTAAACTCTGTGGAGCAGGGACGATGCCTATGTGGTTGTATAGACAATGGGGCCCTGATTGGGCATTTGGGTGGTACCAGAAGAGAAATCACATAGATAATAAAATGTACCTCACAGGCAAAACTACCTAGGGCTTTTTGTCAATCCCAGATGACCTGCCACTGGGCAGGAAGATGACAGGTGAGCAGAAGGGAAAGACCAAGTTTTTGTATGAACGTAAGCAGGTCAGGTTTGTTTGAATCTTTGAGGAGTAGTTTACTGCAGAACTAAGCCCTATTTCAGGAAGACATTTCAGCACATGCTTAAATCCATCCTTATTCAGTTAAGCATGTGTTTAAGTGCTTTCCTGAATTCGGGGAGATAGTTGTTCTTTTTAAATTCTCCCAACTCCCCTTTTTGTCTCTAGTTGCTCCTGCTTTCTTCTCAACATGCTCTGGAGGCCTTTATCTTATTTGTCAATGTTTGATACTAAAATAAAAAGGTGTTAATCTTTGCAATGACCTTTCTGCTTTATTTCTACTGGAAAAGGGATGCTGCATCTTTTGTAAGTAACTTCAAGGTGAGCTATTCTGCAGCATTCAAACATATGCTTTTATCCAGTTAATCATTGTGCATTACCTACTTTCATCAATGTTCGGAAGCTTAATTCCAGGATTACTCATCCGCACAAAAAAACCAAATAGAAAAATCAGAAGTATAGACCCAAACAATAGAACTTTTATACCAGGATAATTAGAAAAGGAACCTATTACCCAGGATTATAATTAGTGACTAACATATTAAATGACCTTTAACATTTACCTTAAGCCCTGGATTTCTAGAAAACCAGCAAGGTTATGAATGCCATATTAGTAATCTTTAATCTTTATTACTGCTGTGGACAGAATTTTAATGATTTTTAAATAGGCAGCGGTCACTAACATATCCCTATTAAAATAAAAAAAATCTCATAAAAAATTAAATGGATTAAGACTTCAAATGTACCATCATCAAAAGTATTATCTAATTATGGAGTTCAGTGAACAGGCCAAGTGAAATGGTTGGTAATATTAGTTACTTACCACTTGGGAATGCCCAGGATTTATGCACAAATAGATTCTGCTTCTGTTGCAACATAGTAATTAAGAATTTGTCAGGGAAATTTGACCCTCTAGGGTAGAAATTACTTTGTAAAATAAGAATGGCAGAGCACTAGTCTCCTTGCTGCACATAATTTAACTTGATTATTTATACATCAAAGGGACTCTGCAGTGACTGCAGTATAATATTTAAGTAGAGGGATATTAGAGAAAGAAGCATCTAGTGAAATCTTTTTCCCAAATCTCCGTGAGAAAATAGAGGAAATTTTCATAAAGCATTTCATTTTGCATATAAATTGGTGCCTAGATTGTGCCTGTGAATTTACTGCTGTCAAATTTAATTTTTCTTTAATTCTTCAGGCCCAGATGTGAAAGGCTCTGTGTGCAGGATGCAATTTTCAATGCTTACAGGTAGCACCCGGATCAATAATGTGTCTTTATGAGAAATTACCGTTAATGTTATTGAGTATGCATTTTGCTTTATAGGATAATAAGGTAATATGAAATGCCAATTCATTCATTAGGAAAGAGCTAAGTGCTTAAATGAAATGGGTGACAGGTCTGAAAAAAGATATAGTTGTGGGCAGGAAGTCAAGAATGGATTTTTAATGACCTAATACCAAAAGGTTTTAACCACTTATTTGCATTTGCTTCCTATAAACAATATTAACTTTAAAATAAAGCCCTTTGGATATTTAAATTGCAGTAAGCAGTTCTACTTGCAAAGACTATTAAGAGATGTTAGATTTCTGGGACGCTTTCCGGTTAGTGCTTTTTTAGAAACACTGAAATTAACTATTATCTGATATAAAAAATAAAACATGAATTTAAATTGACAGGGATACAGTGAGGCAGAATCAAAAGTTTACTTTGTGAAAAATTCTTTAAATACAGTGTATTAAACATTTTGCACTCCCAGTTCAGTAATCTAAAGCAATAATCAACATTAAATTAGGATCCTGATGAATTGTTCAGGATAGAAATTGGAGCCTGTTCAAACCCAAACACTGAGTTTGCTTTGGCAACATACTGCTGCCTTTTCAGACTCCTGTAGTGTAATCAATGACTAAAACTGTGCAGAAGTTTCTTCATAAACCCAGGAATCAACTACTCTCAACAATAAGAGTAAAGCTTGTCTGAAAGCGTTTTCTCAGGGGCTGGTCTGAGACTGTGGAATGATTTCCCTTAAGAAATAGGGTCATCACAAACCTCGCCACCTTTGGCTCCAAGGGCAAGGTACATTGCTTTGACCTTGCCTTCTCTAACATATACATAGCAACAGATACATATTTTTAAACCAGCCAACCATCATATATTTCCAAAACAAGACACTCCACTGTATGCGCTTCTTCTGGGGAGAGGATAAGAGAACAAACATCATGAGACAGATTTGTAATCACTTTGCTTAATATACTACTGAAAGGTACTCAGATACTACAGTGATTACTGAAGTATAACAACCTTTATAGAATATAGAATGAAGTTCATTAACCTTTTGGGAAACTTCAGTGGGACCCTATCCCCAGTTGAGACCAAATTCAGCTTTCAGTCTCTAGTTTTGCATGGTTTTCACCAAGTCGTGTTTCTCTTTGTTGGATCCCAGAAGTGCAACTCAGTGGGTAAAAACTGTGCCAGAAGGCAATAAGGCCCAGATCCTCAAAGTTATTTACACCCACCCACACATCCCTCTTTGAGAATCTGGGCCCAGGGGATCTGGTCCAATGTACACTCAAGTCAATATTAGTTCTTTCATTTACTTCAATGAGTACTGGATCAGACCTTGAAAGAATTAACACTGGGTGTCTCACTGTACCTAGAAGGAGTGCTGACTGTTCTGTATCACTTCTGGGTTATCTTTATTTAACCAGTTACCTTGTTAGAACCCTGCTCTTGCTGCTCCTTACTGTACCACAGCACTAGACAAGCCTCCATGAAGCAAATTGTGTACAAACCCCTGGGACCTAAAATGTCAAGTATCACCCAGCCCTAGTTATGAAATGCATTAAAATATAGCACAGGGCAGGAGAAGGTCTAAGTTCACCAGTCTTTGTAGAAAATAGTAGAACCCGTATGTTCCAGAATTACTCCTAATTTAAAGCATTCTTTAAATGGATAGAAATTTTGTGTTCTAAAACTTTAGGCTGAAATTTTCAAAGCTGCCCAAGGGGTTTGGATGCCTGTTTTCCACTATAAGTAATGGAAAATTAGGTATATCAGATCTTCTGGGCAGCTTTGAAAATGTCACCCTTACAGTTTACAGTGGATCACATTAAAACCTCAACATTTGCCATCCCACAAGAATACAGTAAGATACCATAGTTATTGGAGGCACCTTGAGATGGACGAGCTTGGATGCTCAGCATTTTAAAGGCTCACACTGTAAAAACAAAAGACAGATACTAGAAGGACCATTAAAGCTTGATTTGTATTTCAACTTTTCCTTTCCATCTCTGTGCCTAAACTTTCCTCTTCTTTTTTTAACTTCTAAGTAGGACAGTTCTGACCTTCTACAACTCAAACTACAAAGAGAGGACTTTCTCTGACATTGTTTGAGAATAGGCTGTACTTTTCTTTTAAGGAGCCTTCCATTGATTTTTATCCTTCAGAAAACAATGGTTCCTTCAGTTGCATAATCTCACAAGCTGCAGTAAAAGCAGAGTGCCCCCCTTTCTAGAGCAAAGCGTGTACCTGAAGTAGATAGCAGCGTAGATAGTCTCACCAAACTCACAACGGCCAAAGGAAAGCTTTGAAGTGTCTCAGCTGAATCCCTTTCTTTGGGACAATGAAGGTGCCGGAGGAACTGTAGTATTATTAATCTATATTACAGTAGTTCCTAACAGCCCCAACTGAGTTTGGGGCACCATTAAAACAGGGATGGATAAACTGATTCGGATGTGTGTGAAAACACATTAGCCTTTGCACCCCTTGGGTTTGGTAATCTAGACCGCTTTCCGTACCGACCATCTACAGAACTATTGTTAAATTTACAAAGGGGAGTGGAGGGAGAAAAGGGTAGAAAATTGAATAACCATTAAATAACACACTACTGTACTTATATACCTGCTTTTGATTAAGGCAAACAAGCCTCATTGCCATTATGTAATATTTTGTCTAACGTAAGTGTGTACTCAGTATGTTTAAACTGCCAATTCATACCTCATCTTGTTCTTCTTGTGCTGACATCTTCCCTAAGCTCCCTTTAGTGTTCTTTTGTAGCATTCCCTTTGCTCCCTCCTGCACTATACTGAGGGAACCGTTTACAATTTTGCACTCTGGAATAGACCACCTTGCTTGGGTTAACATACAAACTGACACAAAGCCAACGATTCAAGGATAAGAGGAAGCCTCTGAATAGGAGATCTGCAGAGAAACTACTCACTTTCGAAGAGACAAAGAAAACCAATTTATAGTCCTGTCTCCACCAAAGAGGAACGACCTAAAACTCCCAGCTCAGACATGGAAAATAAGGAAGTTGTCAATTAATAGCTATCTTACTATAGTAGTTGTCTAAGTAGCCTCAATGGATATTTCTGCTTGGCCACTTCCTGAAAGAAAACTGCCATTTCCAGCAGTAACTTCTACATTGTAAGTGTTCCAAAGGCAAAGGGAACCTAGAGAAGCAACTGAGAGTTCCCAGCCAGCTCCCACTCTGACCTTTCATCTACAGCCTCCAGAGCATTTTCACTTCCAAAAGGAGAAGTTGACTGATCATTTTGACAGAAGGGCAATGTACTTATACACAAACACTCACAGGTATTACAGGTGAGATAATGCCGTCAGCCTTTCAGATTTGTTAGAACTGATATCAGAGTAGAAAAATTAGTAACTAGATTTAAGTATAATAAAATCAAAAGGGTTTGAAAGGGGAGATGTGGTATATGTTTTGAGTAAGCACGCTTGCTATACACATGGCTGCACCTATAGCAACAGACATCATGAGAAGAGGTCTCTAATTTGTCTGGCTGTTCCTAGGTACTGTCTGTAGTACTTGGGAAAATTGCTTAACTTAAAAAAATAACTACAGCACTGCTGTTTCTCCTTCTTCATTGACCTTATCATTCTCTGCTCTCTTTCCTGCTCTCACTGCTAGGCCATCACTGAACTGTCCTCTGTCTCTTCATAGTGGCACCGCTGTTGCACCAAGAGCATTCTCCTCTACTGCTCCAGGCATCTGGACCATGCTTTCTGAGACAAGCACATTGACAATTTATATAGACCTAGATCTCATAATTTCACTATCCCGCTACCACTTCTTTATTTACAATCAAAACATTTTTGCACTACAGTTTATATAGTATATACATGTTGTATTGAATTGCATATTGTTAGTGAAGGCCAAATCTTGTGATCTCTTACTTCTGTAGTTTCTTTGAAATTAAAGGAACTTAGAACCTGATCCAAAGCCCAGTGAAGTCAGTATCTTTCCGTAGGCTTCTATGGACTTTGGATCAGGCTCTTAATAAGCTGTGCTCTCATGCATCCACATGAGGATCTAGCCAACAATCTGCAGGCTGGGAGAAAGGCCTGCATCGGTTACTGGTGGTCCATGGACTGCAGTAGAAGAATCACTGAGAGAAGATATTATTCACTGCTCACCCCAAATTTCTGTGTAGCATTGCTGTAGAGTGTTAAACAGCTGCAGTTTAACGATTCCTTTTATTAATCTATGAAGTGCTTTGGGATCCATCTGAATAAATGAATTTCCATAGACTGTAAATTACTATTATAATTATTATTAATTTGCCTGAGCAATGTAACCCAGAACACAGGTTCTCTGTTGATTTAGCTCTGAAATAATATGCATTCAGTTCAATCAGACATCTCAGTCATGTCAGGGAAAATAGAGCACTAACTATTATATTAGTCCAATGAACAGTATATATACTATTTCAGGACTGCAGAGCAATTTACCACAAAAGTTAAAGTTGCTTTTTCCACACTTGGTTTCATTAGTCATTTAGTGCTATAGGGACACATTTTCAAAAAATAAGCACACTGTTGCATATGCAAAATATAAGCGTTGTTGTATGTACAAATGACACATTCAACTGGATAATTGTGTCAATTATCCAATGTGTTTGTGCACATCTTTACCTGTTTGGGGACATGCGCATTCAATACAGTTTCAGACATACATTTTCCTCCCATAATATTTGGATATATATTAAGCATATTTTTCCAAACGATAACTCTCTCTTATCTTAGCTAACTGAGAATAGGCAAACCAGTTTGAATATAAATTATTCATTATTTATTTAGCACTTGTAGTTCTTCTGATACAAAACCCAGTTCCTGCCCCAAAGACCTTGCAAACTACATCAGACAAGTTAGATATGAGCCCAGCACAAACCCTCAGTTGGAACTATGGTGAAGTTTGCCTGATGCTTGGATCTGGATTTGCCGCCAGAATTTATACTGGTCTGTTGTAATAATTGGACCTATAAATTTACCCAGTAACTGGGTTATGTTAACACCTTTGGCCCATATATTAATTACTATGTTAATTAATACAATGGGTCCAAACCTAAATCCTGCATCCAAACAGCCCCAAAACTTTGTGGAAGTTCAATTTGGATTCACACTTTGTAACTTTAGCCCATAATGTAATTTGAACGAATGTGTCACATAGATGTTTCCGCAAATGTTGTGGGGGATTTTTTTCATGGAATCAATATGTTACAATACTTGGGCATTATCACTGGAAATCCAGATTAAGTATTGTGTTTAAGTAGAAGGAGGTAAGCATCATGTATCAATGAATCATCTGATACACCAATGTGATCTCATGGTTTCCTTATTCTCCCCTATTTGTCTGTCTCTATCACCTGTTGTCTTAGTTTATAAGCCAGTTGGGGTAGTGACTATCATTTTGTTATGTGCTTGTACTGTTCCTAGCACGATGGGGTTCATGAGTGGGGCTCCTAGGCTCTACTGCAATACAAGTAATAAATAAATAATGGACAAGAAGAGAAGAACGTTCTAAATGCAAAGAGCAACAGGGAAGGAAGTTAAATAAAAATCTCCTGAAATTTGGCCCAGATCTTCAACCGAACCCAACAATTCTATTTGCTCTTTTGTTTTGTACATTACTGGTCAAGACTAGAAGTGGAAGTGTCAAAATGCTGTGGTATTTGCATTTATAAAGCAGGAAATATAAGCAAAATCAAACTAGAGTTGGCTGAAAACTGTGGAAACAATGTTCATGGATATTCAATTGAATTTTGAATGGCTGTTCAGTTTAAACTTTATACTGCTCCTATTTTTGCTATTTGCAAACTTTCACACAAATCTGTGATTGCCGGCATGACCGGTTAGCAAACAGCTATTCTTAATGGGTAAAATTCTCTTCTGCATAGAGAGCCAGCACAACAAAAGTTCCACTTAAGCTCTCAACGTAGGTCTTAAGTGGAACTTATGCATGCATCAGCCTTATTCTGGCCCTCTGTAGCAGGGTGAATTTCACTCCAGATGAAAACTCATATTTGCAGATGAAGTAGGGTGTTTGTGCATGACAAAGAGAATTGTTTTTCACTATTTGTATTTCAGTGTTCTTCTGTTTAAAAGTTTACACTCATTCAGTGAAGGAGCAGATCAATACCGTTCAACTTAGGTGACCAAGCACATATTACCAATGCTACAGCATGGAAGCTGAACAATAATAGTGAACGAGCAGGTAAAAGTGAGAAAGAAAATACTTCTTAACTCTGCTCTGGATAGACTCTCACTAACAGTTCCTACATCACAATACAGATTAGCAAGTGGCATGTACTCCATACATGGAGTTGGGGCATATATAAACCTGTGTGTATCTGGCACAGCACTGTTTGGTTTTGTATTTATTATCTAGCTGCTTTTGAATGATTAATGAATTGTAAAATAAATCCCTCTCCCCTGAATACTATAGACAGTGATAGGAGGAGCACCCAGTGTACCAGAGCAATCCAGCCAAACAAATAAAAAACAAAACAAAACAAAACAAAACAAAAACTGCTGTGACCACAAGACAAAATGGCTCAAAAACTTTTATTAAAAAAAAAAAAAAAATTCTTCAATCTTAAGGAGGAAACAGATAGAAAGGAGAGTTCTTGCCATATCAACAAAACTTAGCACCCTTTCGCAAAAACATAGCCAACTGTTTGTCGAAATACTTGTGAGCTTCTTTTTTCACTCAACTTTGAAAGGAAGTTGCCCCTTTCAGAGGCAGACTCAGAGTGACAGACAAATTTAAAAAATAGTTCAAAGGCAGATCTGGGCAGAAACTCTCCCTTTTCTCTTAGAGCCTCTATTTGTAAAGGCTGTGCTCTCAGCTACTTGAGCTAACATCGGTGTTATCAGTGAGTACCAATAACCAGTAAAATTATTGCATTACTTATTGGTAAATTAACAGCTCTTTGTTAAGAGTTACCCATTTTTTTTTTAAAAAAATCTGTTTAAGTCATAACTAAAGGAAAGTAAAAAATAAAATCAAAACAGTTTCTCAATAGTATTTGAGTGCTTGCAGCCTAACCTTCATTAAGATTTAAACCCTATACTATAAATTAAATGTATATTAAATTGTAATCTTTTAAATTGGGGCCAATCCCATACCCTGATTTCACAAGATCACAGTGGTGGGCACACTGCACAAGGCAAACAGTGAAAGAACACAAAGAAAATTATGCAAACGCAACCAAGGTCAGTCTCATGTAAAGGCCAACCACCAACTAGATGGTAGAACATTGTATATAGGGATCTGACCGGGCTGGGCTTAATGGAGGAACAAGCCACAGAGAGGAATGTATGGTGACACTGTTCTGCTCCCCCATCTGTAAAGGTATGCTGAGCTAGAAGAAGATATTAAATTGAGGTGGCTTGGAGTTTGACTCTGCAAACCAGGAAATGGTTCAGATCTGGATTCTCTTTTAGCCAAGCCTATATGTTTCAATTAAAAGGGATGGGGGCAGAAAGATCAAAGGTTGCCCAGTCTCTCTTATGCACTACTCAGGGCACCAGCTGTGAGAATTTGGGGCAGCTACTGAAATTTTCACAGGAAGGTTTTGTGGGCAGGATCTAAGCACAAAGACAACTGAGAAAGCAGAAGGATGGGGTCTGGTTGCAGTTTTCTTTGTCATAGGGGCCAGGAGTAAGCTTTAGGTGCTATAAGAAAGAGCTGGATGGAGGAAAGAGAGATGAGTTGATATTCAGAACTTAGCCAAATCTCTAGTGTCTAAGGGACGTTATATGTGAACAGACTTTCTCACAAGATCTTCAGGACCCCCTTTTTATTGGTTGGGTGGAGCCACCTTCACCATTTTTCTTGATCAATTTGGGCACATCTACTTGTGATGCCAACTTGAACCCAGAAATGCAGAGACGAATGTGAAAAGAATTACTTTTTGATTTTATAAAAAAATAATTCAGGTTTTGGGTCATCTCCCCTCCTTCAACCTTCTCATATATATTTTTTTCATTCCTCTGCAAACAGTATCTTTTTACATCCCCCCAAGAAATCAGACAGAGTTGAGACAGTGGTAAACATGCTGCTTGTACTCTATTATATTGAGAATGCTGCCATGGGTAGTCAAAGCTAAGCACCTCACTTAGACTGGGACAAAATATTAAAATGATCTCATCTGTCAACAGACACCCTAAAAAATTCTTCCTGAGATGTTCTAAAACCCTTTTATGATAACTTCTCAGCAACAGGATGTCACGATCTTGAGTTAGTCTATTTCAATGTGTATTTATTTTTTGCTAATGTTATAACTTAGATAATTCAAGAGGATGGAAAGGGTGTTTGGTTCTATCCCTAAATGTCAACCATTTAAGTGGTTTGACTTTTATTTTCTATTTGCTTTGGTCAGTGTAAATTTCTATGGGTTTTGCTGGTTGGGGGAAGGGGATTTGGAGGTGTGTAGTTCTTGGTTATTAATATTTGACTTTGTTAGTGCTATCTGTTTACTGTATGGCTCCTGGAAAAAAGGGGGAAATATTAGCTTGCAGTACTTAAACACACGATGTGTAGGATCATTCCTTGTGCCTGAAAACTCTCTGCACTGTTTAGCCTCTGAATTGCCATTTGGATATTTTGTTTCTGTTTAACATTGGCTCAGTTTTACTTTATTATTTTATGCTTTACTACATTTAATATATTTGGGTGCTCAGGTGTATTGACAGAATTCCATATACTATGCTTTTGCTGAGCTTAAAGACAGGCTGTTAATGTGCATCATATTACTGGAGTAGGACTTAGCTCTTTCCCTAGTTTCTCTTTGCACTTACAGAGACAGATTCTGCAAGTCACTGGAGCTCTGTGCCAGGGCACGGAGTCTGCCAGTGTGGATCTAGGTGTAGGATCTGATCTTTAAAGCAGAAAGGACTAATTTTTAAATTAGCACTAATGGGCCAGTCTTGTGATCTTTAATCATAGCTCCTTTACTTCAGTAGGAATTTTGTCAGAGTAAAGACCAAGGACTCCAGGGCTCAGCCCAAATGAGAATATTAATATCAGCTTTAATACCTGGAGGTCAATACTTACACTTGACATGGAATGATATTTATTGCTATAGTAAAATTGCCTTATTTTATAGCGAACTGAAGCTGTTTGAAGTTTGTTGTTTGCTTGTTTTTTTAACAATACATGAAAATGTAGATTTGGCGAGTGGTGGTGATGGAGGCATTTTGTGAAAAATGTGAAAAATTAGTTTGTGATCAACTGCTTTTTGCAATCACAAAACCATTCCTTACTTACCCTCTCATGAAAAACTAAGGGATCTTCTCATCCCATCTTTTCATTTGGCCCATTTGCACATTATAGGTCTGGATCCAGATTCAAATTATCAAAGAGCTCCAAGGGGTTGGTTCATTGCACCCATATATTTTAAATGGGACTATTTCCCCCTTTACTTGAGTGTTTGTTTACTGAAACAGGTGACTGAAGGAAAAAAAAAGCGCAGACATCCTTACTGACAAGGGTCTTAGAGTTCTTTGGAACTGCTGCTGTAGCTTTATTATTTTATTGGTAATCAGGATATTGCATGCTGTACAAAGTAGTGTGTAGTTATGCTGGGCAGCCACTGGGTGTCAGCATAAATGTAAAAGCACTGCAGGAATTCATTAACATGCTATGATTTAGTCTGTGTATGTTGCAACGATGCATAATGTGTTTATGACAATATTGAACAGAAGATATTGGATGGAACTTTACTATTATGAAGAATAAATAGGTAAGTGAACACCTTTGTAACTATATAAAACTTCTAGGTCAGATGGGAGAATAAAAAAAGACTCAAATCTAGTCCCTCTTTCTCCTCTCCCCTCCAGAACTGCTTTTCAGTTAGCTGTTAAAAACAGATTAGCCCAATAATACAATGCTTGAGTCAACTTATGGGATTGTTACTAGGGCTGAGTATAATTTTTGTAATGAAGACTGAAACCAGACAAAACTCATCTTTTTGCAAATCTGAAATTTGGGCCACATTCCATGAAGTTTGCAATCCTTACTGTGAACTTGGATCAAGGTTGGTAGTTTTGATTGGGTTTCACTGGCTTATTTACACACATACAGACCAGGAATAGGTCCCATTGAGCTAGGTGCTGGGCCAAGACATAAGAGTCCCTGTGTTAACTTGAATTTAATCAATCAATCAAATCAATCAATAAATCATTCAATCAATCCAAAGCTCAGGATGTTTTGTATTGTTTGTGACACAATTAAGATAGATCTGCAATAGTGCACTGAGTGTAGATTCAGATTTAGGACCCTAACAAATTTCAGGGTGTTTTTATTTGGGGTTGCAGTTGTGCCTATCTCTGAGTGAAAGGTCTGGTGGCCTGTCTGCTGTCTTTATAGTGATTCTAGTAAAATCTTGGGATGGGCCAAACTGGTTGAAATAAAGCAATGCATCCTCATGAACTCAAAGCAAACCCAAATCTTTGAGAATGTGAAATTAACATTGTAGATAAATATTTCTCAGCCCTGTAGAGATTATAGAGACCCAGAATATTGGTATCAGGATGAATGCCAAACTGCCTTTATTTCCTGTTTACACAGACTTTTATCTCCTTGTTATATAACCCCAGTGCTCCTCGGGACTAGTGGCTGAAAATCTTCACAACTAGTTCCACAGGCCCCAGTGCATTTGTTTGGTTTACACCAGAAATGGAAATAGTAAAATAAAGCAAGAAAGGGTATTCTTGTGGCACTTGCAGCTCAGACAAAACTAGGACTGGAAAGGAGCAGACAAAATTAGGTAAAATCAAAAAAGACCTCAAACTTTTGATAATGTATTTTATTCTTTCATCCCAAACCCAAAGTGCTTTACAGTTTATAAAGACACAATCCAACACTGATGTGCAGCCACCTCTGGAACATCGTGTGGCAGCTTTTAAAGGGCAAAATTCTGTGAGGAACTAAGCATCCTTTTAACTTGTATTGACTTTAATGAGAGCTGAGGGTAGAGAAGGGTGGGATGCATTATGTAGAAAGAATACAAGTACTCATAGAGGAATTTGTCTAGGGCACCTGCGACAACACCCTTACTCATGGGAATTGTTCATTACCAGCAACGAAGTATTAACTCGTGTCTCATTCTGCACAGCAGTCTGATTAAAATAACAAAGAATAGGAATGTACTGATTTACTCTCTCTTTTCCCTTTCCTCCCTCTCCACTGCCCTTTACAATACAGGAGGTCATTTTAATTCTACTCAAAATTACTTTTCTAAAAATGTTTGTAATTCTGACCATAGCATCAGACTTCACTGTAGAGGCACCCAGTAAGCAACACTACAAAGGTTAGAGGAGAGCAGCAGCTATAACTCCATTGTTTCCATTTGCATACAAATTGTCAGCCCAGAAGCAAACATTTTCTAACACTGAATTACGTAAAGCACGTGATTTGGAGGGGTATTTTTTATCCACAGCAATTAAAATGGAATTATAAAAGCTGCAGCTCTGAAGTTACTCAAGATAGTTTCTCCAAATGGCACAGTAGACATGTTTATTATGCATTATTTCTATTACAGTAGTTCCTGGAGTCCCCAATCAGTGATCAGATCCCCAGTGTGCTAGGTGCTGTACAAATAAGTGATAAAAAGACAACTCCTGGCCCAGAGAGCTCAAAATTAGATTAATAGATACCAAGGTCAGAAGGGACCATTTTGATCATCTAGTCTGACCTCCTGTGTAACACAGGCTATAACACTTCCCCCAAATAATTCCTAGAGCAGATCTTTTAGGTCTATATGACAAAATGAAACAGGTGGATGAAATGGACAAATGGGAAGGTGGCAGATGGGAAATTGAGATAACAGGGAAACAACCATGTTTTTGCATAAAAAGTAGTAGTTTCATTTTGCCACCTGTACAAGCATTGTCAGATGGCAAGATGCTAAAAGCACAACAGCAGAGGTCTCAAAGAGGTGTCTGAAGGACAAAAAAATGGCTTTACAGATTTTGACGGGGGCTTTCCTTACACATAAGGGACTGCATGGAGAAAGTGCAAAGGGGATTTCCTCATACGGTCCTACTGATGAACATCATTGCTGTGTTTGTAGTGCAAGTTAGAAAACAAAATAAGCTTAACTATAGTTGAACTGAAATACACCTGATGGCAAATATGGGGTGGATTTAGTTACAACAAATGCCTTATTTTCCTGTTAACTGCACCTTTAAATCTCTAATGACTCCACTGTCTACAGAGAGACAGCCATTTTGTGCTCTCTACCATACAGTACTAAACTAAAGAGTACTTTCTCCTGGAGATTTTACTATGGTGCTTTTTAGTCTGTTCATTCTCTTACTTTGGAATGAAGACTGAGGGACAGATTCTCAGCTGGTGAAAAATGGCATAGCTCTATTTAAGAGAATTGAGCTACATTGATTTACACCAGCTGAGAATCAGGCCTTGAAATACAATGGTCTTTGCATTAAAAAGCATCACAGAAAGACATTTTGTGGATCTCCCACAAAACTCTATCCCTAGCATATCAAACACCAGGTTATTGGAACAGTGTCTTCTTTAAGATCTGGCATTGCTGGTTGTTTGTTTAGAGGAAACACTATTTGTGTGTGGCAGCCTACTGCAGCTCTGCTAGTAAAACAGGTGTGTGTGTGTGTGTGTGCACACCTGGATTTATCTTGCATATTAGAGTTACAAGAAGTACATCACCAGAACATAATCATTGGCTGATCATACACTCCAAGCATCATATTGTCCGAACATATTTTTCCAGATGAACTATTTCATGGGGTACTGCATACATTGGTCATATGGAGTTAGTCCCCACATATTACTTTGAAAAATATTCCTCCCTTAGGCCAAATGTTGTCCCTGTATAAAGCCTTTGTGCAGGAGCTGTCAGATGAAGTGTCTGACCCCTTTTTCAAAACCAAGAACCAGGATACTTTTGTGGTAACTTTTTTAGGGTTAAATAAAACACCTTACATATTTCTCAGAGTGGAGGATTTATTTCCCTGTAACTTAGTGTTTTGAATGAGCTTATAAAACAAGACTGAATAAGTGGCTTTAACATTCATTGTGAGCAGAACAGCAGCTCTGGATCGTGTCACATTCGTTCAGCCTTTCACTTCAAACATGGTTCTTCACACTGAACACACATTCCACTGGACTGCCTTTCTGGACAACAGAGAACAAGTTCTCTTCTGTACAGCACTATGTCTTGAATAAAGATTTTGCAGTAATTAAAACAAATATTGTAACTTACATACTGAAAAACCAGGACATTTCAGGTATCCGTTCCTGGGACATCATATGTGGAGGGGGGGGAAAGGGACTGTCTCAGTAAAGCCAGGACGTAGGTCACTTCAATGTAAGAGGTTTGTCAGGGAAGAAATCCTCTGCCCTAACATGGCAGTTTGTCACAGAGCTGCTGAGGAATATTTCCCATCACTAATACAGCTCTCATGGATTGTAATAGCAACTGGCACTCCTGTCTGTCATCTGAGGGGACTGACACCACAAATTCACATGGACTGTCCCTCACACCCCCAGCCACCTTCCACTCTGCCTTGGAGAGCGATGATCTGGCATGAGGTTCTGCAGTGCAGAAAAGTTAGCAGAGTCCTTCTGCACTCCTCACCCTACCATGAGTTGCAGAGCTTCTATATTTATTGTCTTGACAATAAGTGGGCTGTGTTTGTATGTGCTCACAGGGGTAGAAAGTGTAGGAGCATCATTTAATCCTTGGAATAGATTGTGAACTGGTACAATCAGATATTAAAAATATCTCCTTTTTAAATAGCCATTATAGCTGAAACCTGCAACTGCACAGACAGCTACTCTTGACAACCAGAACCTCACAATAATAAAAAAAAAAAAGAGAGGGTCCCAAACTGGATCTCTATCCAAACCCATGAGCTTCGGCGAAGTTTCGATACAAATCTGAGCCTGATTTCTGTTACACCAATGCAGCGTGAAAATTGCTACCAAAATCAGAATGACAGCATTTTGCACCGGTGAAATCAACCTCACAAAGCACAGGGCAACAGAAATCAGGCCCTCTGACTGGGGCTTGACTCTACATAAACAGTATTAACAACAAACAGTTTTGGAGTTGAAAATAAAAGCACAAATACTTCTTTCATACAATGAAAAGGCACATCAGACTCTGTAATAAGTACCAGTTATGAGAATGTAAGAGGAAAGGGGAGAAAGTCAGAAAACAGTAAAAGACAAACATATCATTCCGATGCATACAATCAAGCAGTGTCCGTAAATTAATTTTCAGCTCTAAAAAACGGACTATCTCCTGGGGAAATTCTATTATTGAAAAACAAGATATATTCCAATTAGGAAAGAGATCACATAGAGGGCAAGAAAGAAAAGAAGAAGAAAAAACTTCACATATCAGAGCTTTGGCGGTTCGGCCATCATGATATGGCATGGGGAAAGAACATCTTAGTAGCCTTAATTCAGAATGCCTTTGATGTCATTTTAAGTTACAGTTTTAACAGAGTTTTGCTTTACTGAATTTCAACACATAGCACAGTGCAGCCTGCCATGGTTCTGGACCTGGGATCAGTGCTTCATATCTCAGCATATGACATCAAATACTAAGGGGCACATTTTCAAAGCAAGGAATGGGGATTTCACTGCAGGGTTCCAACTGAAGTCAATACAGGATACATAGCTAAAACCTAAAAGCTTTGTCTCTCTGCTAGACTCAGCCTCTATGTTTTTAAAGGGCTGTACCAACACCTCATCTCTTTGTTCCTTTGCCTGGAGAAATTCCACTACTCCAAACCCACTCCATAGAGCCAGATGTGGTCAAATTGGTCCCCAGGCTTCAGCCATCCTGTTGTCTTAAAGGGCTCACACTAGAATGGGAGCCATTCAGGTTAATGACTCTCTGGTTTCCCTGGTCTGGGAGAGATTTGTGCCAGCCCCACTACCATATGGCTGACTCCATATGCACTAAGGCAATCACTGAATCAGCAATTTCTTAAAAATCAACTGGATTTCATAAATTGTATGTGGACTGATTCCCCAAATCACCACACTATGCATGGGTTTCCATGATCTTTTCCCATCAGTTCTGGTTTTTATGATTTCATACCCCTGGAGTGTTTCTTATGCTTAGGATGACCAAATGGAGTACCAACAAAAGTCAGTGCAAAATTGGCAAAGTTTTGTTAAACTCTATTCTTTGGTGAGGGAATTAAAAAAAAAAAAAGTCAGCACATGCACACAGAATGCAGTTTTATTTAGGGTTGTAAAAGAGCTAGTCTCTGTGGAGAAATTTGGACATTTCAAAATTTGTTTTCATTCTGAATTAAAAAAAAACAATGTTTGGAAATTCCCACAAAATCTCCCATGTGGTCCCTGCTGCATCCAGGGCAGAGAAAAATCACATATGATGATCTTGAAGGTTACAATTGACAATTGATCTGCTACCTGCGTCCACCAAGGCAGGGAGGCAAGGTATGACCTAGTGATGACATCATCAGATTCGCCCTCTGGGGCAAGGATGAGAGAACAAATAACATGTGACAGATGTGCAGTCATGTTGCTTAACACACTACTGGAAGGTGCTTAGCTACTACGGTGAGCTTGGTATAAAAACCTATATCGAATAAGTTTCTAGTCCCAATTCTGTCATGGATTCAGTATGTGACCTTGGGCTAGTCACTGACCTGCTGTGTGCCTCTGTAATGTTTACCTACCATTGTTAAATGGTTTGAGAGTTTACGATGTCAAATTGTGTTTAAGTGCATATTATCGTCATCATCAGTAGTGTGCATAACTCTTTGGAAGTACCTCTCTACCATCTACAGACAAGAGAATAAGGGCTGTCACCAACAGCACGGTGGTGAGTGAGGAGCAAACTAACACCAATAGGTATGTATACAGCCAGTGCAGCGAATGGAAGAAGCTGGAGAATGGGCCCAGCTGCTGGGAAAAAAGAAGGGTACTGGAGCATGCCAGCCAGTGTGGATGGGCTATAGCATGGCAAAAGGCTGTGGCTAAGATAAAGTAGAGGTTCAAGGCCCAATGAAAACAGCTCAAGGTGCAGTGCAATGTGACATATGAAGTCCTCAGGATCTAATTCAAGAAAGCACCTAAGCACATGGTAGCCATCTCTGTTCAGTAAAACAATTAAGCATATGCTAACTTTACAACTCCTGAGCTGGGACCTAAATGCACAGGCCCCTTTAACTTAATTTGGATTTCTGCACTACTAGAACGATAGCCTGTAGCTGTGTTCTTATTGCAGCAAAGCCTCACTAAATTGTCCTATAGACTGGGGGGTAAATATTTGAAGTAGTCTAAGGGTATGTCTACATTGCATTTTCAAACCTGCAGCAGTGAGTCCCAGAGCCCAGCTCTACAGACTGAGGCTTGCGCTATGGCTCTAAAACATCTGCATAGACATATGGGCACCGGCTGGAGCTTGATCTCTGAAGCCCAGGGAAAATGGTGGGCTTCAGAGCTCAAGCTCCAGCTCAAGTACAACACCTACACTGCTGTTGCTGGCACCAGAGCACAAGCCCAAGTCTGTAGACCCAGGCTCTCAGAGCCTCACTGCCACAAGTTTTAAAACCACAGTGGAGACATGCCCCCAAGTCTCTTGAGAGCCTAAGTCACTTGTGAAAATTTTGCACTGGAAGGTCCACTGTAGCTGACAGAATTTGTTAAACTGGAGAACAAGTGAACACACACGTTGGCATACCATTAAAAGTAAATGAATACCTACGTTTAAAATTGAGTTACTCCTCAAAATACATTCACAGGAAAACTTCTAATGACGTTTCCTTGTAATGATTCACAAATAAAACTGGACTTTGAATGAAAAACCCACCTTTACAGAAAATAAGAATTGTTGACATTACAGAATCATGGCGTTCTCTTCAAACTCCTCTCCCCAAATAGATTAAAGGGACAATATAGACTGATTTAGGGCACCGAAACATAAAAATGAAGGATTGCTAAATGGTAAAATTAAAAGCTTTGTTAGTTACATTTTAATTATTTGTAATTATAGACAGTGATGAGTACAGATGAGGTAACACTTATGCCAAGGCCTTGCTGGCATAAGTTTGGTCGTTTACATAGAATTACTGATCTGCTTAAAATGATGTTATTGCTGACAGAACAAAGGTAAATTAGTGTGCTGGATGTTTTGAGGTAAAAACATACAAACCTGTAACAAATAACTTTTTCTAGGAAAACCCAGAGCAGGGTGACATAAAATGACATGATCCAGAAATTGCAAAACCAGGAGGCAAAATGCAGAAATTGTGTAATTGAAACTTGCACAAGCATAATGTACAGGTTAAAAAAAACCTAAAGGACTGATGTATTAAAAGCAAGCCCGCCGACAGCAATTCCGGGCCCCAGGGCAGAAAGGTCAATGGGCCCCCTAGAAAGGGATGGGTGAGGTTTGATTCGTGCAGGGTGGGCTGGAGCCAGGCCCCACGCTGCTGCTGGTCGGGCGTGGTGTCACCACATAAGCGCGGAGCTGGTGCATGCACAAGCCACAGATGTGGTGCACCTGATATTTGAGCGGTGCTGCGTCTGCGCAGGCTGGTGCCCAGTAAGCTGCTGCCAGCTGCGCTGCTGGGTGTGCTCTTCTGGCACAGCCAGCACAGGCGCCGACTCTGTGGGTGCTCCAGCCCTGGAGCACCCATGGGAAAAAATGGTGGGTGCTATGCACCCACCGACAGCCCCCCATTAACGCCTCTCCCTCCCCCCAGCACCTACAGCCTGCCGCAGATCAGTGGTTTCACAGTATCTGGAGTCACTGGGGGGGAAGTGGGAGGAGGGAGGGCGCAGCTTGCTTGGGGGAGGGTGCGGAACTGGGCGGGGAAGGAAGAGGCGAGGCAGATCGGGGTTGGGATGAAACAGGGTGGGGGTGGGCCTTGGGGTAGGGGTGATGTGGGAGCAGGGCCTTGGTGGAGTCGGGGTGAGCACCACCCGGCAGATTAGAAACTCGGTGCCTACGACGGCCAGGGCTTCCACTGCCCAGCTGCCTTCGCTACTACCTGTACCACCCCGCCTGGGCCCTTTTAAATTGCCTGGGCCCCTGGGCAATTGTCCCTGTTGCCCCCTCTGGTTAAAAGCCAAATGAATAAAGATTGCTTAATGTGTAATGTAGCAATGTATAAAAGACCTAAGTGAACATGAGCCAAAATTGGAGAAACACCGGACCAGAAACTGAAGGATCGGACTGAAGGACCAGATCAAGGGATCAGAAAAGGTGACGACTGTTGTGGAAAGTGGAAGGACTGCTCAGTGCCCCAGAACGTGGTAACTTGGGCCCATTTAGGAATTCCATCTAGTGTGTTATTACTTGTCTGGCATAAATGTGTGTCCAGACATAATAAGTGACAGTAATTCTGTCTGAAATTGTATAAATAAAGGCGATTGTTGATTAAGCCTAAATTGGGTGGACTTGTGACTCGGTTTCCCAACACTCACACAAAACCAAGGCTTCTGCATCACAAAACATTCATTTGACAAATGCAGTTTAGATTTAATTATTTACATCCATACTTTACACTGTAGTATAATCGTAAATGTTCAGTAATATATTTTATAAAAGTAATTAAGTCTTAGTAATGTGAGACCTCACACAAGCACTGTGTCTGCTATTAAATCTTTGCTGA
This sequence comes from Terrapene triunguis, assembly GCF_002925995.2. Taxonomy (NCBI): domain Eukaryota; kingdom Metazoa; phylum Chordata; order Testudines; family Emydidae; genus Terrapene; species Terrapene triunguis. The sequence goes on along the minus strand of NW_020664463.1, from coordinate 2,517,245 downwards.
GAAATGAGAAAGAAACCATTGTTCTTCATGTGAGAGGTATAGGACATGCAGATAGGTGAAATGTAAATTAATGCAGTTTTATTATACTACTTACTGATTCAGGGCATATAATGTGAAGGATCAGGTGGGTGGATTTGAATATATGTGTCTTGTTACAGAAACCAAAGGGAGATTTCTTGTAAATATCAAACAAAACCTGTTTGCAGTACTTTCCTGTGGCTGACAAAAAGGGGTTTGCTAAGCATTCACAGATTCCACTTGTCAATGGTTAACAAAACAAAACCCTAACAGTTGTGCAGTAAAATCATTTTAAACTGTGCTATTAGTATCCAATACTCTCAAGCCTTGCAGTCTTGTCAGTAGAAATTTTATAAGAAGCTGGTTCAGTGAAGGTCCTGTGCTTATGAGAGCTCTTTGACTTTTAGTATGACCAAACACTTTATCAACTGTGCACTCCATTAGATAGACGGCCAGACATGCAAACTTGTCAGAATGAACAAAATGCTGGGGGACAATACAGTTTTGTTATAAGCCTGGATACTTGTACTTTTTTTTTTTTTTTTTTTTTTTGCACCGCTTTGTAAGTCATAGTATAGGTCATTTCTCCATGACTTATCACCTTCTGGCACAGAGACAATAGTGTGCAGGGGTTAGAGAGACATGATCTCATTCACTGAATTTAAGAAAGAAAAAATAATGAATCTAAGATTAGAAAGGAAAAAACAACAATGTTTAACATTGGTGGTGGATTTTATGTTATTTGTAAATAGAATAAGGGGAGGAAGTGGGGCTATCCCCAAATCAAACCATTTCAAGAAATACAGAATTTGTCATAGCTGATCAGACATCTTGTCTTAATGATTTGCCTCCAGCTGTGGCCAATACCTGATTTTACAGAGGAAGCAAAAACAGCCCTATAATCTATCTAAACCAATCGCGAAAAAGGAAAAAATAATCCTACATGACTTTATAGCCTGAAGTGAGGTCAGAACTCCCTTACTATTTTAGGTGGGAGAGTAACAAAGGATGAGTCCAATCTGTTTTTTTTTTTTTTTTCCCCCCATTCAGTCTCTCCTGGTGAAGTCAGTGGGAATGTTGGGTTCACTATGAATGCAGGACTGGAACTACTACAAGTGATCATGAAATTAGACTTTTTAAAAATTCACTCAGTGTTTAACTCTCTAGGCCCACCTATTGAAAGAAATTCCACACGTTGACTAAGGGAAACTACATTTTAAAAAAAAGTAACTGGTTCTTTACTGATTCCTGTTGACCAACTAAGTTTTGGAATCTAGCTACAGGTCCTATAACTGAAAGCAACAGATACTAAGCATTAGAAACTAAGAGGAATGAGTAGATGGAGTGGAGCTTGTCAACTTATCCATTGTGATTAATTTCACCCTTTTTTCTGCTTGTGAATTATCGAAATACTAGTTGCAATGTTTAGGTAGTCACAATTATTCAGTGAATAGTTGTGCAAACAAATGTTAGCCTATGTTTTGTTCACAAACTGGTCACTGAGTACTTGCTATTCATTACTTGCACTGTGAGATCAGGTATCTGTGGTATGTATGTTAAGCTATGCAATATCATGTCCCTTATTGGGACATGAAGAATCAGTCCTTTTTCTGTTGGCATATTACTGTCAAACTTTTCCACATGTTACCTAGAATTGTTCAGTTAAAGTCTTTTGCAAATAAAGTTTGAAAAACTTTCTAAAAGGCTGAAAGAACACTGCTGGTGAATATGATTACATAAATATTTGTGCTTGTATTTCTGATTCCTTTTTTTTTGTTTTACAAAAACATTCTTGTGAATGAAAGCTGGCTTACCTGAAAATTCCTGCCAAATGATAAAATGGTTCATAAACACCAGCAAAGTAAATTGGTGGATTTTATTCACAAGACTAATGGTTTTTGGCTATATTTACTCAGCTATATCTTGGAGTCTACTGGAATAATCTGCCTATGCTAGTACTTTCTTCAAGGCCGTATCTCCTATCTTAAATACTTATATGACCTAATTATCATCTAAGCACAATATAATATTTAATGAATGTATTTATCCCCAATACCCCTGTGAGATAGGAAAGTATTATGCCCATTATACAGATGGAAAACTGAGACCAGATCCTCAGAAGTATTTATGCACCTAATTCCCATTGAAAGCAATCATCAGCATGAGACTCCTATATTACACTACCTCACCTCACCAAGAGGTGAGAGCATTGTGCATCATAAGACATAGACTGCTGGTCTACTCTACAAATCAATGTGAGTTCATGACCTCAATACCTTTGAGGATCTGGGCCTAAGTGACTTGGTTCAGGAGACATAAGGAGTCTATAGCAGTACAAGGAACTGAATGTGAGTCTCCCAAGTCCCAGGCTTGCACCTTAACAACTGGATCATGTTTTGTTTGACTGAGAGTCTTTTTCATTCAGTATTTGTATAGCCCCTAGCATAATAGGGTCCTGGTCCATGATTAGGGCTCCTATGCACTAAAGTAATACAAATAAAAAATGAGGTCTACCCAAAACTGAACTGGAGAAAAATATTAAAATATTATGAAGAGCTGCAAACCTGCTGCTTGAATTAAGTGAGAAGCTAGAGGTAGCTGCAACACTTGCAAGTGTTTCAGTGGTAATACATAAGCTAAGATGATAAGCAATGATGGCATTAGGGTTAATTTGGGATAAAAAAAACCATAGACATTTGTTTCAAACAAAAGATTAATGGATATGGTGAATGATTATAAGATAATAAAAACTGGAAAACAAAGTGCAACTCTACTCAGTAAAGTGACTATGTAAAAAAAGACACCTTATTCAACAGATAGGTTCCTTTGTGCAATCGGGGTTATATCACTAGCAATTTTTAAATGAAGATATGATGTTTTTCTAATAGATCTGCTCTAGGAAGTAATTTGGAGAAGTTCTATGGCCTGTGTTACACAGGAAGGGAGGCTAGATAATCACAGTGGACCCTTCTGGCCTTAAAATCTATTAATTTACTTAAGATAGTGAGACACATAAGTTTGGACTGCCATCAGGTTTGTGAGAAGCATGTTTGTTTGCGGGCAGGGAGAGGTTAAGAGGAAAGAGCATCCAACTTTTTTTCCCCTTCATATTTTGAACTTGTATGATGTTCTGAAGTGTCTATGAACATAATGTATCTTTGAAAGGTTTTGATTCTAGAAACACTAGGCTCTTATTGCAAGCTGTGAATGAAAACTAACTTTTAAAAAATTGAATGGGAAGTGATAAATCATCAAGATTCTTGCTATGTCTGTTAGGAAATAAATTATAGCATCGTGTAAAAGCCTACAGGGAAAAGGAATGAGTTGAGCTACTGAAGAGAGGGGTAAATCTAGTAAGGGAATCAAATTTCACTGCAGGCTGAAAGATTGGAATTACTAGGTGGATTCTTATCTCTAACAATTTGTAAAGGTGATAGCTCCTAATTAAGCATGTCTAGAAATTTTTTCCATTGATACTGTTTTTCCAATGGAAAATTGTGTTTTCAACTAAACAGTTTTTCATGAAAAATATCTGTGGGAAGCAGGAAATTTTTGATTAATCAAAAAACTCTGAATGCCTGAAAACCCCAAAGTTTTCAGTTTGGGGTCAAAATCGGAGATATTTCAATTCAGATATGCCACCACAGTGCCCCATGGTAGTAGTTCAGTTGCCTCATGTCCCCATTCTTCTGTATGGGCTGGGCTTGCACCTGATGCACTTCCTCTCCTCTCCCAAGTGGCAAGACTATGGTGTATCATAGGAGATATAGTCAGACCAGGGAGTTAGGCCAGTAAAGGAGATTGGGAGCATGAGGCACCAAACTACAACTCCCACAAGGCACTGTAGCAGCAGCATTTCTAAATCAAAAAATGTTTTGGTTTTCAGCTAAAATATTTCAATTTGATTTCTCTCTCACACACACAGAAAATTCTCATGAAAATGAAGAAAACATTTTCCAGCCAGCTCTACTCCTGGCACAATTCAAAAGGATGATTAGCATTCAGTGATTTCCAAATCCCAGTTTATTAATTTACTCAACACAGTGTTTCTCAGAAGGGATGGTAAGAAACAGGCTATTGAGTGGATTTAAGTAAGAGAAAGAGATAATTAATCTAAAGTAAAATTTAAGCATTATATATGCTTAAATAACAAGAATAAAAGGATTCAGGATCATTTTAAAGAGCACAGAAAATGAGTTTCAGGTTCTTCAAAGTTAAATTGTCTATTGAATGAAATTTTCTTTATTGAAACGGAAGAGCAGAACATTGGCAAGTCTGGTGATTCCGCAAGTGAGACATTTTGGTGCCACCATTGTGATTAAAATGTAATTACGATAATCTAAGTGCTTCCTTAATGCTACTGATCTATGTTTGAAAAGAAAATTGGTAGTATATTGCATCTGAGGTGTTGAAGATGCCATTCAAGAAGGAAGCAAAGAGCACAATAAAGAGATCCTTGCTATTTATGTAAACAATAAAAATAAAAAAGATGAGAGAATTTCTCAAATACAGTTATCCCAGACTTCAGCACATTGCTGAGAAAGAAGCAACTCTGAATACAGACCCTAAAGCACACTGCAGAAGTACAAAAGTTCTTCCACAACCATCATCAGCTAGTCTGATGATTGGTTGATTGAAAATGGATAATGGATGCCCCAGATACCCCACTCCTAATGATACTTGCTGGATCTCTCAGGAAGATGTCTCTACATGTGCATTAGGCTACCATGCAATGGTTGAAATTTACACTGAGCATGATAAGAGCTTTGTCAAAACACGGCAGGCATTTTATCCAAGGGACTTTATAAAGAAGCACTAAACCTACAAAAGCAATTGAAAGAGATTTTAGGGGGACTTGACAGATTGCAGGCTGCTGACACTACAGTTACAGTCTCAGTGGAAAGCTGGCTTGATCTAATTAACAACAAAGAACTGAAACTGCACAAGAACAACAGTAAAAAATGACTCAGAAGGTATGGAACCTTTCCATTACTTTGCCAGCATGACGGATTCACATACAAACATCATAGGCTGAGCCCAGAATTGGAAGCTGAAGTCAAAACATAGCTGATTTGCAAGTTCTTCTAAAATTGAAGAACAAGATTTCTACCTCAAATCTATGCGTGAGGAGAATATTTTACCATTAATCTTTGCATCAAAGTGGTGCAAAATCATGGAAGAGAGAAAAATTTTGAATTCAGCATTCCTGATTTTTCTAAGATCTGCATACCTGTTCAGTAAACTACGCATAATTGTACTATGTTTTTAAACTGCATTTACATTGGTTTTTCAGAATCTGTTACAGTGCACTGACCAATCAAGTTTGTAAAAGTGTATTGGTATCTAAAGGCAGGTACAAATGAGTGGTAGGCCTAACTAGACTTAACACATTGTATGTGTCCGACTTGGCTGAGGACTAGACATGCTGTCAAAGTGAACTGCACACTATATGTTAAGTGTTTCATTTAATAAAAATCTTCTCATAGAATCATAGAAGATTAGGGTTGGAAAAGACCTCAGGAGGTCATCTAGTCCAACCCCCTGCTCAAAGCAGGACCAACCCCACCTAAATCATCCCAGCCAGGACTTTGTCAAGCTGGGCCTTAAAAACCTCTAAGGATGGAGATTCCACCACCTCCCTAGGTAACCCATTCCAGTGCTTCATCACCCTCCTAGTGAAAAAGTTTTTCCTAATGTCCAACCTAGACCTCCCCCACTGCAACCTTGTTCTGTCATCTGCCACCACTGAGAACAGCCGAGCTCCATCCT
>NW_020664463.1:2483517-2511358 GCF_002925995.2 Terrapene triunguis | reverse complement strand
GGGGGGGGGGGGGGGGGGGGGAGGGGGGCAAAACTGGATGCAATACTCCAGATGTGGCCTCACCAGTGCCGAGTAGAAGGGAATAATCACTTCCCTTGATCTGCTGGTAATGGTCGTACTAATGCAGCCCAATATGCTGTTAGACTTCTTGGCAACAAGGGCACTCTGTAGACTCATATCCAGCTTCTCATCCACTGTAATCCCCAGGTCCTTTTCTGCAGAACTGCTGCTTAGCCAGTCGATCTGCAGCCTGTAGCAGTGCATGGGATTCTTCCATCCTAAGTGCAGGTCTCTGCACTTGTCCTTGTTGAACCTCATCAGATTTCTTTTGGCCCAATCCTCCAATTTGTCTAGGTCACTCTCCCTATCCCCTATCCTATCCCTATCCCTACCCTCCAACATATCTACCTCTCCCCCCAGCTTAGTATCATCTGTGAACTTGCTGAGAGTGCAATCCTTCCCATCATCCAGATCATTAATGAAGATGTTGAACAAAACCAGCCCCAGGACCGACCCCTGGGGCACTCCGCTTGATACCGGCTGCCAACTAGACATCAAGCCGTTGATCACTACCCGTTGAGCCCGACAATCTAGTCAGCTTTCTATCCACCTTATAGTCCATTCATCCAGCCCATACTTCTTTAACTTGCTGGCCAGAATACTGTGGGAGACTGTATCAAAAGCTTCACTAAAGTTAAGGTATATCATGTCCACCACTTTCCCCATATCCACAGAGCCAGTTATCTCATCATAGAAGGCAATCAGGTTGGTCAGGCATGATTTGCCCTGGGTGAATCCATGTTGATTTTTCCTGATCACCTTCCTCTCCTCCAAGTGCTTCAAAATGGATTCCTTGAGGACCTGCTCCATGATTTTTCCAGGGACTGAGGTGAGGCTGACCAGTCTGTAGTTCCCTGGATTCTTCTTCTTCCCTTTTTTAAAGATGGGCACTATATTTGCCTTTTTCCAATCATCCGGGACCTCCCCCAGTCACCACTAGTTTTCAAAGATAATGGCCAATGGCTCTGCAATCACATCAGCCAACTCCCTCAGTACCCTCGGATGCATTGCACCCGTACCCATGGACTTGTGCATGTCCAGCTTTTCTAAATAGTTCTTAACCTGTTCTTTCACCGCTGATGGCTGCTCACCTCCTCCCCATATTGTGCTGCCCAGTGCAGCAGTCTGGGAGCTGACTTTGTGAAGACCGAGGCAAAAAAAGCATTGAGTACTTCAGCTTTTTCCACATCATCTGTCACTGGGTTGCCTCCCCCATTCAGTAAGGGTCCCACACTTTCCCTGACCTTCTTCTTGTTGCTAACATACCTGTAGAAACCCTTCTTGTTACCCTTCACATCCCTTGCTAGCTGCAACTCCAATTGTGTTTTGGCCTTCCTGATTACACCCCTGCATGCTCAAGCAATATTTTTATACTCCTCCCTAGTCATCTGTCTAAGTTTCTACTTCTTGTAAGCTTCCTTTTTGTGTTTAAGGTCAACAAAGATCCTCTGTTAAGCCAAGTGGGTTGCCTGCCATATTTACTATTCTTTCTGCACATCAGGATGGTTTGTTCCTTTGCCCTCAATAAGGCTTCTTTAAAATACAGCCAGCTTTCCTGGACTCCTTTCCCCCTCATATTAGCGTCCCAGGGGATCCTGCCCATCCCTGAGGGTGTCAAAGTCTGTTTTTCTGAAGTCCAGGGTCCGTATTCTTCTGCTCTCCTTTCTTCCTTTTGTCAGGATCCTGAACTTGACCATCTCATGGTCACTGCTGCCCAGGTTGCCACCCACTTCTACTTCCCCTACCAATTCTTCCCTGTTTGTGAGCAGCAGGTCAAGAAGAGCACGGCCCCAGTTGGTTCCTCCAGAACTTGCACCAGGAAGTTGTCCCCAACTGTGACGTTCCCCTCTGCTGTTGTCTGCACCAGAGATCTGCTAGGTCACTCCAATCCTTGACTCTGGGAGCCAGCCTTACCCTGCTCTGCTGTGAGAACCCCCACTCCTGGGCTGTTCACACACTGGCATGTAAGCTGCTCCTTGGATTGTGCAACTGAATGACACTAGCCAATATCTCCAGTCCCAGACACAATCCTAGGAAGCTCCATCTTGCAGTGCCCAGTTATGCCTGCTGGACCCTGAAAGCTTATATGAGTTTGTCAATTTAACCAAGAAATTGATATGTACCAGGCTTGTTATCCCAAGGGGAGCCTCTGACACGCTTCAAACTGTGGGGAAATAGAGCAGGGGGGCCTTCTTTTTGATAGCCAGAGCTTTGAATCTGTGGGCCCCAAATAAACCCTCCAACAGAGATCTGTTATGCTGATGGCCTTTACACAGAGTAGGGCAGGCCTAAAGCTTGAACTAGACTAAACTGCACAGTTTTCTGCCAAACTCGGTCAAGGGTCATGTCCAGAGGAGGGAATGGGAGAATAAAAAGCCCCCGCAGCAGCACTAATGAAATATGTTCATGACTGATGAAATATAATAACCGCTTGTGTGAAGCAATAGGTAACTTTAGCTAAATGCAAACTGACTCATGCAGCTTCTCCTTTGGGTCATCTGTGACCCACTCCGTGACTCCAGCTATCTGCAAAAATAGCCAATCATAGATCCTCTTTAGGCGTCCCATGGACACCCCCCCCCCAATCTTTAACCAAAAGACCCCGGAAAATAACGTGTCTTGAGAAATGTACCCAAACTGGTGCCAAGTACCACCCCTGGGGAAAACCACTTCTCGGAAAATTAATAAGGAAGGTACGGGGGGGGAGGGGAGGGACTAACCCCAACCCTAATTTCTTAACTCATGACTATTGTTTGTACTTTGCTTGCGGTTTAACGAAATAAAGCAGCCTGCGAGCTGCTGCTCGGGGTGTCAGTCTCCGGACTGCACCCCAGTGCACTGGTATGTATGTCAATAAACTGGCCTCAGGCTTGAGTCTTTGAACTAAAATCATTGCGTGGGTGTCTTTGACCACAACAAAACCAAATGCACTACTTCAGGTAGAATAAACAAACAAATTTATTAATTATAAAAATAGATTTTAAGTGATTATAAGTCAAAACATAACAAGTCAGATTTGGTCAAATGAAATAAAAGCAAAACACATTCTAAGCTGATCGTAACACTTTCAATGCCCTTACAAACTTAGATGCTTCTCACCACAGGCTGTCTGGTTGCCCTTCAGCCAGGCTCTCCCCTTTGATCAGTGCTTCAGTCGCTTGATGTAGTGTCTGTAGATGTAGGTGGAAGAGAAAAGGGAGAGACATTTGCCATGCTCTTCCTCTATCATGTCCTTTCTTCCCTCTTGGCTTTGCCCCACCCCCCTTCAGAGTCAGGTGAGCATTACCTCATCGCAATTCCAAACTGACCAAAGGAAGGGGGGGTGACTCCCTCAAGAGTCTAACACATCCTTTGTTGCTGCCGAGGCCAGCGTCCTTTGTTCCTGTGAGGCTTGGCTGGGTTTGTCCCATACCTGCCCTGATGAGGTGTGAACTACCTCTCTGCTCTTGGAGAGTTTTTGCCTGGGCTTATTTTAAGACATGAGGATACATTTTCAGCCTCATAACTACATACATGAATTTATAACCTATAACATTACTGTAACAACAATGTTCATTGCATCATGACCCTTCCAAAGACACCAAACATGACAAACGTTGATTGTGTGGTATCCAATGCATTTTATAAAGATGAACATGGGGGTATAGGGTGTTCCCCAAGGTACAGAGCGTCACACCAACACTCTCCAAAAACTTCCTGGATTATCTGTGCAATGCTGTTTTGCTCTCCCAGGAGATGCCAGTGTGATTGAAGTCCCCCATGAGAACCAGGGCCTGTGATCTGGAAATTTCTGTTAGTTGTCCTAAGAAAGCCTCGTCTACCTCATCATCCTGGTCTGGTGGTCTATAGCAGATGCCCATCACAACATCACCATTGTTGCTCTTGCCTCTAAACTTAACCCAAAGACTCAACAGACTTTTCTCCAGTTTCATACTGGAGCTCTGAGCAATCATACTGCTCTCTTACATACAGTGCAACTCCTCCACCTTTTCTCCCCCGCCTGTCCTCCCTGAACAGTTTATACCCATCGATGACAATGCTCCAGTCATGTGAGTTACTCCACCAAGTCTCTGTTATTCCCATCACATCATAGTTCCTTGACTGTGCCAGGACTTCCAATTCTTCCTGCTTGTTTCCCAGGTTTCTTGTGTTCATGTACAGGCACCTAAGATAACTAGCCTGTTTTGTTCTTCTCTTTTTCAGAAAAAAAAAATCCCTGGGCATTTATCAGATTGGGGATTCTCCTTTTTAATCCTTCTAATGCTGTAGAACCCCCAGCTCATCTATGACTGAATGAAGAAACTGGATTCTGCTCCACGTTGGGCACCTTTGACAACATGTTTTCAAATCTAGACCTCTACAAAACCATTAAATGCAAGGAGGTTACAGTGCTGCCACTAGTAATATTATAATGAAGCAGAAAATGGAATTATTCAGGTGTCAGTTGGAGGCCCAAATTGGCCTGTAGAACCTCATTGTTGATAGATGATTTGTAAAATGGAAAGAGCCTTTCAGAGTCCAGTTTGACTTTGTGACACAGTTGCGGGGAGGGGAGGGGGTTGACTTGTAAACTGAGGACATTTTATACAGGGATAATTGTGAGAGAATAAACCTGTGTCATTGTGCCTTTTTAACAATGTCAGCTTTCAGAGTAGAACACTTTAAATGAGGCATGTGTCCCATAGAACAAGTCAACCAATGGTAAATTACATTCTAAATTAAATAAACTACTGATAACAATAAGATACACATCCATCTTCATTGTCAACAGGAGCCTGATTCTATTTCCACTGAAATAAATAGTTTTGCCATTGAGTGGAATAGTTCTGGGAGCAGGCCCCCATGGATGTTAAAGGCAACCTTCACATCTTAATAGAGAGAAGTTTTTTACTGTATATCTGGTCAGACAACCCCATCCACTTGAAAGATTTACCATCAGATAGAAACAATTTTCAGCCATGATTAACCAGATCTGGATCTGAACTAGTGTCCTATGTGTATAATATTCTCCTGAAATGATTTAATATATTCTATGGCTACTTGCAACAGCTGCTAAGGTTAAAAACCAAGATTGATAAACTGGATAAACAGGGCAATATGTTTGTGTTTAAGCAGTCTCCATCACCTTCTTGAAATTACTGTAGATTCCTCTTTCAGAAAAGCATGGAGGAGAACACAACTAAATGCATGACAAAAGCCACAAAAGTGGATTACACAATTGAAATATCAATTGTAAAAACAATGATAAAGGTTTAAAGGGCTATGAAAATGTTAAGACCCAAAGATGCTAAGAGCATTATTAATAATCCCCATCGTAAAAATTAATGATTGAAATAATCACCAGAACAAAGAAACATGCAATGTGAGTGAAGTGGCTGGAAAATAAACATTTAGGTATAAGAACAGAAAATCCAACTACAAGCAAACTCAGAGACCCTATCTATACTAGGCAAAAATGTATTGAATGGAAGACCTGAAACTTACAGCACAATCAAAGCTTTGCTTGTGCTTGGATGCATCGCCCTAAGTGCTTAACAAGCATTGCTGATTACCAATTGGTTGCAAAACCCGGGATGAGGCATTTAGCACTGATCTGCAGAAACCAAACCAAACTCTCCGTATCCTAGGTACTTATATGGTGCCCATTATCACAGTATTTAAGTGCCTCACAATCTCATTTATTCTCTGAACACCCCTGAGAGGTGGGGGAAGTGCTATTATCCACATTTTATAGATGAGGGAACTGAGGCACAGAAAGGCTAAGAGACTGGCCCAAGGTCACACAGGAATTCTCTGGTAGAGCAGGGACTTGAATCCAGGCCTCCCAACTTCTAGGTTAGAACCCTAACCACAAGACCATCCTTCCTCTACATTGGTATGTCACAATGGACAAGAAAACATGAATGATGTAGCCACAGTGATGCAGCTACAGCTACCATTAATTTTAAAGGTTTCAGAGTAGCAGCCGTGTTAGTCTGTATCCGCAAAAAGAACAGGAGTACTTGTGGCACCTTAGAGACTAACAAATTTATTAGAGCATAAGCTTTCGTGGGCTACAACCCACTTCTTCGGATGCATATTGAGTGAAACATATCGAGGAGATATATATACACACATACAGAGAGCATGAACAGGTGGGAGTTGTCTTACCAACTCTGAGAGGCCAATTAAGTAAGAGAAAAAAACTTTTGAAGTGATAATCAAGGTAGCCCAGTACAGACACTTTGATAAGAAGCAAGTGTGAGAATACTTACAAGGGGAGATAGATTCAATGTTTGTAATGGCTCAGCCATTCCCAATCCCTGTTTAGCCCTGAGTTGATTGTGTCTAGTTTGCATATCAATTCCAGCTCAGCAGTCTCTCGTTGGAGTCTGTTTTTGAAGTTTTTCTGTTTTAAGATAGCCACCCGCAGGTCTGTCATAGAATGGCCAGACAGGTTAAAGTGTTCTCCCACTGGTTTTTGAGTATTATGATTCCTGATGTCAGATTTGTGTCCATTAATTCTTTTGCGTAGAGACTGTCCGGTTTGGCCAATGTACATGGCAGAGGGGCATTGCTGGCACATGATGGCATATATCACATTGGTAGATGTGCAGGTGAACGAGCCCCTGATGGTATGGCTGATGTGATTAGGCCCTATGATGGTGTCACTTGAATAGATATGTGGACAGAGTTGGCATCGGGCTTTGTTACAAGGATAGGTTCCTGGGTCAGTGTTTTTGTTCAGTGATGTGTGGTTGCTGGTGAGTATTTGCTTTAGGTTGGGGGGTTGTCTGTAAGCAAGGACAAAGAAAGAGCAAATGAAGATTACATAGCCAGAATTTGAGTTGTGAGAGTAGCTGATTTTTCAGTTCACTGGCAGAGAAAAGCACGTGCGCGCACACACATATTTTGAGTCAACCCGAAAGGAAAATTGTTTGACTTTTTTTCAGCAAAACAGAAATGTAAAAATGTTTTTGTTTGACCCAAAATGACCAGTTCTATCTCTAAATAGAGATGGGTCCAAGCCAAAACTCTGCATCTGAAGAGCCTTGGACTGTCTGAAATTTTGGATCCACATCTGCTCTTTGCAGGTCAGGCCCATTTCCAGTTTTTATTTACAATTATAAACACCAGGTAGCAGGTGAAGTAGTGCTGTAGAACAGGCTCAAGACATCAGAACGAGTGTTCACACACAGACCTTTTATTGCATCCAACCAGGAGGCAAGAACCATTGTGCCAGATTCCTCTGCTAGTAAGTAAACTGGTGTAGCTCCACTGATTGTAATGCTGCCATGCTCGTTTACACCAGCTGAGGATCTAGCCCACTGGGCTATTTTACAAGAAACCTACTAAGTAAAATAACTTATCAAACATGGAGAATGCCTACCATAAACATTGTAGCACCCACTCCCCTTCTGGCTTTGTCATCTTAAAAGGATTGGTCTCTTACACCTAGACAGTACTGGGTTTACCATGGTGCCAGGCCCAGAGTCAGAAGGGGCCCCGGCCAGTATGATCCCCCGGCTGACTGAGCCGGCCAGGAAAGCTGCCCCCACCCCTGCTCCACCTTTGCCCCGCCTCTTCCCCAAAGCCCCCACTCCTGCTCCACCCCCACACCGCCTCTTCCCACCCCTTGCTCCACCCCAGCCCTGCCCCTGCTCCACGCCTTCCCCTGAGCAACGTCCCAGGGGACTGCAGCAGGGGTCGGATGCGCCCTGCACTAACTGGACGGCGGGAAGTGGAGCGGCCCGGCCCCAGCCCACTCTGTGCCACCAGTGAGTGCTGAGGGGCAGTTCCCCCCGCCCCCCAGTCCCAAGGCTGGGAGCCAGGGGAGCAGAGTGGAGCGGGCTGGGTCTGGGTCACTCCACTTCCCGCCGCCCCATGAGTGGGGGGTTGGACCCGCCCTGCAATCACCGGGCGGCAGGAAGTGGAACGGCCGGCCCCAGCCCGCTCCGCCAGCTCGTGCTGGGGGGCAGTTTCCCCCCGCCCCCCAAGCCCGGGAAGGAGATGGAGCGGTGGGGAAGGGGCATGGGATGGGGAAGAGAAGAGGATAGGGGAAGCGGGGGCAGGGGGGAGAGGCAGGGGGGAAGGAAGGGAGTGGGATGGGAAGGAGATGGAGTGGTGGGGAAGGGGCACGGGATGGGGGAAGAGAAGGGGATGGGTAGGGTTACCATATTTAAACCTTAAAAAAGGAGGACACTTCACGGGGCCCTGGCCCCGCCCCCGCCCCTTCCCGACCCAACTCCGCCCTGGCCCCACCCCAACTCCACCCCTTCCCCAAAGTCCCCGCCCCAACTCCACCCCCTCCCCTGAGCGTCCCGCATTCCCCCTCCTCCCTCCCAGCCACGCAAAGCTGCCTGAGCACTACCGGCTTCACAGTTTGCCAGGCAGCTCCCAGATCTCCAGACCCTGCGCCCCGGGCTGGGCGCTTCCCCAGCGCAGCCGGAGCCCGGGAGGGGAAGCGCCCGGCCGGGGGCACAGGGTCTGGAGATCTGGGGGCTGCCCGGCAAACCGTGAAGCCGGTAGTGCTGGGGCAGCTCTGCTCTTCAGCTACACAAAGCTGAGGTGTCTGGGGGGAGCAGCAGCAGCTGCCGCCGCGGGGGAATCTGCCTACAGCTCACAGCCTGCTGGAGCCAAGGTAAGCAGGGGACTGGGGTGGGGAGGGGGTGTATTTTCCCAGACATGTTCAGCTTTTTGGCAATTCCCCCCGGATGGGGATTTGAGAACCAAAAAGCTGGACATGTCCGGGAAAAAACGGACGTATGGTAACCCTAGGGATGGGGGAAGTGGGGATGGGGGGGGGTGAGGCAGGGGGGAAGGAAGAGGGTGGGATGAGGAGGAGATGGAGTGGTGGGGAAGGGGCATGGGATGGGGAAGAGAAAGGGATAGGGGAAGCAGGGGCCCAGCATGTGGATCCCCTTGACAGCAGCTGGGGCTCCCCTGTTAAGCAGGCCCATCAAACTCTCACCCTGACGAGCCCCACCTCCCCTGCATCTGTACCACCCCAATGAACCCCCCCAGACACCCTCCCCACTGAGCCCCAACCATCTACACCCCCACCCAAATGAAACCCACCGCCCCTGCACCCAGACCCCTCCCCCCCACTGAGATCCAACTACTTTCACTTGCCCCTCCCCCCCCGCAGACTCCCATTGCCCCTGCACCTGGAACCTCCCTGTGCATCCAGATCCCGCACTGAGCTGCCTGCACCCAGACCGCCCCACACAGAACCCTCTTACCCCACATCTAGATCCCCCCACACTAAGTCCTTCTGCACTTGGAATCTGCTGCCAGGCTGAGCCTCCCTGCACACATCTGGTGTGCCTAGAGCAAAAGGGGCAAGGCCCCAGGGTTTCTGTGGCAGGCATGGCCCTTGTGCTGTGTCAGGGTCAGGTTCAGCCTCACTACCAAGTCCCTGTCTCAGGGTGGGGTAGGGGAAAGCTTCAGGGTAATCTCCCACCTCCATGCAGCCAATGGCCTGTGCTCCCCACTGCCATGGTAGAGCTTCCGCATTTATTTATTGTAAAAAAAAAAAAATTGCAGAATTTTAAAATATTATGCACAAAATTTGATGCAGGATTCCCTCGGGAATATGGGGCGCTGTACAGCTGTGATGGTGGGACTGTGAAGGGGGTGCAGGACAGTAGGGGATCTGTGGGTGGGGGAGCTGGGCAAGGGGTATGGTGTGCAGGGTGCTGTGCAGTTTTGGTGGGAGGTCAGCAGGAAGGGTCTCTGGGCAGGGGGTGCTGGGCATAGAGGATCTGGGGGCATTGGGATCTGTGGGGAAGGTGTCTGGGTGAGGGGGCACTGGGCATAAGGGCAGGGCACTGGGCAGGGGGGCAGTGTGGAAGGGGCACGCTGGCAGTGCAGGGCTGGGCGGGCCAGTGTGCATCTAGCAGTTGTGGGTTTGTAAACAGTGCCCTTGTGCTGGGCTGAGTGGGGCCACTCCCACTGTGCCTCATTGCCCCCAACTGGCTCCTCACTCTGCGAACAGCCCCTCATCACATGCCCTATTTCCCAAATGGGGGCCCACAAATGTTTTTGGCACCGGGCCCACAAAAAGTTAATCCGGCTCTGCACCTAGAGACAAAAAACTCTGGGGAATAAACTGAAATGAAAAGCTTGAATCTGGTTCTGAACTTTGCCAAAGCTTGGGGGTTGCCAGTTAACACTGGGTCTGCATTATTACACATAACATGAACCTCCTGTCTCCACAGAGTTTGGATTCTGGCCTGGTACCAAATTGTTATAGATTGGGCCTCTCTGGGTGATGAACCTGAAGTGAACTCCTAAATTCAACACCTCTTCCCCTGAATTTTGGGAAAGTTCAGAAATGGATTAGATCCTAGACTCTGAGACTCAATCCTACCTCTTCTGATAACAGATGGTGCCATAGTTCCTGAGAGGAGTTCAGGATTATTAGTTTGACTCTGAACTTTTGCCACCCCCATAAACCCATCTTTGTCATCCACTGGAAATCAAGTTAATATTTATCTTCATTTGAATGGAATACTACCCTTAAGAATAAAGGTTTCCCCTAATAATTTTACAAATTTTAAGACAAACAGAATGTAGTACCCAGGGTGTCAAGCAGGAAATCCATCGTCATGTTTACATGACATTTTTATATTAAATATGAACGTTTAGATAGGTAATAGGCAGCGGCCAGCACAAGGAGTCTGGAATGACAATCTCTTGGAAGAGAAGGTCCAAGTTCTCCCTTCAACCGCATGAAATAGTGGGGAGTGGGAGAAGAGCAAAAATATAGAGTATAGTAGGGTGATGTGCAGGAAAAAATATAGCTAACGAGAAACATAGCCTTCCTACTCCCTAGCCAGTGAGCAGAGATCTACTCCACCAGTGGGCTAGTATGGCTAGAAGGAGGTTGGTGAGAAGTCAGGGAACAGGTCTTCACCTCTCATAGCAGCCTAATTTATGGCATAAAATGCAGTGGAATTTACTATTTCTCAGATTATCAATGGCTTCCTCTGTGACACTAAATACTACAGGGGGTAATACCTGGGGGAATTCTGTGCCAAATAATTAAAAATTCTACACCAAAAAATTAAAAATTCTGCATATTTTATTTGTCAAAAATAACACAATATAATCACACCAGTTTCAATTATTTGAGTAATTTATTTCAAAATACCCATCAGCAAGTATGTCTGTAACAATACACACCATGAAAAAGATTCAGGAAAATTTTTGTCAAATAGATTCCTTACTGTGCATATAAATACAGAACTGTATTCCCCACCCCCCTCAGAAGTAGTGCAGAGGCTTGGCGGAGTCAGGGGTAAAGGAGGGACTGAGGGAGAGGGAAGGAGCCTGGGAGTGAACCTGGAGGGTTGTTGGGTGTGGGTGAGAGAAATATTGAGCAGGTTTTTTGGGGGGAGTAGGGAGGGATTGTTAGGGAGCTTCCCCAGGCAGACATGGCTGACCCCTAGCCTCTCCCATTCAGTCAGCCACATCTGCCTCTGTCCCCATGTGTCCCTATACCCCCATGTGTCCTTGCACCCCCACTCAGACACCCACTCCTCCATCCCTATGTATCCATGCATCCCATTCAGCCACCCCCATGTCCCTGCATCCCCTCCCTACCCCGTGTCCCTGCACCCCCTCAGCCCCCATGAGTCCCTGCACCCCCTCTCTGCCCCATGTATCTCTATGCCCCCACTCAGCCACCCCTTTCCCCTCCATGTGGCCCTGCACTCCCTCCCTACTCCCCGTATCTGTGTCCCACTCAGCCACATGTGGCCCTGCACCCCCTCCTCCCTGTCCTCATGTGGCACCTCCACTCCCATTCAGCCCCTGCCCCAGTCTGTCCTTCCCCAACAGCCCTTAGGAGCCCCAATCTGTGACACCCTAGCCCCATGCTGTCTGTCCTCCCATATCCCCTGCCTCTTGACCTGGCCACACAGGCATGGTGCTGTCAGGCAGACGACCTCTTCCCTCCCTATCAGCAGCTGCTCCACCTGGGAGCAGCTGCTCTGTTCTAGCACCACAGTGGCCACTTGTGGGCAAAAGGTGGAACTTCAGCAAACTTTCCTGCAGAAGTGATTTTCTGCAGGGAAAATAATTATGCGTGGCATATTAATTATGCATGTACCCAGTGGCGCAGAATTCCCACAGGAGTAGGGTATGCATGTACAACCTGGAATGGCAGTCTTGCACAATTTTGCTGGAACTGTTGTGAAGAAAGGTCAGGGAGAACATCAAGACTGCATACCAATGGCCCAAGATCCACAAAATTGGACTTTGAATGTCACATGGATCCACTATTAGAGCATTACCACCAATTTTTTCCACACTCCAACTAACTGCTCTCTCAAAAACAAAACAAACAAACAAAAAAAACCACATGGAAGATATGGCCACTTCTCAAAGGTAAATCCCTCTATTGCCTATACCTTCCATTTGGTAACTTTTTACATGTGAACGGTGGATTTGGCCTTAAGTCAACACAGCAGTTCAGTGAGAAAATTTCAGTAAACACTGAATATCAGTGGACTGGAGGGGGTTACACTTTGCCATACACAAAGAGTAAAAATACATTTTTTTTTTCATTTTAGATATACTTTGTTTCAGATTAAGGAAAAATAAGAAATAGAAAGAACCAATGATGAAATGTAATCTCTCTGTGAGGGGTTAGCACATGCGTGTGTTACTTCTCAAGTGGTCTAAAAATTGAGTGTACCTGCATTGAGATCAGGAGGGCTGTGATAATTACATTAGCCAAGGATTTGGCACTGGGAAAGGGGAGAGGGAAGAGAGAATACAGTGACTAATTCAGTAATATTCTCTATTTTATGATATAATACTCTATGATACTGAAAGTGGCAGTAGGAATGGAGACCCTCTCCATTTGAAGGTACAGTACAGTTACTTTTATCTTACCTATACCTGCATCAGGTCAGAACATTTCCACTCAAAGGAAATTTCAAAGGAAGACACAATTTTCCAACCCAACTCTACCTACACCACTGAGGGTGCTCAAGAGTACAAAGATGATGCAAAAAAGAAAAAAGATGTCTCTTTGCATCTTGAGTGTTGGCTACAATAACAAAATGGCTGCCACTGTTGCATAAGTGCTTGCTGGAATAAAAATATATCAGTTTCAATCCGTTCTACATATGTGCTTATATCTGACAAAATTAGAGACCACATCAAAAGCTTGGATCTCCAAAGCCCTAAACTTGGAAGAATTTCAGATCTCTATCCAAACTTTCTAGTGGAAGATCATCTTTAGTCAGAACCACCACCACCAAAAACTAATGAAAACAGAAAAAGATGGTTCTCCTGCAGGGGCAAAGAGTAAAAGGGTGAACCCTCCACATGCTGTGTCCATAAATCAAAGCAATCCACAGATTAAAAAACAAAACAAAAACAAAAAGTCTAAAACCACCCAAACAAAAACCTCATAGAACCTAAAGTATATTTTAAAAGGCATCTTTTAAAATACAGTGCAATTAGACCTTCTAAAAGGCAGTTGATTTGTTCTCGTGTCAGCTATTGATATTCCTTGAGAAAACAATTTTCTATGCATGATGAGCTTGACTCTCCATCACCTCACACTTTGCATCATCAATTACACCTGTGCAGAGTCAGCACAAAACATTACTACAGTATTTTGATTTGGTAGTTGTTTACACAGGTGTGAATGACTACACAAGGTGTGATACAAGAGAGAATCAAGCCTGATCCTCCCCACCCCCAACTCTCAGTATCAATAATTATTGATTAAAGTTACTACTCAAACAATTTTGAATAACCAACCTAACAAGATCATAAAAATCTAAACCAAAACCCAAAGCAACAGCCCCAGTGCCTATATGTCTACTTATAGAGGACTTCATTTCACCTAAGCAATTTTGGAATTAGTCTCCTAAGAAGATTCTGCCTGGCCTTTAAGTGAATGCACAGTATAGGGAGCAGTTTCCCTGCCATGCATGGTCCATGAAAGGGCAAAGCAGAGTTCCAGTCATTCCACTCTGGGAGGGTAGCGATCATGCTCTTCCTACTCTCTTACAGGATCATGAGGCCTACACTAGAGCTGGTTGTAAATTTTCGGGTGGAATATTTTTCTGTTAGAAAATTACAAATCAAACTCGAGACATTCCAGAGGAATGTGTTGAATTTGATGAAGCTTCCAATGGAAGCCAGGCAGATCTCCGACACCTGCCTGGTTTCCTGCCAGCTAGCTCACCTCTGTGGCTCCTCAACAGCCTGCTTGCTGGAGAACCCGCGGGGGCTCCCAGGATCCTGGGGAGCATATTTCGTTTCAGAAACAGCAATACATTCCCCTTGCTGGAACATTTCAGTGTTCTGAAACTAAATATTATAGAATTTCAACTTCCAAGAAAAATGTAGATATTTTGGCTTTTCGTCTCCATTCAGGATGATTTTTTTCCCCCGTAGAAGTGGAATTCAGTTTCCTGGCCAGCTTCAGCCTAAACCCACACCTGGTAGGTCTCCACAGATCCTGAGAAATCTGTGGGAGCCCACAGCCATATATGCAAGAGCACCTCAACCCCGGCTCTCTGTTCTCCCGCACTCCCTTTCAGTTTGACTCCACTGGAGCTGCTCTACAAAGGCCTCCCCTCTACCCAGAGCAGCCTATGAACTCATTGGGTGGAGCTCTGTGGAAAAGACACCTCAGAAATCTCAATGGGGCAGAGGGGGTGAACAGTGAAAGCACCTTCAGCCCCCGCCCTCACCAGGGAATGTGAAGGCTGGAAGCAGTCTCTGCTGGATCTGGAGGAGGTGGGTTGGTGCTGTAGAGGAGAGGAGAGAGATGAGCCCCTTCCATGCAGGGTGGAGAAGGAAATCCAAACATGGAGACTCTCCTTGATGTGCAAATCTTGGAAGAGACAGGCAGGGAAGAAGTGAAAGATGGCTATCTAAGAAAGATTCTTTACTTGCCTTGGGTATAGTGTTTAGGTTCGCACAATAAAACTAAGGCCCTGATTCTGCAAAGATTTTAGCCCATGTAACTTTATACACAAGTAGCCCTAGTGTGCACAAACCTTTGAGGCCTCACTTATTATCTGAAGTTCAACATATCAAGCACTGGTAGAGCCCATCAGCCACAATGAGTTCTAACCAAACTGAAAAATTTGAAAATGGAAACAGCTGAGATATTAATATTTAAAACTGCACTGCTGCAGTGGACGTATGTAATAACTTTTCAAAGGGATTTTCAGAAGGATTTTTTTTAATCCTGAACACACAGCACTTGTCCTAAATACATATTTACATGATGCACTGGAAAAACTCTTTTTAGAAACTTTCCAGTCTTCTGGGTAAATAATATCCCTTTTAAAAATTATGAATACATATTTAACTGATTTACCAGAATGGCTCTATTAGGTACATCACAAACAATTTTTTTTTAGACTGGCCTAGTGAATGTTTACTGGTAGAGTGGAAGAGGAGACAGATTATTTAACTTGATCTTTTAAAATAATGCAATTATTTGGTTTTTTTAAAATCCTCAAACAAGACAAACAGAAAAACCCCGAGGCAATGAAATACCAAGATTATTAAGAGAAATATTTAAAGGAATTCTGCTGGGGGCCAGAATGGTTTGTTAGAGTATAATGAGGAACTTCCACATCATAAACCAATATTTTATTCTTAAAACAACAACAAAATCCCATGGTCCAGATTCTGCCTCTGCTATGCAGATACATGGGTGAGGCTCGCCCCCTTCTCCCCCCGACTCCCAGAAAGAAGACAAGTAGAATTTCAACTTGGTGCTCAAGAGAATTGAACTTACTCTTATGTAACCAGCATAACCCAGCATGAAGGGAAAGTAGATTGAACACTATAAAGCATGGCCAGTTTGCACACAGACTGTCATCCTTACCATGAACTAACTACGGGGTAGCTTGCTTTGCAGCTTGTTGCATGCATCAGGGGCTCCTTGCACCCCTGTCCCCCCACTCCACTTCCTGTATGCCATCCTCTCATCCGACTATTTCAGGGACTCCCTGCAACTCCACTCAATTCCCTCCATATTAAGGTCCCCATTTTTCTTCTCCCCTGCCAGCAGCTCTGTGTGCACCACCATTCTCACTTCCCTCTGATGCCCTCCATTCCCCCTGCCCCCAGGCTTTGTGTGCCCCCAAATCCCATCTTTTCCCCATGCCAAGGGCTCTGCATGCCCTCCTGCCCCATGCCAGGGTCCTTCAGTCTCCCCTTTCCCAAGGGTTCTGTGTGCGCCCCATTCTCTCCCCTCTCTCCCCCAGTGTCAGGGGCTGTGTGAATGCCCCCATTCCCTCTTTCCACCACCACCTTTATTATTTGTTTGGGATTTAACTCATTCAGGACATCACCATGTTAAAGTGTTGGGAGGATGAGCAGAGATGCGATATGGTATTTTTATACCAGTTGTTTGATATATATATAGACGATTGCAGAGATGCTGAAGACCTGCCAGGGGCTTCATGGATTGCTCATTTTCTCCCTTTCAGTGTTCTGATTTCCCCCCAAATTAATAGGGTGCTGGCCATTGAGGCCTGGAACATTCTCTGAAGTTTTCAAATTGATTAGATGGGACATTCAAAACTGATGATGTTACACACAGACAGAAAAATGTCAGAGTTGAATATAAGGCCTTTGCAGGCTTGGCAAACAGGGGTGCATGCTTCTTCTTTTCAAGCACCTGACCTTCCAAACAATTACACTAAAGCTTGGTCTTGCAAAATTACTTATGTGCAGGCATGATCAAGTCCCAAAGAACCAGAAGGCTGCACCCCACTGATTGTCTCTCCAGTCCAACTCCTCCTGTGTAATTCTGCTGTGACCAGCAGAATTTGTGGGTCTGCTGACCCTCACCAGCCAGTACAGCTGGGGAAAAGCTGCAGAACATTTTCTGCAACTATTCTTAAACAAATCCACTTTGGCAGTGTTTACTTTCCATGTTTGTTGAAACAGCAAATTCTAAGCTAATATTGCAGAATACTTGTGAATAACACATTCAAACTGGTACATGTGAGTATTCGTACTGTAAACCTGGTTCAAGTACTGCTCTTATCCAGTGAGTGAACAACAATACATCATGTATGACCTATGCATCCTATCCAAAGAGACTGAAATCTAAACACTGAAATCTTGCAAAGAGCTACAACAAGTCAGAGGCCAAAAATTGTACATAGAAATTATGTGACAAATAGCATTTACAAACAAACAAATAGAGATGGTTCAAACCATACCATTTTAAAGGGTTTTTAATTATTGAAAACTGAAAAATTGTATGTGTGGGTTGGTTAAAAAAAACAACAACTGGTTTCTGAAAACCAGACATTTGGTTTTCACTTTTTGTATGGAAGAACAAAAAGCATCATACTGTAAGAAAGTTATGGATAAAATTGGAGGGAGGAGAGCCACAAAATGACAAGAGATGTAGAAAACCTGACCTACAATGAGAAGTTGAAAGAATTGGGCATGTATAATCTAGAGAAAAGAAGGCTGAGGGGGGATATGATAACAGCCTTCAAATACATAAAAGGCTGTTATAATGATAATGGTGAACAATTGTTCTCCATGGCCACCCAAGGTAGAACAAGACATTATCATCTTAGTTTGCAGCAAAGGCAATTTCGGTTAGATTTTGGTAATAACTTCCTAATAATAATGACAGTTAAACACTGGAACAGGAGGCTGAGGAATCCTTTTCACTAGAGATTCATTGGACAAGTTAGAGAAACACTTGTCAGGGATGGTCTAGGTATACTTAATCCTACTTAAGAAGCACAGGGGAGGCGCTGGACAGGATGACCTCTTGACCAGGGCCGGCTCTAGGTTTTTTGCCGCCCCAAGCAAAGAAAACAAAAACATACAAACAAAAAAAAAAAAAAAAAAAGAATGGCCGGAATGCCGCCTCTGGAATTGTGCCGCCCCAAACACATGCTTGGTTTGCTGGTGCCTAGAACCGGTCCTGCTCTTGACGTCCCTTCCATCTCTACATTTCCAAGATTCAAAAGAAAGAAAGATTTTGAAAGAACTTTTTCATTTTTTGGTGTAAAAATCACTTAGAAAAAAAGAAGTGGTTTCTCAATTAAAAAAAAAAGACAAGTTCTATAGATTTCTAGAAAACTGATCATTCATAAACAGAAAAAGTTGAATAAAAAGTTATTCTTTCTAAATTATTTGCTCAGTTCTACTGACCAACATCCATTCTGCTACACTCAACACAGTCTAGGTGCAAGATTTAACTCTATGACAAACCTGATCTTGCAATTGAGTTCAATAGGAATGCTTTGTAGAACAAACCCCACATAAGTCACCAACAAGGGCTGAACCCAGGGCCTTCAGCACCAAAGCACAGGTTTCTCCAATTCCAGCTACAGGTGGTAGCAATAAAAGGACTTTAAGGTGGATGGAAATGTAATTTGCATCCACAGTGTAAAAGAGGCCTTAATGTAAATGTGAATCAGTCACTTTTCCCCTGTATGGGTTAGCTATTAGAAAGGAAAATGCCACACTTGTCTGTGCATTGTGTGTGCATAGAACAACTGCAAGATCGGGTCCTGCGAAGATAAAAATAATTACACTGTCTGTACTGCAGAAGAACAGGGTATTAGAGTTGGCCAACACCGGGAATGTCTGGTTCACAGGAAATTTTGACATCAAAATGTAGTTTTGGTCCATATCAGAGCGAAAACAAATATCTTTGAAATTTCCTATTAATGGGAATTTTTTAAAAAAAAAATGTTTTAAAAAAGTGTCCAGATTCCAAAATTGTTTCAAAAAATTTATTTGATGACTTTTATGATGGGCTGAGGGATGTGCCAGATGCGCTTCCTGCAGCCCCCATTGGCCTGGAGCGGCGAACCGTGGGCAGGCGGAGCTGTGATAGGCCAAACCTGCGGATGATGCAGGTAAACAAACCGTCCCAGCCCGCCAGCGGCTTTCCCTGATGGGCCACATGCCAAAGGTTGCCAATCCCTGCCTTAGCCTTTCAGCACAACTCTCCTTGTCCTCAAATCCTCCCCAGCATGGTAGCAGAACCTTCAGGAGTCCAGTCTTTCTCCAGCCCACTTAGGCTGGAGTTTACGCTCCCTGCAGTCTCACCTCAGTTCTCAGGGAACTTCAGGTCCTGCTCCTTGGCAGCTTCCTGATAGTGTGCTGCTAACTCAGCATAGACCTCAGTCTCTCTGGCAGCCACCCCTTTCTGCCTGGGCTGCAGCCTCTTAACCTAGCTGTTGCTGGTCAACCAATTAGCCACAGCTAGAGAGGTAGCAACTCTGTCCATTAACTCCTTAGTGGCTGTTGCAGAACAGGGGTTATTCACCCCATCACAGGTACAGGTTTCCCAAAGAGATCCAGGACAGATTTCCAAGTGCTTAGACCCCACAACTGGAGCCAGATTTTCAAAGGAGCCCCTGGCCCCTTGAGACACTGAAATAAATAATATTTTCAAAATTGCTCCTTATCCAGCATCTCTTGTTATGATACTTATGACCAGATTTTCAAAAGATCTCAACATCCAAAGAACTTTTGAAAATCTGCCTCTGATTGGTGAGGGTGGTAGGCTGACCTGTTTTGAAAATCTATTTGGCTTTTGTGCAACAGCACATGGGATCTTGCATTTAGTTCTAGGCATATAATTAGCAGAAAGTTATTGACAAATTGGATGGAGTTCAGAGAAGAGAAATAAAAATGGCCAGGGGACTAGAGGAATTTACATATGAGGAAAGATAAAAAGAGCTAAATATGTATGGTTCAGCTAGGAGGTAATTAAAGGAGGATATATGCTAAAAATCCATATGTATCCTTAGTCTTCTGTCAAGGATGGAGAGGAATGATTTAGGGTGGGAGACGGGGGTTTAAACTAGCAGTAATTAGATATAGGCAAGCGAGAGAAAATTTAAGCTAAATTAATACCAAGAAAAATCTTCCTGACAGTGAGATCTGTAGGACTACAGAACAAGTTCCCAATGGGATGTGGAATGTACAGTATCCAATGGGTGGAAGTCCTATTGCTTGGGACATTTAAAACTAGTCCAAAGATGTGCTGCAGGGGGCTCTTGGGAGCCCCTTGTTACAAGTCTGCTACTCAAATGAAGCGAGATTTGGTGATTTCTTTGCCTCTGATGGAGTGTACACCTCCCCTTGGAAACTGCTAAAGCAGCTCTGAGGGAGATGACATTGATCCCTAGAGATCAGCAAATGAATTGCAAACTTTTAGCACGTTGTGCCAAGTGTGGCACATTTTTAAAAGAATTTCCTATGGAGGATACTCCCATGCAAGTTCTTCATCACCAACCAATTCATGTCACACAACTTATAACTGTACTATGTTATCAAGTCACTTTTCAGGTACACAGTACAAGCAGATAAAGAATGTCCCCTAGCAGCAGAACCAAGGGCATGGATGAGGGCAGAATTTGGGGGTCTTTGCACAGTCTGAGTATTGCAGAGCTCAGATCCCATAGTACCTCTCCCCTTGCATTTGAAGATGAGCCAGGCCTGCCTCATTCCCCAAATACATAGAACCCACTGGTCAGTCCATGGAGGATATGGGACTGTCACAGCTGTATGCAATCAATGGGATTTAGACTCCTAAAGCGCTTTTGCAAATGAGATTTAGGCTCCTAGGTCATTTAGGTATTGTGATGCTAAGTGCAGCAATTCCTAAATACCTTTAAAAATCTGGGCATTAGAGAATGCTTGTGAAAATCTGAGCCTAATTTTAGGTGTCCATTTTGAGACATCTTAAGATGTCTTAAGTTGGACACTCAGAAAATGAAGCACCCAAAGTCTGGTTTGAAAATTTGTGCACTAGCAAGGGCTGGTTGAAAATTTTCTGTCAAAACTATTTTTCAATGGCTAAATTTGACTAAACAAATTTTTTCATGGAAAATGTGTCTGCTTTCTGCAGGAAAGTTCCATTTTTTGTTGAAAAACAGAATGCCCAGAAATGGAAATATTTAAACTAAAACCCAAAATACTTTTATGTGGAAATGCTACTGTCATGTCCTATGGGACTTGCAGTTCAGTTGTCATATGTTCCCATTGTCCTCTCTGAGCCGAGGTCCCCAGCCAGATTAGATCTGCCATGATGCACCATAGCTAGGGACTCTCATGATGCTCTGCATCTTCTCCATACAAGAGGTAAGATCATAGTGTATCACTGAAAATGTAATCCTACAGGGAGTCTGGCCTATAGAGGAGAATGGAAGCTTGAAGTACCCAAACTACAAATCCCAGGAGGCACTGCTGCACCATTTCCAAATTGAAAATTTTCAGTGAATTTTTGTAGTTT
Source organism: Terrapene triunguis (assembly GCF_002925995.2). NCBI lineage: Eukaryota > Metazoa > Chordata > Testudines > Emydidae > Terrapene > Terrapene triunguis. Next base: position 2,490,042 of record NW_020664463.1, on the reverse strand, counting down.
TCAGATTTCCACCAAAAATATAAATTTTCCAAGGAAAAAATATTTTTGACCAGCCCCAGCATTAACTTCTTTGTGTCTCAGTTGTTCATCTGCAACATTGTGACAATAACAATGTTCTGATTATTTCATTACTTTTTGTAAAGAGCTTTGAGATCTTTGGATGGAAACTATACCAATCAGAGAAAGAAGTGTATCTCCATACATCCAATGAGGCAATTAGAAACAGCTATGTTCCCTCATACTCTAGTCTTCACGTGTAAATGTTCAACAAACAGAATTCACATCTTATTACATTTTCTTAGTTCTTTTTTTACTCAATTTTTCATCATGATGGTAAATACTGCATGAAACACTGTTGCTATTATTGCAATTCATTGAAAGTTATTATGTGTCCTTCATTATTTAAATGCCAAATATACATGATTTAAAGAATACTAGCACAGATATATTTCTGGTCATTTCATTTTCAAGTGTTCAGATTTTAAACATGTCAAGGAATGAACTCATTTGAGAAAACCACTGAAAAATGAAGCATTCCAAAGTCAAAAGTGATTGTGTGAGGAATTAGGGTTATTAGGCTTAATTCTGTCACTTTAAATGCAGTAATGTGTAGTTACTGTGGTTCTCCTTACAAAAAGAAAGCACTACATTCTGAATGTAAATTATATTTTAGGCTTATAAAACCTTGGAATAGTCATCTAATCAAATAAGCTTTGCTTGAGCACTAGAGAACTGATGTGTGTTTATGTGAGATGGTCAGTTTGTATGTGTGTATACACAGAGAGAGAGAGAGAGAGAGAGTGTTATATATAGATAACTTTACAAACACTAATTACTTAATGAATATACTCATGCTTATGAGGTAAGTAAGCATTATTAGCCCTAGTTTACAGCTGGAGAATCTAAGGCTGAAACGTTAAGTGATTTGACTAAGGCCAGAGAGGAAGTTATTATCAGCACTAGGACTACAACATAACAGTCATAACCATCTCTCGTCCTAGTCCATTAGACAAGACCACACTGCTTCTCCTGCTTTTGAACTGTGCACCTCTTTGTGACTAGAAATCATACTGGCTGCTCAGCATGCAGTTGGCTGGTAGGGAGAATGTGGAACCTCTAGTGCTCCAAGTACAACCTGAACAGCACTGCTTTTTCACAGACAACAACTGATATAGGGTCCTTTTAAATTAAGAGAGAGATCTGTTCCCAAAAGCCACCCATGGGCAGCTTTAATCTGTAATCGGTATCAACCTTTCAGATCTAGAGGTTGATTTTCATAGGTTTGTACTGCTTAACATTTTAAGACTAATTTTGCAAAGAAATGGGCTAGAACCATATTTTTTTAAAATAGAAGCTGAGATTCTCTTTTACCTTTCTAATCCTTATTTTAGATTAGATTAGATTACTGTGGAGCTCCCATGAAGTCAGTGAGGGTCTATGTGGATATAGGAGTCTGTCTGTGCAAAGCTCATTGGAGGTTCAGGGTCTTAGGGCTTGTCTACCTGTTGGGGTAATGGGTTTTATGGGGGTGCGGGGATGATTTTTAAAGTGCATTAATGTGTTGCACATTAATTGGTCTGTGTAGCCCCTGCTGGTGCACACTAATCGTTCTCTAGTGCACTTTAACATAGTGCTGGTTGAAACAGTACACACCCAATGAAAAGTACGATGATTATTATTATTGCACTAGACTAGATTAAGGTATTTAAAATAATGAAGGACTAAATCAGACTCTACTCCACACACTGCCACATATAAGGAAGAAAAACAGGCCCTCTCAATGGGCTCCAGATGCAATATTCATATCTGGATCCAGATTTTAGACACTGGGTGCTTGGATGTAAGATTTTGATTTAACCCGTTTTAGAGGTAGGGAATATTTACCAAATCTGGATCTCATTCCAGGTTCACATTTATAACACCCAAGAGTGTGGGGTGCAGCATATGTCATAAGAATGTACATAGATTAGAGAACACATCAGAGCAAGAGTGGGTTCAGGAATCTGGGGAGTTTTCATTCAACTCTCTCTCTTACAATGGCTAAATTGATAACTTTTTCTTCTTCTTCTAGCCTTAGTCCCATCTATGAGAGGTCGGCTCTTTGAATCCTTCTCCATTCCAGTGCCACTAACACAGCAATTCCTCAGAAACTCTGCAGCTAATCATTTCCTTTTGTATAACATCCATCCATCTAGTTCTGGATCTTCTCTTACCCTCCACTTCTAAATTCAACACTCTGTTTCCTATATATTCTTCCATTCTTCCTTTCATGGGCCCAAACCATCTAAGCCTGGATTCCTTCAGCTTTTCTATAATTGGTACCACTGTCACACTTCTGAACATGGTTCATCCTTGTAACTCCAAGCATCCATCTTAACAGTTTAATTTTCACTGTCAAGATCTGCTCCTCTCTCTTCTTCAGTGCCCAGCATTCAGAGTCATATGAAAATGCAAGCCTGATTACCGTTTTGTAGATTTTACTTTTCAATTTGATAGGCATTCTCCTGTTGCAGATCACTCCACTCACTTCTTTCCATATAATCCATGACTTTCCTGGTCTGCTGCTAAATTCATTGTTGGCTTCACCATTATCCTGTATTATTGAACCTAGGTACTTGAACTTCTGCACCTTTGGTAGCGGCTGGCCCCTCAGACTTACAGGCTTGTTGTCTTTCTGCAAGATATAGTCGAATCTACAGATGATATACTCTGAACTATTTCTGCTGATTTCCAGCCATTTCTTTCAATTATGTACCTCTATCCTGCTAAATCGTCTTCCTCTTTGCTCTCCCACATGAGCACTACATCACCTGCAAAAAACATGTACCAGGGTGTCACTCTCTGGATGTTTTCTGTGAGTGCATCCAGGACCAATGTGAATGAAAAGGGGCATAGTGCTGTGCCTTGATGTACTTCAACTCTTACTAGAAACTGTTCATTTTCTCCACAAAGTCTTCTAATGGTGGTAACAGCACCCTTATACACATCCTGGATGAGTGTGATATGGTGTTCAGATATCTGTTTCATTCTCATACTCTGTCAAATGACTTTTTCTCAGAACATGGTCATAAACTTTCTCAACATCAATGAATACTATGTGTAGGGCTTTCCTCTTTTCTCTATATTTTTTCCATAAGCAATTTTAATGTGAAGATAGCATCCATTGTTGATTTGCCTGCCAAGAATCCAGACTTATTGTCACTGACCTTAACTTCTCTTTGTAGTCTCTTATCAATAATTTTCTCCCAGATCTTCATCATGTGACTCATGAGTTTAATACTGCAATAATTACTACAGTCTTGTATGTCTCATTTTCTCTTTAACATTGGTACTAACAAGTTCTTTCTCCAGGCATCTTCCCAGACCTTATGATGAAATTAAATAGTTGTGTTAACATATACATATTTTCACGCCTACTTGCCCCAGGCACATCCATAATCTGCTGGTATCAGGACTAAGAGGTTTCTTATTTGTCATGTTGTTCGATGCTTCTGAAACTTCCAGCACTGGTGCCACCAGACCCTGATCTGATTTTATCAGATAGCATGGTTCTCTTGATTCATAAGCCTTTCAAAGCAATCTGGGGTTTTCACTGATTAACGTATTTCCACTTTCACTTTTAATGACTTTGATCCCACCAATGTTTTTAGTTCTCTTATCACAGGTCTTTGCCAGGCTAAAATGATAATGAATAAAAGGAAATCTCTCTCACAAAATATAGCCAACCTGTGAAACTAACTGCTGCAGGAGGTCATCAAATCAGATACTCGTGGCTGGATTTTAAAAAGGGCTGTTATTTTATGACCAAATAACATCTGTACAGTCATCCAAGCTAAGATAAAGGTGATGAAATTTCATGCTTGAGAGTGTAAAATGATTGCTATATAGTTTGGGAAGGAAATTTTCTTCCCAGGTACAGGACTGTACAATTGGGAAGGCACATATATGGCAGGTTTTTGTTTGTTTTTTTCTTGCCTTCCTCTGAAGACTCAAAGGCAAGATCCTGGATCTCATGGACTGGGAATCTAGACTGGTAAATCCTCTTTTCTTAAATATAATTAAGCACTTAAATTAGACATTTTATTTCCTGGCATCAAAGTCTCTCTCTCCTCTAAGTGGTCTAACATTCAGGTAAAACAACTGAAGCAAATCTTAGCAGCTGGAAGGTTTACTAATTCACCCTTTTGATCCTAACAGTTTAGAGACAGTGCGCTTGCAAGCGAGTCTGGAGAAGTCTGAATCCAATCTTTGATGCAATAACTTGTATTTACCTGAACATCTGGCTTTGTTTAATTAGAAAACAAAACAAATAAATACAATTGATCTACTTCAGGTTACGTCGCAACCTAAGGATAATTTTGACCATTCTCTCTCATTTCCATCAGCACAATTTCCTCTATAGAAGTTTAGCAAGCAGTTAATTAAATTGGGGAGTATCTATAGCTATCTAAAATTTTCAGTGCTATCTTGAGGCAGATTTAATTCACTGGCAACAGCAAGGATAGAACGGCTGCTGAAACACTTAAAACTTCATTACCACATATCCCCTCTTCACCCAGAGAGCCCCCAGCCTGTCCATTATTGTCCTGCCTGTACTTTCTGTGGGATTTTGAAAAGAAAAGGTTCAAAGAGCAAGACTTTCATGCTCCCCTTTCCATGTCAAACACTTTCAACTCCTGATTTCAAAGTATCACTCAGTTGCTGTTCAAAGGCCTTTGGACTCGTAGGGGGGTGAGATTGGAGTAAAAGGTTGCACTACAAAGCCCGTTGCATTCAGAGTAATATCCAGCTTGGAGATACAAATAGTAATATAAACTCAAGCACCTATCAATAAAACTGCCAATATATGAAAGGAGGGACAGAAAAATTCTAAATGGCCTTTTTTCTCTCCTCTCTCCAAACTGGAATCATGCTGTTATTGGTTTGGATGAAAGCCTAATTGATATTTTGAAGTGTTACTTTTCCCTATGTTTCGGTTATGACCAGGGGACTATAGACGCGAGCGAGAGAAAGCCAAATCCCAAATAAGTTAGATAAGAATACCTAAAGAAGTTCCTACCAACATCTAAAAAAACCTGCCTAGCTCTAGTTGAGTATTCATCTACCTCCCCTTCTCTCTCTGTATCCTTTTTATCTGCCTGCCCACAAGATTTGGAACACCATTAATTGGTCCTCAGGGAGGCTGACAGGCCTGTGCTTTTATGACTTGCTTCTTTGTATTGTACACATGTGGGCATCTCTCAGGAGATAAACAAAGGGAAAAAATGTGTTGAAAAGGGGGCAGAATTTGTATAGGTCTAAACACAGAACAGACCACCTTTTCAGTTTACTGTTAATGCTCTAAATTACATGAATAAATTCACCCCCCCTTTTCCCTCCCCCCTCCCCAAGTCTGCTTCACTTAATCTGAATTTCCTGATTGCTACAGGCTCATCTTCTGAGGAATTCTACCTGCTATTTGAAATAAAACATTCAAACTCCTTTTTTGGCCCCCCTTTCTACTCCTCCCCCTTTCCAACAAAAGATAGAGGTGGTCTTATGGGAAGATAAAAAGAATAGTTGATCATAAGAACTAACCTGGAGCCAACACCTTGGTCTTTCGTCCCTTCAGCAGTTTCTAAACTCTAAGCAACTGCAGCTAATTCTCATAGCTTCCAGCCTTGGTCTTGGATATGCTGAGACTGAGAGACTTTTTGGCACAGCTTTCACTGCTTAGGAAAAATAAGTCCATCACCAAACAAAGAGTTTATCTTTTATATCTAAGGGAAAGCAACCTGTCTTCTATTAAGGCAATAATCTCATTAAATGTGAATTAGAACCTTTTTACTGATGAGCTACAGAATGCCATATTTGTAAGAATTTCCACTAGGCATTTCTACTTGCCAGCAAAATTTGCATGTGAAATTGTTTCCCATAGTGGAACATTTGCAAATAAATTCAAAACCAAATCCTATTTGATTTACTCACATGAAATACATGAGTAAGGAGAGCAGGATTTGTCCATCCTAGACCTCAAAGGCACAAAAGTGTCAGTGTTACAGGCTATTACCTCAAATATTCCTTTAACCAAAGCAAATAGTTATAAAAAGTGGTTATAAAAAGGATTTGAGAATCATAATGGCTAGGTTCTATTCTTGTTCTACCACTGACACACCTTGTAACAAGAGTATGCCTACACAGCAAGTGTTGTAGATGGGCTAGCCTACCCAAACTAGCTTGAATCCAGGTTGCATGGGTTACAGTAGCAGTAAAAACAGTGTGGGCTTGAAAGCCGAGTATGCACCCAGGGCCTATGCCAGGCCTGTACTGCCTATGTTTTTGCTGTGTAGATATACCATAACACAAGTCATTTAAGGCAACATTTTCAAAAATGCCTAGCTGACCTAGGATCAGGGCCGGTGCTACCATTAAGGCGAACTAGGCGGTTGCCTAGGGCGCCAAGATTTGGGGGCGACAAAAAGCGGTGCCCCCAATTTTTTTTTACAGCGTTCCTCCCCGAGCGCACAGTCGCTGCTCTACTTCTCC
>NW_020664463.1:2476901-2483417 GCF_002925995.2 Terrapene triunguis | reverse complement strand
GGGGGGGGGGCGCAAGGTGGAAGTTTTGCCTAGGGTGCGAAACTTCCTTGCACCGGCCCTGCCTAGGATGCACTAAGGGACAGCTTTTAAAAGATATTTAGGTGACTACAGATGCAGATAAGCTTCTCGTTGGATTTTCAAAGTTAGGTGCCTAACTCCCTCTGTATTTTTGGGCACCCAAATAATTTGAAAATCTGGCTCTGTCGAGAATGGGATTTAGGCTCCTATATCACTTAGATGCTTTCAAAAATTTTACCCATAACCTTGGTGTGCCTCAATTTTAATCACCTCTCCCTGCTGAGGTATGGATTACTTGTATGTGGGGGGGCAAATTAATAAATAATTTACCATGCCTTGATGCTCTCAAACAAAAGGAGCTGTCTGTTTATAACATTTATAATGACCCACACAAGGCAGATTTTTTTTCATATTGGGTTAAAATTCCTTGAGGATGCTGGCCTTTGAGTGAATGCTTACCTTTAAGTTTGGGGGGGGAGAGAGTTATATTCTCTCAAAGGGCAACATCTCGGATAATAAGGGCATCCCAATGAGCTGGGATCCTTTGTAGAGGCTCCCAGGATTAGACATTCTTTCAGGAGGACATGGTGAGAAAGTCAAGCTCTTCAGTGCGGACAGCTCCCAGACACAGCAAGTTCTTTGACGGGACATGTCAAAGATTTGAAAATCTTTATGGACAGCCACAACTTCTTAATCATTGCCAATGTCTTTAGATACCTGACAACAAACTGACTGGAACTGATTTAGCACCAGACTTAACCATGGTTGTGGGCCCCCAATAGCAGAAGGTCCACCCAGAAGGGAGTTGCAGTGTTGGAAGGCACCATAATCCCCACTCTGTCAGGACCCTGAAGCAAAACAGTGCAGCCCCCAAAGTGGGTTGGGCTGGCTGGGGAAGGGAAGAGGCTAGTGTATCTTTAGGGCTTGTCTACACCGTTTTTGTAGCACTATAACTATATGGGTTTAGAAACCAAAATAGTTAATGTGGTACAAACACCCTAGTATGGATGTATAAAAGGTGTTTATACTGGTATAGCCTATTCTCCTAAATTTCTGTGGGAATGAACTAGGCAGCTTCTACAAGCAAGGCTTACCCCTGGCAGAATCTCTATGGAGGAGAGTAATACAAAGACAATCTGATCTCTGCCAGAAATGAATGCCCCCTGCAGTGCAGCTCTTTTGGTACAGGGAGGTTCAAATTGCCCTTTTCCCAGTGAAGCTGAAATGTTCATAAAGTGCTAAATACATGGCCAAATTCAGGCCCCTATTTAACACCAGACACAGATGCACACTCATGCTGCTACAGAACTCAGTCAGACCAACCACTGCTGACATAAAGGACACAACACGCATTATTCTTGCCAGTGACAGGAGTCATATTAGAAATGTTCTGGGTAACTCAGAGGAGTTGAAGTCTAAACTACATGCAGGCTAAATCACAGATTCCAGGTGTTTCCGAAGAATCCCCCTCTGCAGCTCTGGGCATGGAGGACTTGCAGGCTGAAATCTGCAGGTCCCAAGGAATCACAGGGTGAGAAGGGATCACCAGGGTCATCTAGTCCAACCCCCTGCCAAGATGCAGGATTTGTTGTGGTTCAACCATCCAAGACAGATGGCTATCCAGCCTCCTTTTGAAAACCTCCAGTGAAGGAGCTTCCACAACCTCCCTAGGCAGTCTGTTCCATTGTCCTACTGTTTTTACAAACAGGAGAGCAAAAGTTTCTACCTAGGGTCGCATCCTGTCCATGAATTTTTGGCCATGTGCCTATGTGTACCCTAAATCCATAAGCATGCCATTGATGTAAAATTAGGAGATCATTTTAATATTGGACTACAATTGTTCAGGTAGAAGGCTTCACTATATCAGCTATTGGAATCTGACCCTTCTAACATTGTGCATCATTTTTCAATAAGATAGGACAGCTGGCTTCAGCTCTCTTCTTTTTTAATTCTCAAAATATAGTGTTGCACTAAAAGGAGAGTCATTTTTCCAAGCCCCCACACCCACACACTTAGGAGATGCTTCCTTTAGAATTCTGAGTACATTACAATATTGAATATTTTTGACATTCTGAACAAAATGTAACATTCTCTTTGAATAGTTAATTTAGTGTGCTAATGGTCAAAAAGTGTCCATATAAAATGGGCCACTTCTTACTCAACATATATCCGTGTGTCTGTGACATAGCTATTTGCGTAACTTTGTTGACAATAAGGGCCTGAATCTCCACAGCTCTGCATGGTGTGTAGTCAATTAATTAATGCAAAGCGGGTACAAAAATGCTATCATTTTCATTGGATAAGGTTTTAAACCTTCTTTGCAGAGGTAGAAACTACTACACAAAGTGCAGGGCAATGAAGAAGTAGGCCCTACGATAATTTGTCTTCTTCTGGTATCCCTGCATAGCCAGTGCAGCTGTGGAAGAATGAGCAGGGGATTTTTTTTCTGCCTCATGGATCATCAACAAAATTGTCAACTACTATAAATTCCAGTGGCAGAAACTTCAATACTAGTGAAGATGTACAAGGCTGAAGGGACACAGCACAAGTTGCAGATCCAACTCCAGTAGAATTTGCTGGACTGGTGAGCTAAGGGGAAAAAAAGACGGACTTTCGATTGAGAGGGAAAATGTGGAACCCCACAGAAGAAGGGATGCAATGTATTAGCTATGCAGGTCTGTATGTGAGGTTGCCCTATAGCATTGGCTCTCAGAGAAGATAAGGAACCTATTACTTCTACTGGCACTCAATTTAAGTGGCAGAAGCTTATTTTGGGGGGAAACAATAGGTTTTTAATCTCAACTTGTGGGTGCATGTAGTGGGGAAAAAAGGGGAGTGGGGATTCATCTAATAACTCTATCAGTTGGCTGGAAATGGATCCATTACATAAATACTAATAGGAGTCAAGTAGATATGGTTGAAATTTCTCTCTCTTTTTTTTGACAAAAAATGGCCTTTCGATCAAACTGAAAAATTTTCAACTGAAATATTCAATTCAGTTGACATTTTTTAACTGAAAACCAGCATTTTATTTTTAGTTACTTATTATGTGAAAGATTTTTTTTTTTTAAAGACAGAAAGTTTCAGTTTTTTACTTTGGGCATTTTATTAAAATAAAATTTGCATATGAAATTTAGAAGAAATCTTTTTTTAAGTAAAAAAAAAATCCCACAAAAATTAATTGGCATTTTTTTTCTACTGGTCTAGTGCTGAGCAGCTCCTCAGAATCAATTGCATTGCAGGGTGCTCGTCACCAGGGGAGGCGGCACTCAGCAAAATCAGGCCCATAAACTGCACTTTAAGTATTTACACGTATTTTATCCCTAGCTCTTCAAGGCATATTGCCTATAGCTATAGTCAATGCTAAATTGCTTATGCTGCTATAAAATTGGTCAGTCATGGATGCTGAGGAGAAATGTTCCTAATAGCTGGTATCTAGAGATATACTAGACAGACCATTTTTTAATTCAGGTAGAGTGCTAGTCAATGGAAACAGCCCAAGCACTTGTTTTGTAAAACATTTTAGACAGCTACTGATATAGTGAATCCCCCCATTTACCCCCACCCTATCAAATAGCAAGTCCATACCCATATCACAAGGAAAAAAAATATATATTTAAAACTTTCCAAGCTAATTTTTAAATATCTTGCTTTGTCTCTGCTTCTTTTTGCAAAAGTCTTTTTAAGATGGGGCAGTTACATCAGCAATTTCACCTGCACTAAAATAGCCTCATTCTGCCTGATTTATACCCCATTAAATCCTACTGCCCTCAGCGGGATTGCATGGAGTGTAAGTCAGGGCAGAGTTTGACCCAGAATGTTAAATACTAGAGTATCACAGTTATAGGCTTATTGCCATTATTATTGCTCCCTGTGGTTATTTATTTATTTTGTATCTCAGAGCTGTATAGTTAAACTCTGTGCTTCTAGTGACATGGGAGGAAATAAAAGCACAAATAGAAAGAAAATGGATTGAGCTGGAAAGTGTCTGAGCCTGTTTCTATGCCAAAAGTTTTGAAAGACTGTAGAAATAGAGGATGGGATTTTCAAAACCTCCTGATTTATTTAGGAGCACAAGTTCCATTGATTTTCAATGGAATTTGTGCTCTTAAGTCACGTAGACCTATATCTATAAAGGTACATAGGCATTTGTTGCAATGCCTAACTGATTTAGGAGCCTGACCCTCATTTTCAAAAGGGATTTAGGCACTTGGTAGGATTTATATTCCTGTCAATGGGTTTTTTAGATACTTAGGAGCCAAAAACCAACTGACAATTGGTGGGATTTAAACTCCTAAGTTCCTAAATCCCTTTTGAAAATGAGGGCCAGGCTCCTAAATCAGTTAGGCATTGCAACACTGAGCACAGCAATGCCTATGTTCCTTTATAAATCTAGGCCTTAGTAGTTTTAAAAGTCTACCCAGAATCTTTTGAATCTCTCTGTATCTATTTGAAATATGTTCCAAAAGTCCAGGAGTGAAATCTTGGTCCCACTGCCAGGGACGGGCCAGCTTGGCCTATGGGTTAGCATCAGGTGCAGGCCAAGGGTCTGGAAGTGAATTACCAGGAATCAGGCCAGCTTAGAAAACCAGAAGATCAGAATAAAGAAACAAACCAAAGGTCAAAAGTCAGCAACCAAGAGTCAAGATAGCTGGAGGTCAGGATCAGAAGGCACAAACAGGTAAAAACCAGACCAGACCAGACCAGCAGTCCATGGCAGGCTGAAGCCCAGTTGAACAGACAACTTCCTGTTTCCACCTCTGGCTTGAATAGGGGCTATGGCCCAAAGAGAAGACTTGCTCTGCCAGTCAGAATGTAGGGTGGGGCTTGTGTGCCAGTTGGGCTTCAGGGACTCTGCACCCAGCTGCTGGGTGAGGATTGGTGTGAGAGGCCTCCTTGGGCCCCCATGAACCTGGGTTCAAGGGTGGCAGGGCTTGACACCCGTTGAAATGAATGGTAAAATTCCCATTGATTTCAATGGGGTCAGGATTTCACCCCAGATTAACCTCTAACCATGAATAACTCATAACCTACATCAAAGTTTAACCATGTGTGCCGGGGAATATGTATAAGAAGAAGGAGGGTGTCAGTGCTCTCCTCCTGACTGATGTACAGTGTAGAGTGCCTCTGAATAAAATGGAAATGAGTTAATAAAACCACCCCAAGGGGTGTACTATCTTTACCTTCAGAAAATTCCATTGTGCACCATTGAGACAAATCCTGCTACTGTTTTTTGTTTTTTGTTTGTAATATAATGTGATGATATTCATGACACTGATGAAAGACAGTGAGCCCAATTTTCAAACTTGAGTGCCTAATTGGACATCTGAGGTTTGTTACCCAGTTTCACATCTGAGTGCAAAGATGCATATTTAGTAGAGATAGACCCATACCAAAAAAATTCCAAAGTTGTTTAAATTTCAACTATCCTCAAAGCTCAGGAAAGTTCAGGTCTGGAGCTTTAGACTTTCCCTATCTGTAGTATTTGGGCACTGGAGAGTGCCAATCCGGATGCTTTAACGTAGGCACCCGAAAATTGGAGTAACAGGGCACAACTCAGAAGGGATGCATGAGATAGTGTAACTTAGCCCACCTTCAGCTAGACTCCCCTAGATCTACTTAAAAGCACAGCCACTCAATCCACATGTGATGGAATCTACAGTGGTTTAATTTATGGGCTGAAGAGCTGGAAGAATGTGTGAGAACGTGCAAGTTATAATAGAATGTGGGATACGGTGACTTATGCCTTCTTCAAACTCCTCGGCATGTAAATTAGATTGACTTGCAGTCATAGAGTTTGCCTACACTGCAATATAAACCAGGATTCAAACTCAGGATCAAGCCTAACCCCTTTCTGTTTACCCAAAATCGTGTTGAACCAGGGTCACAGGACCCCAGGGGGGTTGAGGGTCCTAGCCTGGGTCAAGCTGGGACCCAGGTTTCAAGACCTATTGTTTTGCAGTATAGACACAGCCCCACTGGATTCTTGCTTTGAGAGTCCATCAAAAGTATCCCACGATCCCATAGGCCAACTTTCTTTGTCTTCTGGAGAGTCAAGTTTGGTGAACAGTCAAGTTTTTCCACACTGTATCATGAACAAAGGGCTAGAGCAACCACATTTTGGGAGGGCGCTAGGAAATATGGGATATGGTTGGCTGGACTCAGGTTTGTGTACTGCAGTGTGGATGCTGGAGCCCCAGGTTTGGGCCCAGTTAGAACATTCTTAACCTAGGGTTGACAATCAGTGTAGATGCTCAAGCCCCAGGTTCTCTAATCCAGGGTCCACAGACTTGAGTTCCACTAACCTTAAGCTTATACTGCAGTGTAGACATACCCATTGAGTCATAGAATTTAAGGTCAGAGGATTCAGGGGCCCTGGGGAAAAGCAATTTTGGGGGCCCCTTCCATAAAAAAAAGTTCCAATACTATAGAATACTATATTCTCGTGGGGGCCCCTGCGGCCCCAGGGCAAATTGCCCCACTTGCCCCCCCCCCCCC
>NW_020664463.1:2334397-2476801 GCF_002925995.2 Terrapene triunguis | reverse complement strand
GGGTTTTTAAAAAGCAGAAAAAATCACGGACAATGTCTGCTTTCCTTCAAAATTTGTTGTGGTTTTTTAAATTGAAAAACTGAAATTAGTCTGCCAAAACCTGAACATGGTTTGGGGTTTCAGAAGTGTGTGGCCAAATATTTGTTGCTTGCTGTGTTTGATTGTTTAAAGAAACAATAAAAAAATTCTGCTTAAAAAAAATCCAAAACTTTTGAACCACCTCAGCTTGTGACCAAACGCCTGAGCCCATCCAGTCAGAGATTTTTCCAGGTTTCTGATACGCTGCTGGCTTCCTTGACTCATATCTGTCTCCATAACTTTGGGTTCATTTAGGTGAGAACATAAGAATGGCCATACTGGGTCAGACCAAAGGTCCATCCAGCCCAGTATCCTGTCTACAGACAGTGACCAATGCCAAGTGCCCCAGAGGGAGTGAACCTAACAGGTAATGATCAAGTGATCTCTCACCTGCTGTCCATCTCCACCCTCTGACAAACAGAGGCTAGGGACACCACTCCTTACCCATCCGGCTAATAGCCATTAATGGACTTAACCTCCATGAATTTATCTGTTTCCTAGAGACTGGCTCCATGGGGTCCCTCACAAACTGGAGACGGTTATTGTGGGTTTGTCTTTAGTATAGCTTATGTACATACTCCACGAACTGAGCATTTGAGCTTGTTCCAGAATCTAGGATGAGCCTATGTTGTGAAAACTGAAATGCTCAAAATAGCACATTCATGTGAATGGACATAGGGTGCTAAAATTAAATTAACCCAGGGGTTCTCAAACTGGGGGTCAGGACCCCTCAGGGGGTCACGAGGTTATTACTGGGGGTAGCCAGCTGTCAGCCTCCACCTCAAACCCCGCTTTGCCTCCAGCATATATAATAGTGTTAAATATATAAAAAAGTGTTTTTAATTTATAAGGGGGGGTCGCACTCAGAGGTTTGCTATGTGAAAGGGGTCACCAGTACACAAGTTTGAGAACCACTGAATTAACCCCTCTGGAGCCTCGGGGAATGCAGGGGAGGGGAGGGTCTCCCTTGGTAGGGTTGGGAAGGAGGTAGGTGGTGTATGACATTGCTCTTCTCATGTGATCCTTCCCCCATGGCTCTCTTGGCTCTAGCACTGTTAATCTAAAGTGGCTAATTTTAAATGAAGCTACCCTCCCCTGACATGAATCTCCCTATGGCACTGAAATTAAATGTAGACAATAATTTGGCATTTGAGAAGTGAAAGGGATGGTGGCCCTAAGGGAAAAGATTACAGCTTGGCTCATTGTGTTAAATAGCTGTCTGCAAGCCTCAAACTGCTGAATGAGCTTTAGGGTAGGGAAGGTTGTGCCTCCTCAAACAGCCTGGCCCTGCCCCCTATCCGACCCCCACCCACTTCCTGCCCCCCTCAGAATCCCCGACCCCTCCTGCTCCTTGTCCCCTCACCGTCCCCACCCAGCCCCCACCAACCCCCTGGTCCCCTGACTGCCCCGACCCCTATCCACCCCCCTGCCGAGTCCTGACAGACCCCCAGAATGCCCACGATCCAACCCCTCATTCCCCATCCCCTGACCGCCCCCCCACCCCCAGCAGCGCTGTCCAGGGCCGCTCCTGGGTTACCACCACCTCTCCCCTCTCTCGGAGCCTCAGCGCGCCATGTCCAGGAGCTGCCCTGGCCCCTGGACAGTGCTGCATTGGCGTGGTTCCAGCGGGACCGGAGCTCGCAGCCCCAGTCCCTTAACATGTGGCTTTGACTCAGTGGGAGGAGCTCAGGCCCTGCGGGAGCCAGGCCGCTGCAGCGCTGTCCAGGGCCGCTCCTGACGCAGCATGCTGAGGCGCCGGGGGATGGGGGAAGGCGGAGGCAGGGCTGGGGGGCCCTGAGGGGCCCAGGGCCTGGGGAAAATTGCCCCATTTGCCCCCCCCCCGGGCGGTCCTGAATATTACAGCCCTCAGGAGACTAAACTATTGTGTGTCACAGGGAGAGAACAGGAGGGACCGAGGTGCATTAACACCCGAAGTCCCTCCAATGGCAGGAAAATGATTAAGTGAGAGATATCCTGATGATCCTAGCAAGTGATCCATAGCCCATGCTACAGATGAAGGCAAGACTTCCTTACATGTAAGTATAAAGGGTATAAATTAGAGCTGGGCAAAACATTTTTGATGGAAAATTGGTTTGTCAGATAACCAAATTTATTTTGCAGAAAGTATTTGTTTTCATTGGAAAACCAGACAGCCTCAAATCAAAACTTTTTAACGTTTTTTTGTTTTTGTTTTTTAATGAAAAGTCGAAACTTACAACTGTTTAGAATTCATTT
Organism: Terrapene triunguis; assembly: GCF_002925995.2. NCBI lineage: Eukaryota > Metazoa > Chordata > Testudines > Emydidae > Terrapene > Terrapene triunguis. The sequence continues at coordinate 2,474,488 of NW_020664463.1, read as the reverse complement.
TCCAATCAGTTCTAGAGTAAATAGCTCCAAGGGATCTGGCACAATGTTAGGGAGTCTAAGTTTGTAGATTCCAAGGCCAGAAGGGACCACTGTGATAATTTAATCTGACCTCCTGTACAACACAGGCCACAGAACTTTCCCAAAATAATACCTAGAACAGAGCTTTTTAAAAAAATCCACTTTATCACTTCTCAATTTGGCCCACAGTGTCAGGAAATTATCCTTCCCTAAAATTACCCTTTTAACTTATGTTAAAGGGTTCCAGTTTGTTTTAGCCAACAGTAAATAGACAACAAAATTACATGGAAAATATTTCTCCTATTAGGTGTTGCTAATTAAGCTTCTATAAAACTCTTTTGTAAGTCCAAAAAAAAAAGAAAGCCTGCTCTTTCTTTTGGTGACATCCAGGATCTAGTCTGCCTTACAACAGTTACAGGAAAATTATAATCCTTCCTAAGCATTTCCACAGAAACAAATTTCATGTGTGTGGGGGTGGAGGGTGGGAGGGGAATAACCTTGGGAAAACCACAATTATAAACAGCTGCAGCATGCATTAAATGTAATTATGATTGATTCCTATAAATAATTCTTTGTGTAAATTTCCATTTAACTGGATTTGCTGTTCGGGTGCAATGGACAATTCTGCATTAAGTGATTATCTCTTTTTATTATTATTAAAAATACCTATTCTTTTCACATGGGAGGGGAGATGAGGAAAGCAGACTTATTGTACCAACATGAACTGATGAAAATCATGCTCTCTCACTGAGTGGCTTCTCATTCTGGCCTTAATGTAAGTGTTTGTGTCTAAACTATAAAGGAGGATTAAAATGAAGGGTGTAGATAATTCAGGAAAAAGGGCATGCCATGCAAAAGTATTGTCAGCAAAAACTTGTAATTCTATTTCAACAAAATAGTAAGCATAAAACAACAGATACCATCTGATGAGTCACTATGGCACAGTTGACTATATTAATAGGACTTGACTTTTGTTCTGTTAAGTGGAAGAAGTGCTGAGCACTGAACAGTTTCTCTTTTGCTAATGCTAATAACTTAAACGTCTTCTTTCTCTTTTGGGGTTTTTTAGATTCAACATAAGCTACCGCTGTGACTCTGGGAAACCTGGTCAGGCCCAGGGCCACAGGTCAATTCACTTGTATTAGTGTAGATCAAAAAAATCAGGGCCGGCTCCAGGGTTTTGGCCGCCCCAAGAAGCAAAAAAAAAAAAAAAAAGCCACGATCGCAATTGCGATCGCGATCTGCGGCGGCAATTCGGCGGGAGGTCCTTCGCTCCGAGCAGGAGTGAGGGACCGTCCGCCGAATTGCCGCGGAACAGCTGGACTTGCCGCCCCCTCTCTGAAGTGGCCACCCCAAGCAGGTGCGGTAAGCGGGTGCCTGGAGCTGGCCGTGAAAACAATTAATGTATATGTGTGTATTCAGATTTAAACTTAATGAAAACTAATAGGTCCTGTGTTTAAACTTCATGAAAACTAATGGGTCGTTACTTGTATTGTTCTTGCTTATCTATTTCTGTTATAACATAACAGCAAATATTTATGTTATGTATACCTTGTAACTAAATTTCCCATCAAAGAAATCTTATGAAATGCTAATGAAGGACTTAAGGACTTTAACAGAAAATGCTAATTTCAAAGCAAGTGGCCATTATGTATATGATTGGAGGTCAAAAGACTAGATATATTCCTCACTCACTGTTATTAAAGGGAAAGCCCAGGTGGGTAGAGAGATTGCCAGCTTGTTTTCTGTGAGAAGATATAAATATGGGTTCAAAGTAAGATCCTGTCTCTCTGGACTGTTTGGATTCTAGCAGGGCAGAATAAATGAACGAGAAGACAGAGATCCCCAGAGTTATTCCTGGTAGCCCTGAAAGACTTTTAGGAAACTGGCAGATTATTATATCGTTAGAGTTACAAACTGTGATTTACCTGTTAATATATTTTCCCCACTTTAACCTCTCAATAACTTTAATTCTTTTTCCTTAATAAACCTATAGTTCATTTACTACAGAATTGGCTGCCAGCATTGTCTTTGGTGTAAGATCTGGAGTACCAATTGATCTGGGGTGAGTGACTGGTCTGTTGGGACTGGGAGAAACTGGGAGAAATGTGGTGTGATTTTAAGTTTGAGTAACCTTTTATCACAAAGTTCAGTTTGTCTGGGTGGTAAGATAGACTGGAGAGTAGGGGACTGTCTGTGACTCCATGGTAAGACTGGTATAGTGATCCAGAAGTTCACATTTGTAACTGGGTTGGTGAAATCTAACTATAGAACATACCACCAGTTTGGGGTGTCTGCCCTTGTTTTCTGACAGGCTGCCCTAAGGTAGGCACTCACAGTTGTGAGTTATTCCAGACAGTTTGACAACCCCCACATAAAAAAACCTTGAATTACTTTTCAGGCTCATTCTGCTCTACCTTTTAGCAAAATTACCAGTAAGTAAATGATCATGTACATTAATTCACTTGACTAATTCAACATCTCAGATTCCATTTTGTTGCTGTTCTTAAGGTTTTATTTCTGTTCACTGTGTTTAGTATGCAGCAATAATGATGGCAGGGTACTGATACTTGCTTCTATGTATTTAATGAATGCCTAATTAAAATAGCAAAGAAAATCCTACCTTCATAAAGGCCAGTTCTGCTGCCATTAATGTCAATTGGAGCTTGGCCACCCACCAAAATGGGAGAAAGATAGAGCTATAATATGTGGGTTGATACTACAACTGGCTTGGTTGTGGGAGAATTAGACATTCAACAGCACTTTGCAGGAGCCCACACATCAGGAGGGTTAAAGATATCTGTCTTTATTACAGCTTAAAAACTGTGTGCCCTTGGTTCAATCCTCCATAGTAATAGTAATGTCCAGCTCTACATTCAGGCCCCAGTAAAGCAGAGCTCTTAAACATGTGCCTAAATGTATGCTTCAATGCAACTGAAATCAATGGCACATGCTTAAAGTTAAAGCTTTACTGAATCAGGTCCACAATGTATACATTTCACACACCTTCTCATTAATCTCCATTTTAATTAAGATTTCTCCAACTCAGCTATGTAGTTCAAATGTTTAAATGAAACAAATACATGAATACAACACATTCAATTGCCAGATGCATTTTTAGGAATAAAAGTAGCTGCTACATATCAGTTTTGTAACACAGAATTCGAAATATCAGAATATACTTTTCTCTTTGATAGCATTACAAATATTTAATCTTCAATAGAGCTGAAAGCTTATGTAGCATGTTTTATCTATTGATCTCAGAGAGTTTTACAAGCTGGAGCAAGCATTATCATTAGAACTGTGTGAATAACAATTTTGAAAAATAAAAAATAATGTTTTGAATTGAAGCAAAAACACTTTTCCCCAAAATGTTCAGTGAATCAAAAAGTAAAACAATAACAATAATTTTGATTTTGAGTGTTTAACATTTCTGATGTATTTAAAAAATAAAATTGAAGGAAATTTTGAAACAAAAAGTCACTTGGAAACAAAAAATCAAAAAGATTTGTTTTGACATTTTTGGAATTTTTTAACACAAATAATTTTGGGAAAATTGTACAAACTTGCATAATATATTGGTGTCACTGAATCTGCATTTTTCACTGAAAAGAAGTTCAGCTGAAAATTTCCCCCGGGCTCTAATTATCAGCCATATTTCTACAGATGGGCAAACTGAGGCACAGCTAGATAGGTAAAAATTTCAAAATGCACCTAAGTGACTTAGAAGCCTAAATTCCTTTAAAAATTGTACCTAAGTGACCTTCCCAAGTTCACAAAATTTGTCAGTATTACTGGAATAGAACTCTAATTCCTAATATCTAGACCTTTAATTTAATGTTCCTTTTGAAAAAAAATATTTATTTCACACACAATTGAAACATTGCTCAGTCTTTTAGCATTAGATGTATTGGCATTTCCTTCTATTACCTAGTTTGTGTGGCTATGCTGTTAACCTAATTCAGGATCAAATATTGTCCACTTTACTTGCATAACCTCAGTGAAACTGCTTATATGCATAAGATGATCATCTGACCCCCCCATCCCACATGTGTATTATTTTTACAGAATACAGGATGGATCATTATTATTTCAGAATTTAAAAGCCCTTTGGTGAAGAAGAAAAACCTTATTTATTCCAAACAAAGTTAAAGTGAGTTATATAAAAACTCTTCTGCTGCAAGGTCTACATACTGTACAAAACACAGGGCACTGCTGTTTGGGCTATACACAATACTGATTGATATGCTTGCATGCCTTTCAACCCAAAACACATAGTTAAAGCAAATTTAACTCCTGGGGCTAAATTTCTAAACCAGCCTCTAAACTTCACCACAGTATTATATGAACACATTTTTGCATACTTAACCAGTATTTCGGTATGGAAATCACATGGAGATACACAGATCAGGTAAATAGAAAAACAATACCATAGCTACAGATTCAGAGGTTGTTTCCATCATTTTGATCATAAAGGAGATCCCTTTATTTTTTTCCTAATGACTAGATTTCTGGGGCTTTTTTTAAATGACCAACACCTTTTTTTAAATGAATATGCAATAAATAAATAACCTGTATATTTTCTGCAAAAACATGCTTACATCAATCAAGTGAATAAACATTTGCGAGAGAAAAACATATTAAGAGTCATTTTTCCCTTGTTCAATACTGGGTTGCCTCTTTCACACTATATATCAGGAAGAAAGTAATTCACCTCTCAAAACAAAATATTAAACAACAAAATACAACTATGATGTACTTCTGCACAATACAGTCTAATTTCCATAAAATGTCTGCAGGGTTTTTCACATTCAAATTTCTCTTACTAAAAATGTTTATGGAAATAGGTCATTATGCACATTACTAATAGAGAACAATTTGTTGCTTTTAAAGGAGCTTTTATACTAATAGTAGTGAATAAACACATATTTATCAAGTATCCTAAATATAAACAATGTATATGCTGCTGTGCATGGTACCTCCTCGCACATATAGCAGAGGAGATTAAATAAGCTAATTATACAGGGCCCAATCCTGCTTCCATTGAAGCCAATGGGAATTTTACTATTGATGTCAAAGGGAGTGGGACTGGGCTCTGATCCTGTAAATGTATCTAACTCTATGCACATGAATAGGATCCTCAGGACTTCTCACATATCTAAGGCTATGTCTACACTACACAGCTTTTAGCAACATGGCTGTGTTGCTACAGCCGTGCCGCTAAAAGTCGCACAGTGTAGCTGCTGTTTGTCTGCTCTCCTGCCGACAAAAAACTTCCACCCCCAATGAGCGGCGTTTGCGTTGTCAGCAGGAGAATGCTCTTGCCGACAAAGGGCTGTTCACACTGTTGCTCAGGTAGTGGAAGGGGAGGGAAATGGGGCAATTGCCCAGGGGCCTGGGCGATTTAAAAGGGCCCGGGGGCCCCCTACTACTGCCGTTGCCACAGTAGCAGTGACTGAACCCCGGGCTCAGGGAGGCTAGCCCCTGGCCCGGACCACCCCTGCTTCCCATGGCCCCGCCTCTCCCACACACACACATCTCCAGGCTGCCTGAGTGCCGCCAGCCCCGGAACGCTGGGCGGGTGAGCAGGAAGTATGGTCCCCTCCAGTCCCTGAACACCGGGAGGGTGAAAGAACGCCAGTAGGTTGAGTGGGTGGCGCGGCCTCCCAGCCCTGGAACGCCGGGTGGCCTCCATTAGCCCCCAGCCTCAATCTGGGGCCCCAGCCATGGGGGAAGAGCCCCCTGCAGCACAGCCCGGGAAGCAGGAAGGGGCCTGGGTGTGGAGCATGGACAGGACCACGCAAGGCTGTTGGGGGAGGCACAGCCTCCCCCTGCCTTCCATACCCGCCGCCCATTTGGGGTGGTACCGGCGGCGGTGAAGGCAGCTGGGCGGGCATGTGGAAGCCCTGGCCATGCCGGAAGAGCGCGCCCAGCAGTGCAGCCAGCAACAGCTAGCTGGGTACCAGCCAGTGCAGGTGCAGCACCGCCCAAAAACCTCAGCGAGCCCTTTCTAAGGGGCCCATTGACTGTTCTGCCCTGGGGCTCGGAATTGCTATCGACGGGCTTGCTGGTGCTTGGCATCGGCAAAACTTTTGTCTTTCAGGGTTGTTGTTTTTTTTAACACCTCAGAAAGACAAAAGTTTTGTCGTTCAATTGCCAGTGTAGACATAGCCTAAGTGTTGATAGAGTTAGGACTGTGGTTTCTGTTTCAAAAGAGATCGAGAGCGTGTCTCTCTCACCAACAGAAGTTGCTCCAATAAAAGATATTACCTCATCCATTTTGTCTCTCAGGAATAATAAGACAGATCATTTAGGGCCTGAACCTGAGCAGCCCTGCTTGGCTTCAGCAGGGCCCTGTGCAGGGGCATGGGCCTACACATGCAGAACTGCTTTCTTTATCCGAGCTTTAGAGTTCAATCCAGCAAGCCCTTACTCTATGAGTAGTCCTTTGTTCATGGAAGCAGTCTCATTGAAGTGAATGGGGAATGAGAATTACTTGTGTGTGTAAGGTTGACAGGATCAGGCTTTCAGATTGCAACCTCCGTATTTTTTTTTTTAACAATGCAGAGCCCACTGTCAGCACTTAGCAATAAATAATGATAATAATGATGATGATGATGATGATTTAACTTAAATTCCAAGTAACTAAAAGGGTGCAGAGTGGTAGTTATTCTGAATACTGCATGGCAACTATTTCAAGCAGTAAAATGCCAGATTTAAAATGTTAGGCTTACTAAAAAACATCACAAAGTACGTTTACACAATAGTCAGAATCAATTCTCCTAAAAGCCGCACTTCACCACCACATTAGATCACCTAGAATGTGCAAATAAAATGAGCTGGTTTAGAAAGATGCGTGGATTTGTGCAGTCCCTTGCTCAGTTGTCAGTAAAACTGAAGAAAATGTAAAACATCTATCCAATTATTTCAGTTAATATACAAGCATTAGGCATTCAAATTCCTAATTAAGAGACAACATGCCCTGTCAGGCATCTGCATGGGCTACTGAACATTGCCTAGATTGTTCCATAATTATCCCAGCTTAATAGCTCTAAAAATGTAAGCAATGTGCATCCATTGAGGAAATGCACCGCTTATCACATGAGAGGGAACGGTACACAGAACATGCTCTGCTAACATGTATTTGCACTGCAGGTTTTTAGTGGAACATAGTTTAATTAACAGAGAGCAGCCTCAGCCTGGTGGCTGACTTTCTACAGGCAAAAAGGAAATGTAGCCTAGATATCAAAATATATTTCTATGACACAGAGTCAAATACACACAACACAATTGTTGAGAGTGCTCCATTTCACACTCAAGCATCAATTAAGCACTGAAGATAGGAGAAAACATTATGTGTGAATATATTTTTGGATCTATTTCAACATGGCATGTTTCAAACCTCATTTGTTTTTGTTTTTTTAAAAAAACAGGCTACAGACTGGTCATGTTGTCACGGAAACTGATTTTTGCCATCATCTGTGATTGCTGTACTTTCAATATCATTTCTTTCTTTTCAGAGTTGATGACTCTGTGTGTGAACTGAACAGAGCTGTCCATGAACACTGATTGCATGGAATCTAGATGTTTACTCTCCAAGCTTTATCTGGTAAGGCTGGTCAAAAATAGGAAGTATTTTCTGCACAGAATTTTGAAAGAAACCAAAAATATTCATTTTGTTACAACATTTTTCATGGACTGATTTTTCTTTTTTGAGAAAAACGAATTTTGGTTCATTTCAAAACATCATGAAATATTTTAAAGTTTGATGGTTTTCCATCACTTTTCCCCCCATTCAGTGGAGCAGAATAAAGGAAGACAAGGGAGAGGTAGAGAAACAAAAACCCTGATACTGAAAACCTGACCAAAAATTGTTTTTTTTTTAATCAAATAACTGAAATTTTGACCAAACAAAAATTCCCTGCAAAAATTTGTGTTTTGGTTGAAAAGCCATTTTTCATTGCAAAAATTATTTATTTGTTTACTTACTAGTTCTATTGCCTGGGGCACAAACGAAACAGCTTGGTAGAAATGCTGGTTGCGGGAGAACAGCTAGGAGTCCAAAGAACTTCTGCATTCCTATCCTGTGGCTGTGGATGAGGCAAAGAAACAGGCCAAGGTATCTGAGATCCCTTGAGAAGATTTGAAATTTTTTGGGCTGCTGTGTCGTCAGCACAGGTGGCTGGCAAATAAAGAGAAAAAAATTACAAAAATATTTGAATTTCCCCCCATTTTTCTTCTAAATAAAACTTTGATGATGCTGAGGATATTTGCATATCTTTTTATGAACCCCAGATTCTTCAAATTCATTATTTTCCCTAGGGAATCATATCCAAATGGCACAAATTAGAGTAGCCTCAAGGTAGACATTCAGGCTTGGGATACAGTCTGGGCTCTGAACTCCTCTTTCTCCCCCCCTTCCCCTGCCGGTGTTCAGAGCCTGGGGTGCAGTCGAAGCAGGAACATCTACATTGCTATTTTTAAACCTGTAGCGCAAGCCCCATGAGCCCGAATCAGTTCATCTGGGCTCTGAGACACTGCTGCAGGTCTTTTTTTGCCTTGTAGACATACCGAAATTGACTTAGGAATGCCCAATAAAAAGACGTGTGCTCTGAAGTCACTCAGGCACTTTTGAAAATCCCACCCAATGTCTAGAATCATTTTAAAAAATGACTAAATATTCTTTTTTTTAAAACAGGAGGAATTTCTCCCTTCCCTCCAAATAACACTAGTGGAGGATTAGACTTTGGCTCCCCTGGCCTTCCTTCCCTTAAGCAATGACGAGAAATATGCTATATCACAGCGAGACTGCTTGCTATGGTTCAGTGACAGACTGGGAGCAGTCCTGTGATACAGCAGCAGTAACCACAACAGTCCCAGGGCTTTCCCACTTAGACAAATAGTTAAGCTCTTAATGGCAAAGCCACAGGACTGTCATCGTTTGAGCCGTAGGATCAGTGGACTGCTTCATGGACAGTGCTCTAATTGTTCATTAATATTGAAGACTAGGGTAATTACTCTAGCAAAATCCCATGGCACTTACTTTTTGCCAATTTTTCTCTTCAGGTTCGTAATAGAGAGGTGGCCTTTCAGCCACAAGAGAGCACACCAGGAACCGCGAGAGCATGCACTCTGCATGGAAGAAAAAGCATTCCACAATTTGTCTCAGGCAAGGCAGTGAAAGGAGAGGGGGGAAAAACACACTTTACACAACATGCAACTTTCCAGTGAATACATTAAACCCTGTTTACCCCTGAAAACTGTGTAAGTGAGCAAAAACTAAACTCAATGAGCAAAGGCAGCAGAGGGCTGGACTTTAATTTTCACATTAAAAATATGTGTAATCAGTTACCTAACTTTCCAGTTACACATATCTAGTTTTTGTAATAATTTGTCAACTATGCTATTTAGGCTGCCAGTTGCCTCATTTAAAACAACAAAAACAAAAAAAACCCTTTCCCCCTACACCTACTAAATAACAATATGTAAATCCTCCAAATTGTCCATAAGAGAGAGTACCAAGGCTAGAGGTAGGAAAAAAGTGTTTCAGAAAAAACCTGAAATTAGATTTTTTTTCATCTCAGGTCTAGGCCCCGATCCAGCCAAGCACTTAAGCATGTGAATAGCTACATTCATTTCTATGGGACAACTCACATGGTAAAGTGCTTGGGTAGATCAGCACCCTAGAGTAAATAATACAATGATTTGCACGTTACAAATGCTACAGCTAAAGAGATGGTATAGGCCTCAATCTTGTAAAGACTTATACATGTGAGTAGTCCAACTGAATTCAGTGGAACTACTCCTGTGTATAAATTTAGTTCTACTTACTACAATCTCATGATACCCATATTGTGCAACTTTTGTTTAAAAAAGTAGGTAAAAAATAACACTCTTTATTTTAAGATTATTTTAACAGGTACAATAGTACATTTGATCATACCTCAACCAGCCAAGACCCAAATGTGGGATGCAACATGTAACAAAGATCCAAAGTGAAGAACTCACAAAAAAGCATTCCTGCAGGAAACTGAACATGCTGTGAGATTAATTCCCTTAGCATAAATAAGTTTCCATAACATTCGTTCCACAAATTTTAATTTCTACTGCAAATTGTTTTTAAGAAATAAAAGTGAAAGGGGAGAGTTTTGTGTGGAATGTGGGTACCCTTGAACTAAAAGGAGTAACATCACTCAAAAAGAGGGTCATTTGATAGAAATGAAATTGATCCTGAAAAATGCAGAATATCACATCTGATATGTAAATATTTAGCTACATCATATTGTTAACTGAGTACATAGCCCAAAGAGGAAGAGATTTTTTTAAACAAAAGATTATTTAGATTCTTATTTGTGTAAGCAGAGTCAGGATGAGCTCTACCCTGACATCTGGTGGTGAATTATGGCGAGTGTGGAAAAGAACTCCAGGGGCTAATCTTGTTTGCATAGGCACACCCACTCGCCTGGCATGAAACAACAGCAACTGAAAGTGGTTACTTTGGCTGGTGTGGGATCCCCAGTTTCTCTGTTATTGGGGCAGGAAGAATAAAGTTTTGTTACCCTGATTCTGTGAATCAAGGCCAGTGGAACTGTTGTATGACTGAAGGACTGAGTGAGTCCTTCACCATTACCTAAGTAGCACTTGCTTGACAAGGGGCATGGGTTACAAAACCCAGTGAATTGAGAGAGGATGGGGACAGGTATTTGTGCCTGATGGTATGGGCCCCCTCTGAGGGTTTGAAACACCAATTGTACCACCTCCTCTCTCCGCTGTTGAATGTCAGAGCTAACTTTGATTCCATTAGGAATCTAGTTACAGGCTACTGAGCTGAATTCACTTTGGGCCGATGGTGCACCAGCACTGGGGCTCCCCTCCTATACTATGAGCTAAAATCGCTAAGAGCTGAAATCACAAAAGAGCCAAAGTTATTAAGAGCTGAGATCACTGAGTGCTGTGTTAACTAGTGGGGGAGCCTGAAGCTATATTGCTCAGCAGCTGGCGGAGCAATTTGTGGGGAGGACTGGAGGAGCAGCGAGCGGCGCGGAGCCTTGCGGGGCCGGTTGGAGTGGCCCAAGAAACGGCGAGTGGAGCTGTTTGCGGGGACGGCTGGAACGGCTCACAGGTCGGTGAGTGGAGCGGAGCGGAGCCGCTTGTAGAGCGGAGCAGTTCGTGGGATGGCAGGAAAGTGGACTGGCTTGCGGTGAAGGCTGCGGCGGAACCCCCACGGGGAAACAGACGGCTGGCCAGCCGTGGATCACGTAAGATGCCCCTTAACACCCTGTGTGCCCCCCCTTTTACTCTGGGGCTGCACTGACCAGGGACAGAGACTTTGGGGGTTGTTGGACTTTTGGGACTTTGGGTGGTTGCTGGACCCAAGAGACTTTGGGGGTGTTGGACTTTGGGGACTCTGGGTGATTTTTGGGTTGCTGGATTCAAGAACCAAAGGGAAAGGACACAGCCCAATTTGCTAGGGTGGGTTTTGCTCATGGTTTGTGTTATGAATCCTGTTTGTGGTGTTTTTCCAATTTTATGCTGATATCGTTTACCTCATGTTATTAAACATTTTCTGTTACACTCAGACTCCGTGCTTGCGAGAGGGGAAGTATTGCCTCTTAGAGGTACCCAGGGGGTGGTATGTAATTGTCCCAGGTCACTGGGTGGGGGCTCGAGCCGGTTTTGCATTGCGTTATTGAAACGGAACCCCTAGATACAGAACCCGGCCCTTATTGCTGCCAACTTAGATGGGCAGAAGGGTTACATTTGAATCCAAGTAAACCCCAATTGTATGAAGATCTCAGGAGATACCCCAAACTTCAATAAAATCAGGCATTCACAAGATGAAGGGAAATAGCACAATAGTCTATCATCAAACAGGCAGACTCAAACTCTTTTTGGTTTAAAAAAGTTTTGTAAAATCAGACTTCATCAAAACCCCCTTGTTTACCTATGTTGCTGTTTTGAAACACAAGTCTTGGCTTGTTAAACACTCACATGTACCGAGTCAGCATTTACGAAACCATGTGCCCTTAAGTGAAGCGAGAGGTATTTCTTACAATGAGTAATTCTGTCATGAAACAGAGGAGTATAAATCAATTTATTAGAGATCATCTGCATGTATAACTGTGAAAAGGACCTCAGGGCAAAAATACAAGGCTGCTGTAATTCGTACTTTGGGAAACCGTATATAAAATATCTTCAGGCATCATAAATTTAGATGGCTTACTGGAAAACATTGATAATTTTCCCAGCACAGGGGGTGGGAGTGGGGTTGTAAAAAAAAATCCCATGAGGCAATTTTCATATATTTCCAAAAATGTCTCTGTTTCTGGTAAACATAATGCCTGTTAGGTTTGGTAAAAAAAAATAAGGAAGGAAAGAAATAATTTGTCATTTTTTTTCTCAACCCATGCCCCAATGCAGTGGCTGCTCTACACAAAAGAACATTATAGACACCCCTCATTCCATGCCCTCATGTCCTAGGCCTCCAAAAAGCACATGTTTATGTGTTTTGCTGAATCGAGTCCCTACTCAGCACATTATCTCACTGAATATGGTTGATACACATGCCTCGTAATCTAACATATTTTACATTACCCATCCTGCCCATATGACTCATTAACTTGCTCACTTTTCACTAGCATCCCCTAAAAAGTATTGACTATGAGCCCAACTCTCAAAAGCTATGCACTGCTAGATACAGAGCTACTTTAGATACAGAGCTACTTCCTGGCCTTCCCCATCAGCCTTGTGACATGAAATCATGTATATCAGGCAAGGGTGTTTTATATCTCATGGCGGTGGTATGCTACATATACAATGGGGCCCTGACCTCGGATAGTATGTACTTGTGATTGTAATACAAATAATTAATAGTAATATTCTGTGTAATTTGTAGATGTAAATAAGTATGTCTTACTAAGTATAGCCACTCTATAGTCTAGATATACACGATAATATTGAGAAATTTATACAGCACCAATCACTGTGCTATGTGCATGCAAAATTATGTTAAAATATTTAGTTTGGCTGAAAACATCAAGAAGCCAGAATATAGGGAGTTAATTCTCAAACTCCGTCTTTTATGCACCCTGTTGTTTCTCAGTATTGCAGAGGTCTGTGAACAGTGGGAGATTTTTTTATGGTGAATGTGCTACAATCAACAAGCACCCTGGGACATGTTAAGGATCACATTTTAGCCTTTTTCTTTGCTTTTCTTAGTTTAAATCTAATACTGTTTTAACACTAGAGTTTTTTATGGGAAACTATTTCCTTTGATTTTTAATTTTGTGTGTGTGTGCGCACAGATAGATAGATAGACAGCTGCCTCCTTGAACTGCATCGTTATATTACAATTTGACATTGGATCTTCTAAATACATAATGAGAGAATTTTAAACGCACTTGTTCTTTACTGGAACCACCGAGAGAGATTTTTCTGGGAATAGCTCCGAAAACAGTACTTGTTGCCAGCAAACTAAGGCCCCAGTACTACAAGGAATTCCATGCAGGCAGGCCCTTGTGCCTGCTTGGAAATGTGTGGATCAGGGTCCAAACATATATGGGCCAACCTATTCCATCATCAGTAGCTCCTGAAAGGATTGCTCCCAAAATGAAATTTGTGAGAGTGATAGAAAAGTATCAGTTCAATCAGCATGATCAGTAACCTGCTATGTCACAATCAGATGTATTAGTCAGAAGATAGATACAATGGAGTCACACATTGTTAATGAACTTACTATTGTCTAGTGCAGTAATATGAACAAAGGAAAGTCTTGTGGTTAAAGTACCAGGAGACCATGGGTAGAATCCTGAATCTATTGAAGCCAGTGGAAGGATTTCAACCCAAGGGTCTATTTCCGGCCCTGCCACAGATTTCTGTGCGACCATGAGCCATTTAACATCTCCATGCCCCATTTTCTCCATCTGAAAAATAGTTTGTTAATTCTCTACCTCAGAGGACCTATACTGAGGTCTAGATCTTCAACTAGTTTACATGTATATAGATCCATTGACTTAAATCTTTAATTTTTGTAAAGTGCTTTGAGGTCATAGAATGGAAAGTGCTATAAGAAAAAGACAAAAAATAATTATATTCTCAGCTTTACTGACAAAGTTGTTGAAGTTTGTTTATATGGTAAATCTGATACCATATAATCAGTATATAGCAATGAGGTCTAAGTATCATTTTTATTGTCCAAAGACAGATGCACTGTAGATAAACAGTGTTACTAGTAAAATTTTATTTTGCTTCTGTATGTCACGGAAAGACCTGTGCTTACCTCTATTACAGCTGATATTATTTAAATATGTAAGTGTTCATTGCATAAGACCGTTTCTCTTATAATATATAGGTGTCACATTTAATATCTTACATGAGCGATACAGCAAGAAAGGGGACATACATTGAAAATGCTTGCTGGATATTTTTAAATACAACTGTGAGAGGTGAACCCCCACTGTACCCCCATAAAACAAACTGAAGAACAATTTTTTATATTTTCTCTTCTGTTTTTAAGCAAGGCTTTAGAGTTTAGAGTAGTGTTCGCATAAGTCAATGGAGGAATTCAAGCAGGTCAATCAAGGGAGCAGAAGGAAAACAAAACAAAACACAACCCAGTATTCAGCACTTCAGCAGGGGAAAATGTGGTCATGCTGGGTATAATAGCACAAAGATCTCTGTTTGTAATTAAGGTGAAGCTTCCCTCTTGGATCCTCAAGCAGTCCTCTGGCCTGATTTGTTGAGCTACGTACCGCACATGTATAGAGCTTCTGATAACATCAATGTGAGACATTACATGACTGTACATGGAGCAGGAGCCAAATATCAGAGTCAATACCCTGAGAGGAGAACTTCGTTTTACACTTGTATCCCAGAAAAATCAGGCCAATTGATATTTCTTTTTATACTTTGTTTTTTAAACAAGTAGCAGTTGTACTTAATATTAAGGTATTTTGAAGGATTAATAGATGTTTTAATGAATTGCTAATCAATTGTTAGCTACTGCTACATGACAATAGATTGTTTATAAGAACCTGGCTTATAACCCTCTATAGCAACTTCTACTGATGTGTTTATCTGTGACACATACTGATTATGTCTGCAACATCCTTATTAGAGCTGTGCAAATAATGAATTTTTTAGTTGCTGGCTGTTCCGAAAATAAAAATGTTTTGGGTGAAATTGAAAACAAGATTTTTGACAAATCAAAAAGTTGAAAAATTTCTGTATTGTGGCAGTTACTAAATGTTTCACTTCAATTTTGACCATTTAAAAAAATATTTTGAGTGTTTTAGTTTTAATAAAACTGAAGGAAGTAAGTTGTTTTGAACTGCAAAATCAAAATGTTTAATTTCAAAAATGTCAAAATGAAACATTTTAACTTTTTGGAATTTTTCTGTTTGTGATTTGACATGAACAGTTCAACAAAACCAGACTAAATTTGCGAAATGTTTCAGTGTCACCAAATCTACATTTTTGGCTGAAAATTTTTGGCTGAAAAATTAGGCCTATCACTAATCCTTACAATATCCATTAAACATTTATTAACCCTTTGTAAATAGAACCAGAATGGAAAGTGTGACCCAAATATCTTTAGTATTTTTATGCAAGTGAGCACCCGATATCTTAAAATCACATTTATTTTATGGATAGGCTTGGAAGAATTCAGGGTTTTTTAAAATATAATTTTGACAAATACTATCAATGTTTATTTTAAAGAATTTTTAAATTTTTATCTATTTACATTTTCACATCTTTGTGAAATTATGGGTGGGTCAGGCAATAATTATTTAATGACAATAAATGTTGAGATTCAAAAAGTTAAAGCTTTATAACCCTTAAAACATGAATTGTCAATATCATATGTCAAAACATACTAAGTAAATATCCTCCACTAAAGCTAGCATTACAATACACTTTATACACTTTAAGGTGGGGCAATAATAAGTTCTCAAGCAGCATTTTTCTTACTTTGCCTATTTGTAAATTTTGATTATTATCGATGGAAGTATGTTTTTAACGGTTTGTGTGTGTACAGTGAAATGGACATTTACTGCTAAAAATATAATCCTCCCAAGCCTGTCTATAGGGATTTCCAACCCTGAAGGTGGAATGCCTTTGAATAACACTGATTTTCTTTAAGAGTCCCTTTCTTCAGGAAAGATGACATTTGAAAGCTCAAGGTTTCACTCTTCATCACAAGGTTCATCCAACTCTAATTTCACAGAACTTCACCTGCCTGTGGTTCTATAATATGCCATTATGTCACAAAAGCTTAAATGATTCTGAAGTTGGCAAATTTTGTCCTGAATTAAGAGTGTTAAAAAGGCTTGGTTTTACAGGACCGGATATGGGCATGGCTTTCAGCAAGCCTAGACTGGGGCTGGAATGGGTTTCCCATTAGCCCGTACCTGACAGTCTTAATCTACCCATGATAGCTGAAAGAGCCAGTGTGCCAGTGACTGGGATGTGAGCAGTCATGCCAAGGGGTCAGAGCTGGAGTCAGTTACTAGGAATCAGAGCCCAGGGTCAGAACCAGAGTTGGAGGCCAGACGCCAGAACCAAGGGTCAGATCCGAAGACAGGAATTGGAGCTGAGGGTCAGAATTGGGTTTCCTGGCATGAGGCAAGGCAGGGGCAAGGCTGTAACAAGGCAGGAGCTATTGCAGCTATAGGCAAATGCTTTGAACAGCCATTGAACTGCTGCTGCTGACTCTTCCAATCAGTCAGGCAGTGTAGCCTCTTATGCAGCCCCCTATATGCCAGCTGTGCTCGTTACGTTGCCTGGAGACTGGCTCTGTTGCAGGGGCCGCCTCCAAATTGGTTCTGCTGCGGGCCCTCATTCCTGACACAATGCAGTGGGACTGGGAAGAATATTTCCTGATCCCGATGCTACTCAGCTTAGGTGTGGTGGAGACAAGAAACTCTGTCCTGAGAGGATTCTTCCTTAGCTTGAGGTGGCACTATGTCTTTTCTGCTCCCTGAAAAGAAAAAAGCAGACAACTAAATATGTCGTAGGCGCTCAGAGACAACTGGCTGGGCCATGGATGAGTGAGGATCAGGAGACAATTCTTCACTTCTCCCTATAAGGGAAAGGAGACAGGTCAAGAAGGGATTTCCCCCCCGCCCCCTTTCCTATGACAATCAAGGGAGTTCTTTCTCCACATGGGGCTAGGGAAGTTACCTACATGGGGGATCTAGGGGGAAGTGTATGGGCGGGAGTTTTCCCCCCTCCTCACCAATTCAGAAGAATGGGTATTTTTCCTTTCCCCTTTCCACAGAGGCCAGGGAAAGGGTGCTTGTAGAGCTATAGGAGAATGTGTTCTTCTCTTGCCTTCCCTCTGCTTAGCAGGGAGGAAGATAATATGGTGCAGCCCAGTAGTATAAGTAGGAAATGACAAGAAGCTGGGAGAGAGGTAGGTCATGAATCGTGGTTACTCCGTGGTCCCTTTTCACTATCACACAACCACCCCTGAAATTAATAGCTCCCATTAACCTCCCCTTCCAGACACAGAGCCAGCTCTGCACTACCCCTGCAGAAGCCCTCCCCCGCACAGCAGGAGCTGTTGCAGGGTGGGTTGCAGGAGGCAGGGAATGAATCGAAGGAGTCAGGAGGTGCGTCTGGGGTGGTTCTGTCCCCTGTCTATGGAAGGCCCATAGAAACAATGGCAGCTGGGATGCAACTTGTGAGCAGTGACAGCCCATAAGTGACATTTTCCCAGGCTTCAACAGAACATGAAACTTGGATGGGTGGAGAATGTTCTTAATATCAAACTAAGATGCACAGGGGGGAAGGATGCTGAAATTAAGCAAAACTTATCTGCCCATCTGTAGTTACTGTTAAGTTATTAAATTTCACTGCACTAATCCACAGTTTTGTATGTATGTGAGAGGCTAGAAATATTCATTAAAATAGGATAATGTTTAAAATTCCAGTACATTACCATTGACATTTTGCCTTCCAAACAATCTCAGGTAATGAAGGTCAATACAAGCAAACATTCTGTCTATGGACCTTCGTTAGAGGTTTACTGTGCTTGGACTTCACAGCAGGGGACTGTCAGACAGAGTGTTTTCCTCTGTGCTGCTTCTCTCTAAATACTAGCTGCAGCTGGCTCCAGCATATGGTAGAGTATGAAGATATTTTCTGGGGTCCACTGCCTCAATCACTATTTAATGATTAATTACTGCAGGCTGGTGTCAGGGTGAGACATTCAAGGCTTCGGGCAAAAGTCTTAACTATAAAAAATGACAGCAGGCAGAATTTTGCCAAAAGAATAACTTTCCACCACGAGTTCAGATGATTCATGCTGCTTTTTGATCCATTTGTAAACAATAAAATGGGAAAAGAGAAAACTGATCAAATAGTAAATGCCAACAATAACAGGGATGGTGCTCATAGAGAGGATTGTAAGGTGTGTAATCAGACCACGGACCATGGGAATAATGAGGTCTGTAGGAACCCAGTAGTGACTTCTGTGCTACCTTCCATCTGAGACTCTCAAAGCTCAACAAGCATTAATAAATTAAGCCTCAAAGCAATGTGGTGAGGAAAGTAAATATCATCCCTATATTACAGATGGGGAACAAAGGCTCAGGGAGGCTGTGACTTACCCAAGGCAATATAGGAAGTCTGCTTCAGAGTGAGGAATAGAATCCAGAAGTCCTCTGGTCTTAGGCCCAGTCCTGGTGTCCACTCTATCTGCTCCTCCACATCTAGCCCTTTCAGGATTCCCTCTGCTTAAGGTGAATCCCTGAGTTGTGTATAGTCATGTCCTCTGCAGCGTCTGGTGTAGAGGATGCCAGGGAACAGGAGACATAGTCAAGGCACTATTATGCCCATGTTAACAAAGAAGCCCTTTGGGCGCATTGGCAGTTGGACAAATGTTAAAGCAGCCCGACTATGACTTACACTGGTGGCAAAACTAGTTTCCAGCTGGCCTTAATATCAGAGGAATTTAAAGATGGTACACCTCTACCCCGATATAACACGACCCAATATAACACGAATTTGGATATAACACGGTAAAGCAGCGCTCCGGCAGATCAAAGCAAGTTCGATATAACACGGTTTCACCTGTAACGCGGTAAGATTTTTTGGCTCCCAAGGACAGCGTTATATCGGGGTAGAGGTGTATAAAGCTATCTTTGCCTCCCTGTGCACTCCTAGACTGAGCGCAGCTCGCACAGACCACTGAATGTGGGTCCCGGCACTTTAACATCATGATCATCCGTCCTCCCTCCGTTTACAGAATATCAACTTTAAGCTGACATAACTAGAGCACAATGGATCAAAGCTGTTAATAAAGGCTTGCGTTTGCATGTTTGTATTTTAGAGATCTATCTTAAAAAGTCCACTTCAGTATTATTTGTGTCTCAAAACTATAAATAATCAATTTAAAAAAAATAAAATATTTGTTAGTCTCCACCAACAAAAGGAAGAATTAACATTTCACTTCTGTTGCTTATTGTTGTAAATTGCAAATGGCTGTCCTGAGTCCCCATTGCCCTGCACATTCAGTAGTCTTTTATAGAAGCACAAAATAGGTATAAGATACCATTCTGATTTACACCTAGTATCATTTTACACCTAGTCTTAACTGATGTAAATGACTATAAAAGGTACAGGGCAGCAGAGAATCAGACCCTCCACCTCTAAATTCCTCTACCTTGCATGAAATAGGAAGAGCGCTAACTTTTAAAATGGGATATTCCACCTTATGCAACATGGAGCTTTGATTTCAGTTAAGATCAGGTGACGATAAGACAAAATGGCATCATCTTCTGGCACAGGCACATAGAGTTGGTTGGAAAATAGGAAGTATTTTCCATGAAAATTTTGAAACATTCAAATTTGTTCCTATTGTGTGGAAATTTTCTGCATTCTCAAAGAAATTGGAGTGTGGGAGGGGCTCCTGGTTGGGGCAGGGGGTTAGAATGTGGGAAGGGGTGAAGGCTCTGGCTGGGGGCGTGGGCTCTGGGGTGGAGCTGGGGATAAGGATTTTGGAGTGCAGGAGGGGGCTCTGAGCTAGGGCTGAGGGGTTTGGAGTGGGGGGGTGAGAGCTCTGGCAGGGGTGTGGGCTCTGGTGTGGGAATGAGAGGTTTGGGTGCAAGAGGGGGCCAGGTTGGGGCAGGGGGTTGGAGTGCAGGGGGGGTGAGGGCTCCATCTGGGGGTGTGGGGTTTGGGGTGGGGCCAGGGATGAGGGCTTTGGCGTGCAGGAGAGGTTGAGGGGAGCAGACTCCGGCTTACCTCAGGCAGCTCCCGGAAAGGCCAGCATGTCCCCCCACAGGTGTTGCTCCCACAGTTCCCTTTGGCCACGGTTCCCGGTCAATGGGAGCTGCAGAGCCAGCACTCGGGGTGGAGGCAGCGCGCGGAGCCCCTGTGGCCACCCTACGCCTAGGAGCCGGAGGGACATATTGTCGCTTGCAGGAGCTGCGCGGAGCTGGGTAGGGAGCCTGCCTGCACCACCAACTGGATTTTTAACAGCCCAGTCAGCAGTGCTGACCAGAACTGCCATGGTCCCTTTTTGACTGGGTGTTCCCATTGAAAACTGGACACCTGGCAACCCTATCTCATCCAGGAAAAAGAAAGAGCCAGTACTCATGGATAATAAAATAAATAAATAAATAAATAATCCAAACTTTCTGAATATCTAGAAAGGCTGAGTTTGAAACCAAGGCTCAGATCAATTTTTATTTTACCCCAAACAAGCTTGCCCATTTCTAATTCTAACAATAAAAATATTATTTGCTGACAGATGCAATAAAAGCAGTATCTAGAAACCAACTGCCTTTATTTTATTTCAATATTTCAAAATCTGTTCAGAAGTCTGAAAAAAATTATACCCAAGAAAAATTTTTAAGGTCTAAATGTTTTCATTAAGTACAATCAAAAACAATTAAAGGGGTTAGTTTGAAAACCTGGGCAAATAAAAGCTAAGTGCTCAAGTCAAATAAGTGAATGCTCAAAATGGGCAGAGAACCTTTTTAGACATTATGCCCCCTATCCTCCAAGCAGTTCCATGTGGAAGGAACTATGTAAGCCCTCACCACGCCCAGTGAAGTTACCAGGGTTTTACATGAGCAGGCAGACAATTTCAGGATTTGGGCCTTGTAAGCCAGTGTGCAGACTCGCCAGTGGGGAAGGAAAAGTTTAAGTGCCTATTACAGGTCATTTCTCATCCCTTTCCTCAGGGCTTCCTTCATTTCCAAAAACACAAAACCAGAACAAGTCAGCTCAGAGTACAAATTAATAAAACCACTTGAGGTGTTTCCAGTTTCAGCCAGCTGGGAAGAAAGAGGACATACCTTCCTCCTATCTACCAGTTTCCCCTTTCCTTTTAGAATTCTGCCCAGCCATGTGATAGGCAGGAACTCAGGGAGCCAGAGTGTCTTTACATTTTGTCACAGGTCCAAATGTTGATTTAACCCTCCAAATGCAGAATTTTGGCATCTACTGTGATTGTGCAAGTTTGAAAACTGGGGTCCAAAACCATCAGGAAATTGCAGACTATTTGCTGCAGAACTGAAAACACCACAATGTGTTTTGGAGAAGTCTTTCTGTAAAGATTTTTTCTCTTCTCAGACCCCTAGGAAGCTACACACCTACACTCTGAATAGTCCAGTGTTGTAGCCTCAGTAGCCCTATGGGCTATTTTACACACACGCACGCACGCACACGCGTTTATTTTCAGTGGAAAACATACTTGTAAACTTTGTTTGAAATGTATTGTTTTATCCCACTCTTACTGTACTCTGAAGAGGTTTATCTCCTTTTTCAGATTGCATTTACGTGTGTGGGTGTGGATTGAGGGCAGTGGCGGATTTAGATTAGTGGGGCCCTGTGCTCAGCTTAATTTTCGCCCTCCCTCCCTCGGGACCCAGCCAAGAAAAAGAACATTCTCTCTTATCTGCCCCCCATTTTTGATTCTTTTTTTCTTCATCCTCCTCCTATATTATAAATAATGGGAAGTAAATGAAAACTAAGTGAGGTACCTTGATTGGGGGAGGGGGTTGGGGTGCAGGCGGGGGTCGGGCTCTGGGAGGGAGTTTGGATGCTGGGTGCGGGCTCTGGGCTGAGGCAGGAGATTGAAGTGTGGGAGGGGGTGAGGGATGCAGGTTCTGGGAGGAAGTTTGGGTGTGGGCTCTGGGCTGGGGCAGGAGGTTGGGGTATGAGGGGGTTTCAGTTAATTCTAGCATTCGTTTGATTACTATCTTGTTGGCAAATTTCTGCTATTCCTATGACAAGTGATGTATTAGGAGATTTTTATTTTAGTTTTTCTTTAATATTTTTTCAGATAATAACTTGTCCCCAAACTTGTTTGCCTACAACTAAATCCCTAGTCTAGGCCTTGGTGAGGTCTCATCAGCAAACTCCCCTTCAGTCTATTCAAAATGCTGCTGCCAAAATCTTGTTCCTTTCCTGCCACTGTAATCAGGTTGCACCTCCATCCCCTTTTGAATCTTTGGCTTCTCCTCACTTTTTGCAACAAAATGTTAAATACCCCATCTTCATCTTCAAGGCACTTCTCAACAATACCCCTGTCTACATCTCAGTCCTCATTTCCTTCTGTTCCTTCTGACACTGCTTGTTCTCCATGCCTTTTCCAGATGGTACAATATTCTAGAACTCTTGTTTTCAGGGTCAGTACTAGCAATGAGTAGGGAAAAGCTGGAAGTGTAAACTGACTTTAGGAGGTGCAGTTAGAGGAGGCTAGAGTTGTTGAACTAAAGACATGCACCCCCAACTGCAGGCTTATGACCACTTTGATGTTATGGGGTACTTCTATTCTTAACGTATTTGTTATCATACAGAATTACCATAAGAAGTAAACCAATAAAATAACTGTGTTCACTAAAGGATTCAAATGATCCTATTCATTAAAATGCATGCGCTTACTGACTTTTATCCAGAAGGTGACGGATATCAATGGGAGTTCTGAATGTCTCAAGAGAAGGCTATGAGTCAAACAGGAATGAACAGTCAGATAAACAGAAAGGTTCCTAGATAAATCCTCCCTGGATGTAAATCGGCATAGCTCCACTGGTTTCTGTAAACCTACTCTGATTTACACCAGCTCCAGATCTGGCCCTGTCTTAAATCTTCACACTAAAATTAAATTTAACATGAAAGATACAGAATATCCTATTCCCTCTTTTCTCTTACTTTTCATTTTCATATGTGTCTCAGCACATCTTGGTATTGGACAGGCTTAGAAACAGAAGGGCAGAAATACTTCAAGAAAGCTTAAGTTCTCCTTAGACTTCCTGCCCAGTCTTACAGGTAAGAGAGATTCTGATAAGCTTTGGGTAAACACCAGATTTTTGGATGTTATCTAAACTGCCAAATGTTTTGAGGCTGGTCCATCATTACTCTGAAGTTGGCACTTTTAATGTAAGCATAGCAGGTACAAAATGTACCCAGCCTACACCAAGGACCTAAACAGGCTCTCTGATCTCATTTGGTTGATCTGGCATATTTATATCCCAAACTTTATGAGGCTTGAACATTCAAAGTAGTAGTGTTATGATGAGTTAACATCACTGCTTAGATTGTTCACCAGTCAAATAGCAAAATTTCCTAACGTCATTTTATGGGACTTATAAGACATTAAACTAAATATGATTGCTGCTCCATAAAACAGCAGAACAGTTTTCCATATTCTGTACGTATCCAAGTACAATATCCCATCTCAGCCTCCAGTGCCCATAGTAAGTTACCCTTACAGTTTGGATTGAATAACTATTATTGGTTAACATGCTCCTAAATCTTTGCATTTCGCGTAACTAAGATAGACTGAGGCTTTCGGAAGAGAAAGATGCAAGACTCTCTTGTTTAAAAGCTTTTTCTCCTTTTGCATAAAGTAGAATGCTTGTCCAGTTGAAATATATTTTCAAAGCGAAGCAGAGATGAGCACATCATTTTCAAAACTGAGGGAGTATGTGGGCCATTTTCTCTTAAAGTTTAAAAAAAAAAAAAGACATTCATTGGGATCCTGAACTGCAGCCTAGGAGCATTCTGTGCAGCTAAGACCATGTCTATACTACAAACTTTTGCCAACGCATGCTATGTCAGCATAAAGCCACCGCAGTCAGTGTATTGTTCATGCACATGCATTCCTGGCTCCTTGCATTGGCACAGCATGTACTCAACACAAATGCCTGTGTTGATGCACAATGCAGTGCACACTGGGTAGTTATCCCAGTGTGCAACTTGCCATCATCCAGCGCACTATCTTTTGGGAAATTTTTGCAATGCAGGGTGGGGCAGAAACAATTCGTGAAGGGTTGGCTGGAAGCTAGAGGTAAAGTTCCCATCATACAACTTTCTCCTTCCCATAATTAACCCATATACCAAATTTTCATGCTTTTTTAAAAAAATCTCACTAATCCACGAAGCCCTTCTCTCTGTCCACCATCTCTGACAGAAGCATGGAGACTGCAGAGCTCTGCTCTATTGTCATGAGTGTTGCAAACACTGGATGAATGATCCTCCAATATTTACAGAGCCTCAAGAAGAACTGCAGCAATGGGGTGACAGGGATGGCAATTTCATGGAGGACAGATTGCTGTAGGATATAGCAAAAATCAATTCAAGGTTGTTGGTGGCATTCATAGAGCAGCTGCCAATGGAGGAATGCTGCTTCTGGGTCCAAGAGACAAGCACTGACTGGTGAGTTTGCATCGTACTGCAGGTTTGGATGATGAGCAGTGGCTACAGAACTTTCAGATGAGAAAGACCACATTCCTGGATCTGTGTGCTGAGTTTGCCCCAGCCATCCAGTGCAGGGACACCAGAATGAGAGCCACATTGACAGCTGAGAAGCGAGCGGTCATTCCTCTGTGGAAGCTTGCAATGCCAGATTGCTAAAGGCAATGGGGAATTATTTTGCAGTTGGAAAAGCCACAGGGGGGCCCCATTATCATGCAAACGTGGAGGGCCCTTCGTGAGAATCAGGGTCCAAACACCCCAAGGGATAAACAGGGTGTCTGAATCCCAAAGAATAAGCAATCGAATCAACTGGTTATATACAATGGTATTGTGTATAAATATATGTCAAGTAAGGTCTTTTATGAAAGTTTGTAATATTCTGAACTTGATGGTCATTAGGAGATACGTACACAGATCATGTATGTATATATGTATAGAACACAGTAATTATAACTAGGCTGCAACTACAGCATCATCTCACAGCAGTGTAGGGAAGCAATCAGGCAAAGAGGGGCATCTCCAGGCTAGTTATTTACATGAAACTCTACATACCCAGCATTGTACAACCCCGGGAAAGACAATGATGGACCATTAAAGTTAATGGATGGACAGGACACTGAAACCGAAAAGAAACCTCCCTCCCCCCGCCCACCCTTGGGAAACTAAGGCAATAGGGTGTTTTCTCCTGCTCTGTGGTCACCATGAATTACCATAGCCTAAGAGAAAGAAAAGAACTGCAAACCCTGTTACAAGGAATGGGATTTGAAGTGACGCCTCTCCAGAAACCTTGTGCCAATATCTAAGTGGGGTGCTGTCCATGAAACACTGAATCCCCTCTAAGATAGAGGGCAAGCTGGGATCTGTTCAGAGGCAATAGGTAACTTGTATTAGAGAAGGGAATTTAGCTAGTATAGAAGTATAAAGCCTGAGGTTGTGTCTTTATGTTTTAATTTATGTGTAATTTGTGTGCGCTTGCTTTTTCTTACTATTTTATCCTTGAATCTGTGATTTTTCTATCACATAAACTTTGTTAATGTTTGCCCTAATCTTGTCTCTGTTGTGCAATTTAGGTTGGGTGTGCAGCCCCGAGTGGACTGATAACTGAGGGGCAAGTTTCATTCCTTTGGGGGTGATGAGCCAGAAGGGAAAAGTTCAAGTGTCTAGTAGTTAAGAACTTGTGGGATGGATCTGGGGAGACTTGGGATCAGAAGGGCAGTTGAGGTCACTGTGCAAGAAGGAACTCGACAGGTGGAAGTCAGGCTCAGACCTTTACGCTTATGGGCTGGCTACTGGTGTCAGAGCTCTGAGCCATAGCAGCATAGCATGAAGGCACCCAAAGTTATAAATCTGGCAGTGGCAGAACCCCTTACTGGTCTGGGTGACATCACACCATTAAACATCTCCTGCTGTGCAGGACTGTGACTTTCATTAGTGTGCAGAACATAGTGGGTGGATTTGCAATAAAGAGGTTCCCAAAGTGTAGTGGTGCTATAGATGGTATGCACATCCCTATTTTGGCATCAGACAACCTTGCCATAGAATCCATCAACAGAAAAGGCTGCTTTCCTATCATTATGCAAGAATTGATGGATCAACAGGGACACTTCACCAACATTAGTGTTGTCTGGTCAGGGAAAGTCCATGATGCTCATATTTTTAAGAACACAGGATTGTTCAGAAAGATGCAACCGGGGACTTTCTTTCCTGACTGGTGGATTGCCATTAGTGATTTCAAAATTCAAGAGCAATCCTGGGGGACCCAGCCTACCCCTTGTTCCCCTGGCTCATGAAGCTGTAAACTGGTCATCTCAACAGCAGTAAGGAAAGAATCAACTATCCGCTCAGCAAGTGAAGAATGGTAGTCGAATGTGTTTTTGGTAGATTGAAGGGATGCTGGTGTTGTTTACTCAGAAGATTGGATCTCTGTGAGAAAAATATCGTAACGGTTATAACTTCCTATTGTGTCCTGCATAACATCTGTGAAACTAAGAGGGAAGAGTTGCTGCCAGGGTGGAGGGTGGAGGTGGAGCGACTATCTGCTGAGTTTGAACAGCCAAACACAGGCAATATTAAAAAAACTCAGTGCAGAGGTATACAGCTGATGGAAGCCTATAAATTCAATGATACATCTGTGTGTTTATCTGTAGCTGCTGCTGTTGCGGCCTTGAGGGGTTTCCCT
This sequence comes from Terrapene triunguis, assembly GCF_002925995.2. Taxonomy (NCBI): domain Eukaryota; kingdom Metazoa; phylum Chordata; order Testudines; family Emydidae; genus Terrapene; species Terrapene triunguis. The sequence goes on along the minus strand of NW_020664463.1, from coordinate 2,447,583 downwards.
CCACACCTGTGGAACACCTCACCAGGATAAGGAGGAGAAAGAAGACAACTAGGGAAGACAAGTTCTCAGAGATCCTGCAAGCCAGTGCTGCACTGGACCATGAACAGAGGGCATGGAGGGTGAATATTTTGGACAATACGGAGAAAGAAAGAGAGGACAGGAGAAAGTCCCAGCAGAAAAAGGAGAGGGAGATGTACCAGGACATAATGGGGCTTCTCCAGCAGCTAACAAAGATGCTCCAAAGCCCGTATGCTGCTAGACTGTTTACTGTAATGATGCCTGCTGATGTCATCGCAGACTGGCATGAGAAAGTGTCCTGCTGTGGAGAAAGAAATAAGACTACAATCCCTAGAAACCTTAGGGAGATGACTGCAGAGTACATCAAGTTTCATTGAGCTCTCTCAGGATGAGTTAAAGGACATCCCTATGTATCTAAACAAACTGTTCTGCATGCCCAACTCTACCTTTCTTAGTTGTACCACTATCTCTTCTAGTATGAATAAATTAATGAGAAGTCAATAGCTGTGTCCTTCTCAGTATGGGGTCAAGTGCCATCTGTATATTTAAACGTTGTAATGGAAAAGGCATTCACACACTTACCTAAGGTTCCTCCCCCTGCGTCGGGCTTGCTGGTACTCAGCTGCTGGGACTGGCTAGACTGCAGTGGAGTCTTGAACAAGTCCTGGCTAGCAGCATAGCTGGATTCCCCAGTCTCTTGTCCCCCATCCTGCTCTTTGCTATTCATGGCATCTCAGGCTCCTTGGAAGTATTCACAGTGCTGTGCAGGGTGCTGGTGGGATCTCTTCCAAGTATGGCATGCAGCTCATTGTAAAAGTGGCAAGTCTGCGGCTCAGCACTAGATGGACTACTGACCTTCTTGGCCCTCGGTATGCCTGCCGCAGTTCCTTCACTTTCACACAGCGATGCTGCTGATCCTGTCATACCCCTTCTCCAGCATCCTCCATGCAATCTGCTCGTAGATGTCCACGTTTCTATAACTGCTGTGTAGCTATGCCTGCACAGTCTCTTCTCTCCACAGGCCCAGGAGATCCAATACTTCCTGTCTGCTTCAGGCAGGAAAGTGTCTAGAATGTGTAAATGGTATGGTCAACTGGGCAGTTGTACGCAACAAGGGAGAGCTGCTAGGTGTGCTCTCCGAGCTGGGCAATCAGGAAAAGGCATTCTAAAAATATGGGGTATTTTAAAGGGGGGAGAGAGTGGCTTCCGGTTTCCACAACTCCTGGGTAGTGGAATTTACAACTCTGACCAGAGCGGTCAGTGTTGGGCATTGTGGGACAACTGCTGGAGGACTGTTAGGGTCAAGATAGGTCAGGCAGCATCTACACTTGCACTGCATTGAGCACAGTATGTTGACCGTGGCTGAATGACATTCAGGTAGGTGATGTTACCGCGTCACTGTAACAGGGTGCTTACATCGGCAGGAGACAAATTTGAGTGGAGACACATGCACAGCGAGGTTGATGCGAGGCATCTTACATTGACTGAACTTTCTAGTTTAGACCAGACCTAAGGAGGAGTGCAAAGTGGCTTTGAGACACCTTTGATAGCCCTAGCCCCCTTCCCTACGTTCCACAGAGGGTCCTTTATGCTGGGCTAGTGCTTCAGTGCAAGTTTGAAGAGCCTCAAGGCAGCTCTGATCGCACTGGGGGCCAAAGACCCCAAGGAGATGTACTGGCAGCTGGGAATCACCACAGTGCAAGGATGCCCTGGCCACATCCTTTTCCTTTAACCACGCCTCCTAAACAGGCCCAAAGGAGGGTGACGGTGTAAGAACCGCTATGGCAGCTGTACGCAACTAGACATCTATGCCTGCACACTGCATCATCCTTATTGTCAATTAAGCCAGCTTTAGGGCAGCTTTGCACCAGCAGAGCAGTGCAAAAGTGCCCTAATGCACCAGAGGACCTGGACTTGAAATTACAAATTGCAGTGAAGGGATGCTACAAGGAATTACTGCTAAAAAGGGTAAGATATAAACCATTGCCCACTCATCATTTAATCAGCTTCCAGCTTTCCCAAATTCTCCAAAGCCTTCTTATTTCATGTTCAAAGTATCGGCTTGTGTGGCTTCCTGCAGTGAAATTACATTGGCTCTTAGTGACTATACTCCATCATACCATGAGTGGTCTTTCTTTTAAAACAATTACATATAAGAAAAGAAGAGAGCATCTAAAATAATAAATGAATGTTACCATCAGGCTATCAGTTTTTGAGTTTGTCTTCTTCTTTCTGATACTGGTAGCATAATTGTTCACCTTTGGTTTACGTTTTTTTCTTTCACCTAAAGTGATGTAACAGAATTAGAGAGGGTTCACAGGAGGCTGACAAGGATGATTAGGGGCATTGGGAAAAAAATTTCTACAGAGAGAATTTGAAAAGAACAGGATTGTTTACCTTAGAAAAGGGAAAAATAAGAGGGGACGTGCTAAAAGGATATACAATAATAAATGGTAAAGAGAAGGGAGATCAGGATTTCTTTTCTCCCTGTGTCATGACGCAAAACAAGTTGACATTCAATTAAATTAAAAGGTGGAAAATTCAAGCCTGAGAAAAATAGATATTTTCATGCACAATGTATAACTGGACAGTGGAAAAAACTGCCATAGACTATTGTTGTGGCCCAGAACCTTAGCAAGATTCCAAGAGGGATTGGATGTTTGTATGAATTACAAGAATATCCAGGGTTATAGAGCTGATGCTAACAAAAAGTGTATCAGAAGGGAAATACAACTCTCTCAAGGCTTAAGACAACTCTATTAGGGATTAAGATAATACTATAAGGTGTGTGCGTGGGGGTGGAGTATATTACCCTATGCTTGTCTACTGCAGAATAACTTGCACTTTCCTCTGAAGCATCTGGTGCTGGCCACTGTTGCAGACAGGAAAATGATCTAGACAGACCATGGGTATGACCCAGCAAATCTTAATTCTTAGACCATACAGGAGATGACTATCTTATTATGGAGCCATGACTGTAGTCCTATAGTTGAGTTGCAACCTAGCTTTCATTATAGATGCCACTTTCTAACATCTCCTTCAACCTGCATGAAAATTTTTATGCTTGGTCTCAGGCCAAGTGTTAATTATTTGTGTTGGGAGGTGAGACGGGGAGAGTAGGACTCTGACACAAACTGGCCATACCTTTTTTGAATTAAGGCACTGAACATCCAGCATAAAATGATTGCAGTTATTTTTCAATCAGCTCTATTTAGCTACATATTTAGGTCTTTTTAGATTTCTTTAGAGCAATAAGTGCTTTGTCCTTTTCAAAAAGTATCAGTGAAAGTCACTCCCCTTTTCTTCTTTGTTTCATCTACATTTCCCATCCATTCTGTTCCTAACAATACATTTGTTTGCCACATGGCTACCTGCTTCTCTGCTTCCACAGCTACATAGAATTGTTGCCTCATTCGCTTATCCCCGAACCTCACTCCTGAGTAAGACCAGCCCTATTGGTGGTCCACTCATTAAGGATGGCTCCTGTGTAGTCACTTCATTCTATGTGGCAGCATCCCCTACAGGAGTAGCTAGGCTGCTCTCCTTTCTAGTTTCCTTCTGTATTTTTAAGGCCCTCCTGTTGTTCTTTGCAAATCTGGAGGTCTATTAAAGATAATGAAAGTAATAGGAGCCAGTAACAAGTGACCTGAGAGCTTTCCATGGTCCACCAGCATGTAGTTCATGGAGCACCTGCTGGGAATGGCTGATTTTAGGTTATCATAACTACCACTCATTGCATTTTCCATGTAATGTATATCCAACAAGATAGATAATGAGTAACCTGGAGCATTTACCAGACAATGGAAGAGCTGAATACTATGTATTTGAGGGCAGAAGGATGCACAAGTTTTTAATAAGTGGGAGTTTGAGTGAAAAGGGAAGAGCCCGGCATATGAAAATCACCAATTAATGAATGCACAAGTTAGATAATTTCTGAAAAAGTCATGTGTGCAAGTCAAAGTAATAATTCATACAGCTACTTATCTTGGCAGCATTACAGAGGTAACATTTTTACAAGGTTAAGCTGTCTTTGAACTTTTCTATAATATATTAGGTGCAAACAGCCTTTTATTCCATATCAGGCACACATGTCTTTTTGTTCTTGCTATCTGTTTTTTTTAAGTGCATCAAATTATGACCACTGCTAGAAAAAAATCCTTCCCCTACATCCCATCTAGAATATCTCAAGGTATTAATGCAACTGGGCGTTGTTAAACACATGCAGCCTTTTATAGAACCCTCCTCTGAAATAAGATGGCTTAGACCAAGCAGTACTGTTTAGTGATCATATGCATCAATAGCTCTTTCTTTGGGGCATAGAAATTAGTTATTCACAGCATGGCATGTGAAAATTGAGACTAGGAGACACTTCTTGTATCAGCCCCATAGGCTTGTAGAAGTGTTGTTGACCTGACAAGACTCTCAATAAAATATATTTGAAAATAAAATAAGCTGTCATTGATTGTCTTCTGTGGGCAGCCTCAGAGCTGTTTATAGAGGCTAATGCCTAGTGATAATATAAGAGTAGAGAGAGTCTGTCAAACAGGATGGGGGAGGTGTACTGGCAATAGGATATGGTGCATTTTATCTTGAGGCTTCTGTTTCAAATGCAGCCCAGGACTGAAAGTCATTACTTACTTAAAGTTTGGTTGGTGCTCTATGTGCAATGAATTGGTGGTCTCAGTCCAGACCACAATGAGCAATCATCCCCATCACACCATCACACTCAGCAACACCACCCTTAACACTGAATGGAAGAGCAGCTTGGTTGACAGTCCCAACAGAAAGGCCAAGAATTATATGAATATGTGCTATGTAAGTGCCATTTCCTTTATATCACACTTGCTATTGCAAGAGAGTCACACACTGTGCTCTCTCAGGGTGACTTTCATTTTCTTCTTTCCCTTAATCTAAAACAAAAGTACATGGCTGCTCACTGCATATGAAAAAAACACAGCACTATAGAGGCTAAACTGCTCTGACACCTCGAGATGATTGTCCAGTTCAGGATGGAGATGCTCTGGCACAGCAGCATGGACGAGTCAGAGCAAGGAGGGCAGGGTGCCCACTCCATGTTTACCCCGTGCATTCAGGTAGAATTTCAGGGCTTCCAACTCAGCACCTTTCATCAGCACTAAGGCCCAAATCCTCAAAAGGTATTTAGGTGCCTAACTCTCAATGAGTTTTATCCCGCCCCAGTGAAATCAATGGGAGCTTTACCATTGACTTCAGTGGGCACAGGATCAATCCCTAAACTCCCGTGATATTTATACTCTGCAAAAACAAAAGCGTCACTGTTTTCAGCAAACACCCAATATTTTTGCACAGCTTTTTGAGATATACTGACCCATGATACTGAAGTCAATGGGCATTTTACCATTGACTTCAAAAGAAGTAGAATTGAACCCCAAAGTTGCTGCGTCTTGAGCATCATCAGGAACATCCTGGATTTATACCATCATACATCTCTGTCACATTGCATAATGACTTCCACCAGTTCCTGTAGGGTAGACTTTGGGCCTGATCCAAAGCATACTGAAATCCAAGGCAGTCTTTCCATTGACTCTAATGTGCTTTGGATGAGGCCTCTTGAAAATAACTGCCCTTTGTTGGCAAACTCTACGTGAAGGGGGCTATGTTCCGATCTCTGCAGTCCCCTTTTGCAGAACTGCCAAAGGAAAGGGAATCCCATTGCAATGTTGAAATCTACAGGGGGCATAGATGACCCTCAATGGACACATGAACAATATTCAGATTACCCATTTGCCCTATGGCATTAAGAAGTCACATAAAAATAAAAGAGGGGTAGCCATGTTAGTCTGAATCTGTAAAAAAGCAACAGAGGGTCCTGTGAATGCCCACTTCATTAGACATCAGACCCACGAAAGCTTATGCTCCAATACTTCTGTTAGTCTTAAAGGTGCCACAGGACCCTCTGTTGCTTCATAAAAATAAAGACGCTATGCAAATCAATTACATGGATACCGAGTCCTCAAAGCAGAAGTATTAACAATCTGAATTAAATGCAATTTAAGTGAATATTAATGATGTCCTTCAATTAGCGGTTACATCTGAACAGGACATGAGCATCATGTGCTTTCTAAAGCTGACTGATCTGCTTAAAAAGAAACCTACTCAATTGCTTTCCTTTTTATAAAGTATTCATCACACCCCTTTGTTAAGAGTAAATGTTTTGCTTTATAATCTTACTTCTTTAACTAAATAAAAGTTGCTGCATCAAGTTTTAATATAATTTTAAAATATGTCCTTGTAGAAGTTGCCATAAATGTCGACATTTTCAGCAGCATGGATTTACAGTGACACTGAATTTTTATGGCACTATAAAAGTCCATAGTCATGATGATATCTACAGCTGCATTTTCACCAAAATATAAGAAACTGTATGTAAGACCTGCACAGTTCTACACTTCCAGGGCGTTGAATGAAGAAAATACATTAATGAATGTTTACAACCTCCACAAATTAGGGCAGAGGACTGCCTCTGATTATTTAGCATCTCAGTCTCTTTATATTTAAAATGTAATCATCTGAAAGGACAAATATTTTCCTTTTGATTCCTTCCAAATATGGGGGCAAATCAAATATGGACTAATTGGACTCTACAACAGGCATTCATAGACCCTGAAAATACAGTCTTAATTGAACCATTATTCTGCCTTGCAGCAATCCCACATAAAGTACCCCCATATAGATTATTCCTCCTAAGAGAACAAATAATTTACATAGGTGTGAGAGTAGGAGGAGTTGTTTGGGGAGGGCATATGGCCCTGATCCAGCTTCAATGAAGTCAGTAGAAAGACTTCTATTGACTCTTGTGGGAGCTGGATTGGGCCAAAACTATATGCACATACAGACCAAGCCATGAGTTACTATGCCTGCCTTGGATAATCTTAAAATGTCTACTCCGCTGGGTCTGAGGGAAGCCAGGAAGGGCAGTCAACTTTCCACCCCACAGCATCTCTATGATTTTCTTTTCAAAAGCCTTTGAGCAGTGCTTCACCTTTAGAATTTAGCTCATAGTGATCATATTTTTTTAAACAGGTTGTATTTACACATAAGAGCCCTGTGAATATTAACTGTGATGGGGAATTAAAATGATCCCAAAGTATATTTTAAAATGCCCTGAATTCCTGGACACATGGGCTCCGATTCAAATCCAATTCCTATCAATGGAAGTATTTCAATAGACGTCAGTGACCTTTGGATCATGCCCATAGGGCCAAGTCTCAATCTCAGTGGGAGTTTTGCCTGAGCATGGGCTGATTAAGGACTTCAGAAGTTGGCCCATTAATATTAATACAGCATTTAATGAAAACTTTCCAAAGATTCTCTCTATTAAAGCTGTGAAAAAACTAAACATCTCAATAAGACTGTTCCTGAATGTCACAAAAGCAAAAATATCCAGCCTAATGCAAACTTTGGGCCCAATCCAGCAGTTGATGCACACTCAACATTTCCATTGAATTAAATATGAGTTACATGTACATAGGGACTGCAGCAGTCTGTTCTAATTAGTGTGAAAATGTCAACTCCCACTATACAGTGCCAGCTTCCAGACAACAAGCCAGTTAACCCTTTCAATGGAAAAGGTTCTGGTAAATGTTCCAGAAATGTTCAGGCAGCAAACTTCTGCTGCTCTACTTGAATGTAGCAAGGACCAAGGCATCTTAACAGTCCACTGTTCTCATTGAAATGTTATTGGGATAACAGGCACACAAAAAACCCAGCGAAAGGCCACCAGCAAAAGGATTAAACTAAAAGTTAAAAGTAAATGCATTTTAAAACCAAGGAAAGATTTTCCTAGATGGGTGCCTAAAGTTAGGCTTCCAAGTCTAAGTAGGCACTTAAACCAGAAGCCTAATTTTGAAAGCACTGAACACCCTGCAGCTGTCATTGGCTCCAATGGGTGCCCAGTAATATGGAAAAATCAAGCAACTTAATTTAGGGCCCTAATTCAATAGTCCATTCTTATTAAACAAAACACTGATTAAGATAATGGCATATAGAGTACACTTATAAAGTTTGTGGATACCACCAAGCTGGGAGGGGTTGCAAGTGTTTTGGAGGATAGGATTAAAATTCAAAATAATCTGGAGAAACTGGAGAGATGGTCTGAAGTAAATAGGATGAAGTTCAACATGGACAAATGCAACGTACTCCACTTAGGAAGGAACAATCAGTTGCACACATACAAAATGGGAAATGACTGCCTAGGAAGGAGTACTGCGGAAAGGGATCTGGGGGTCATAATGGATCACAAACTAAATATGAGTGAACAGTGTAACACTGTTGGGAAAAAAAACAAGCAAACATTATTCTGGGATGTATTAGCTGGCGTGTTATAAGCAAGACATGAGAAGTAATTCTTCCGCTCTATTCCACACTGATTAGGCCTCAACTGGATTATTGTGTCCAGTTCTGGGCGCCACATTTCAGGAAAGATGTGAACAAATTGGAAAAAGTTCAGAAAAGAGCAACGAAATGATTAAAGGTCTAGAAGACATGACCATTGAGGGAAGACTGAAAACATTAGGTTTGTTTAATCTGGAGAAGAAAAGACTGAGAGGAGACATGATAACAGTTTTCAAGTACATAAAAAGTTGTTACAAGGAGGAGGGAGAAAAATTGTTCTCCTTAACCTCTGAGGATAGGACAAGAAGCAATGGGTTTAAATTGTAGCAAGGGAGGTTAAGGTTGGACATTAGGAAAAAGTTTCTATCAAGGTGGTTAAGCACTGGAATAAATTGCCTAGGAAGGTAGTGGAATGTCCATCATGGAGATTTTTATGAGCAGGTTAGACAAACACCTGTCAGGGATGGTCTACATAATACTTACTCCTGCCATGAGTGCAGAGGACTGAACTAGATGACTCTCATCTCTACCCAAGTCGTTATACCACCAACCCATTTTCAGAGGTATCTACTTACCTCCCAAGGCGCAAGTTTGGGTTTCTCTCTTTTCCCTTCAGGAACTGATTATTTAAAAATGTTAGTAGGGCCATGAGTGTACCTTCCTGTTGCACTCCAGGTGTTAGAGATATTATCAACTGCTAAGGGGAAAAGCCTCTGAACTTAGGTCTCAGATTGTAAAAAGCAGTTAAATTTACATTTAACAATTTAATTCCATGAAGACTGTTTCAGAATTTATTTCCATTAACAGTATTTTAAAATGTTAAAACCCACAGAGGAAAAGACACAAATTGCGACTTTGTAAAGTGCAGCAGCACATTGAAAAGTTAGTGTTAAAATTATAGGGTGAGCTTCTATAGTGAGGACTGCAAGGGCACTCTTATAAATGAAAAGATTTTTTTACCCCTAACTGCTCTTAGAAAATATGCTTTCTGTCTGCAGAAAACTTTTAAACCACATTAACAAGCTTAAAAACTATCTTCTTTTTATGCAAACTATGGGCTCAATTCTGAAATTCCTTACTTGAGAGACTAGAACTAAAGATTTCGAGAGGATTATTTACATGAGAACGGGATTGCGGGATTGTGTCCTATATATAAACGTTTCAGTAACTTTTAATGAATTCAAAATCCAGACGTTGGCCTTACCAAGAGCAATTAGAAATTCTTGAAAAATAAGCTGGAAATATCCATTTAAAAGAAAGACGTGAAAGTATTATGTAAAATAAACATTTCTAAAAGAGCTTTCTGTCAAATATGTAGCTTATACTGAATACAACAGTGTTTGGCTGCACTTATTTTGAATGATTAATTCCTGAGTAATAAAGCATTACATGAGTAAAGAAGCCATTCCAAAATCATGCCAACAAAATGGTTATTCAGCTATTCTCTGAGGGCCCAATTCTGTGAAATCATCCCTTCTAGTTGAGCACACTCAGCATCTCGTAGGATGCATACAACCTCTCCCAGGAGTAGGATCTATATTTCTAAAGAATTCTGACGGGAAAAAAAAAAGTTTAGAAATGGCTCTCTGTTTTATCAACTCCACAGTTGTCTAGAGATCTTGCTGTTTGACAGAGATTTCCAGCCAGAGGTCCACTTTGGTGATGCAGAGTAGAACTCCAGGAATAGATTACAGCTCCAATCTGAGCGCAGGACAAAACATGGAATTCTCAAGTTTGTTGGAAATTACCTTTTATTTTTTCATATATATATATACACACATATATGTGTTGTTTTATATTGAAGCTCCCACAGTGCACATATATATCCAGGGTCTGATGTATCTGTGCTAGTCTGGTTACTAATTACTAAGGTAATGAAAGATTTCCAGAATAACTTTTTGCAGACATAACAACATAGGTGGATATTTTGAAAAGCTCCCATGGAATTTAGGAGCACAAGTCCTATTGACTTTCAGTGGGATATAGGCTCCTAAATCCCTTAAGCACTTTTGAAAATCACCCCCTTATATTGCAAACTCTTTGATTCAGGGACTGTATATTCATTATGTATTTGCACAATAACTAGTACAAGGAAACCCAAGGTGCTTCTGCAAAATAAATAATAAAAATGAGTAAAATATCCATGGTTGTTGTACCCTATAATTATAGAAATATGCAGGAGAGGGAAATAGTATTTTTAGACAGAATTGACCATAGACTAATAACTATGATGCTTGGATAGGTAAACAGGAAGTGGAAAACCCGAAGTTACAAATGTAAAGTGTTTTTCTACTGTGAAAAGTAGCTATCCAAAAATGGTAGCTTTTTAACAGATCCACTTGTGTGTAATCAGTGTGTAATATGCTGACTTTACTGATTTATACAACACACTGCACTGCAGAGCCAAAATAACTTAGAGACACAGAGAGAAATAGAGAGAGAGAGAGAGATGGAGACGGAGATGGAGAGAGATGCTAACTCTGCATTGTCAGCAGAATTGTTGATTAAATTCCAACTGCAAGATCAAATTCTGACCTCAGTTACAGCTGTACGTTGTCACTGAAGACAATGTGGTTGCACAACTGTAACTGGATAGAATTTAGCCTCTGGAATCTTTATTACTATTGACAATGCACAAGTGAACACAGCTTGACTCTCAGATCTCGGCTTAAGTTTTCAGGTCTCTCAATGAGCAAAAATGTCCTCAAATTTGTAATATGAGAAAATTCAAAATGGAGTCACTAAGAATTTAACATGTAGCCATATACTGCTATGTTTATGTAGGGATTTTTCAGAATAGAACCACATTTAAAGGTTGGGGAGGCATTGTTTTTTTGTGGTTTTGTTTTGTTTTTGTTTTTGTAAAGCCCGTGCGGCAGATTTGTCATGTATGCTGTCATCATGGAGTTATTCTGAAGCCCATCTGAACCCACACACAATATGCTCATAGACAAAGGAGTATTACAGTGTCACTCTTGAAATATGAAGGTACAAGACTCTTGTTGTCCCTTATGAAAAGAATTATAAATTTCTTTTGGTCTAAGAGGTTCGAACATGGTGAAACTGACTCAGGTTAAGTAAGAAAAGATTAATTTCCTTTACCCTAAACTTGACCCAAAAAGAACCTTATTTGTGGACTGAAACAGTCTGGAAAATTTTATTTTATTTTTAAGTTAATTTTTCATTTTCATATTCCTCTGATCTTCCTGTTTCTGGCACGGGCTGGAAAGGTATTTTCCAAAGTACAGCTGTGAGTTGTACAGCTCAAGAAAAATTGTTTTCTCAAGATTTCCTGATCAGGTTGGCAGACTTAAGAGAAAAGCAAAGCAGCCAGAGTGTAATTCATATCCGTGGTTTAAAGACAGGAATGGGGGTGGGCTCCCCAAAACTAGTGATGGGCACATCTTCAGATCTGGTCCACAGCCATTGTCATAGTCCATGTACTATAATAATGGCACACTGCATGTCAGTATATGAAGGCTGTGGCCAGTGAACGTGTACGATAGGAACAACTAGCCACATCCATGTTATGCAGTCTGTCCATCTACAACCTCCTCATAGAATACTCAATGTCACACACCGTCTGTCTCTCTGGAAAGAGAAACTCCAGCAGAACAGTTTCCGTTCATTTTTGGGGGTGTGTCACTCCACTTCAGATGAATTGAATTGAACCTCCAGACCTTTAGAGATCTGCTCATTACTAAGAACCTAAGAAAGATATTGAATTCTACGAGATAATTGGGTCAAATTTTGTTCTAAGTTCATTGCAGGAGCTGGCCTCAGTGGGATTACTTGTTTATAACCAAAACCCCCTATTTTTTAAGCCTTTAAGCCTAATTTTAAAAAATTTTAAGTTTAATTACAGATGTTGGTTCACAAATACAATTCTATTAACCAGAGAATCCTTTAAAGCAGTGCAATCTGTTATCTGTCAACCAGTAATATATATAAGAAATTCAGATGAAAAGATTCATTTGGCAATACTTTAAAAAAAAAAAAGAGTTCATGTCCAGTATTATCTTTGTCTTGAAATCAAACAACTGTCTCCAGATAGCATAATTAAAAATTAAAAGCTCCTTAATCACAGCACAAGTTAGTATGATATGGACAGACATAATTACATAGTGAAAATTGTCTAAGCTCTGCTAACTCCAATATTAAGATATTTTATGGGAACATGGCAAAAAACAATGTCACATTATTTCTCCAATTCATTAATAAGCATGTTTTTTGCACACTGTTCTTCATGGTGTATTAACTTGTGACAGGGGTCAGGGCTACACTAAATTATAGAATAAATTACTATAGTTAACAGTGCTATTTGACAGTTTTTTAGGTACCTGCTGCTCTTAAACTTGTTCTGCATAGATTATTTTTAAACAGTGCAATATGTAAAAAAAAAAAAAAAAAAAAAAAAAAAAGGCTGCTTCTTAGATCTGAACCCTTTCTATCTCAATTACTACCAGCTCCCCACCCTCCTCCATAAAGCAGGTTGTGATGTAGGATAAATATAATAAACTACACAAATTTAGTTAATCTAATGTTAAATTTACCAATTAACACGCTCCAAAATGAAGAAACCTGGAAGTCAAGGTTGAATGTACAACCTTAACTTTGTCCCCTCATGGGTATCTATTTCAGACAGTATCTGATCTCAGTTTCTTTGGATTAAAATTGTTTTAAATGAGATTAGAATCTGGTCCAGACTCTTCAATTACAGGATCATTTACTATTTCTTAAATAAAATATCATACAATTGTTTTCCCACTGGGGTAGGGCTCAATGCCCTAAGTTCTCCTATTGAATTAAATGGGAGTTGAGGCCCTTCAGCACTTAGCAAGACTAGGTTCTTAGATGTATATGTGTAATATCTTCTGCGGCCCTTTTTGGCAAGGTCTCTTCTCCACCATAATCAAACTAAGATGTGTGTGGGGCCAGAGGGCATGCACCCCATCTTCACTTTAAACCTCAGCCCCTCCCTATGTACTTTCTTATTGTGTCACCGCACCAGGCCCTTCACTCTGCCAATGAATCTAGTCTTGATGCCCATCTGACCACTTCTCAGAACTGTCTCTGTGCTTCCTTCCATGCTGACCCTTACACCTAGAAAATCTGTTCTGAACTGATCTTCTTAGGCCACTTCCCTGTCCTTTAAATTCCTCCTCAAGATAAACTTATACTACTCTAAACTAAGCCTATGAGAAATTAGCCAACTTCCAATGGCTATACTGAGGATCTGTTTGGGAAGAGGAACTTAGTTGCATGTTTTACCTCTTTTTTCCTACTCTTCAGTTGTTGTTTGTCTTATTGTGAGATCTTTGGAGCAGGAAATGTCTTTCACTATGTGTATGTACAATATTTTTAGAATGTGGCACCAATTTGGGTCTTCTAAGTGCTACTGTAATATAAATGATAAAACAACAACAATTGATCTAATGAGATACAATATAGTAGAATATGGATGGATACAAACCCCAACTGATAGCAATACAAATGCTTTTGGGGCTTCCATAGCAACTCTGTATTTAAGGTTGCCTTGGACTACAGCATATTCATTGGGTTATACTACCATCTTCCTGATCAGAAAAAGGATATTGAGTTTATGATGTGGAGAGAGATCAATCAAGTGCAGCATGAAAACTAATTGGTGATTCCAACTGCCTGTCTAAAAAGTGGTCAAATATAACCTGGGAGCAAGGTTTAAAGAAGCAATTTGTTAAACCATTACTTCCTGGAACCGTTAGTTCTAGAGAATACAAGAAACTATTTTTGACTTAATCTCAAGTGACACAGAGAAGATGGTTCAAGAAGTAACTTGTGGCACTCATCACTGCACTACTAAGTAATACAGACTATGGTACAATTAAGTTCAACATCAGGGAAATAATCATGTCAAAAACTAGCACTATGACAGTAAACTCTAGCAAGTGAGATTTCAAAAAGTGTCGCAGTTAGTCAAAAAGACTCTAAAGTCACAAGTAAGGAAATTAAAATCCTTAGGCTCACCATAATGAATACTTAAGTATCACATTACGGTCACAGAAAGCATGCGTGCCCATAAACTAAAAAGTAAGCAAGAGGAGGGGAAAAAAATCAAGGACCGTGAAATAGTGATGTTTGAGAGGTTATTTGATCCAGGCAGGCATCCTTCAGGCAATGGAAACTGAGCCCAAGTCTTCTCCAGTATGTGTTTATAGACGGCACTCATCATCCTCTCTGAATTCAATTAACATACAAGATTTTAAAAACAGATGAGGAATTTTCTTGTTGGTGAAAATGAAGGTTTGACTGCCCTGGTGATAGAAATCCAGTGTTTTTAAACAGTACATGTATGCTGTGGACAGTGACAGTGCAGACTTCCCCACTCCAGTGCACCAACATGCCTCAAACCTGCCTTCATACTAAGGCAGTTTAGCCTCAATAGCCCATTCAATCCTTGACATCTCTCCAGAGGTGGTCGCCAGTGGATCAGCCCATACCATTTGTAACTGTCTTTTATGATGTTGACACCTGTCCATGAAGAACTAAATTAATACCACCAAGCTCATTTCATGTAGACCATTGAATAGAACGCCTACAGTGGTAACTACTGACTCGGTAGTGGTTTTGGAGAAAAGATGAAAGATACCCCAATTACAAGTTTTTCTAGTTATACTGCAAGGACTATGTTCCTGAACACAAAACAAGTCCACCTTCTCTCTAATTTCTTAGTAACACAGTGAGGATTCTGAGTTGTATTTCCAATATGATACAATAAAGTTAATTGTTATCCTACCATGGCAGGAGAAACTCATTCAATTTATGGCCACGGTTCTGCCCATGTAAGCAGCTGAATTCCAGTGCACTCTATTCTCATATCCACTGCTGCCTATATTCATCACATTTGATTTGCAAGCTATCTGAAATACCTTTAATCAATAGTTATATTACTGAGGACAAAGGAACCTAAATGTTAGTTACTGGCTTTCTGCATATTTAGAGCAAAACATGAATGTTGGGTGCCTTTTAACTTAGTATCCTCTCTATTTTGTACAAATATGGGGCTGAGTCCAGACACTAGACTGATAGCAAACCCTCTTGAGTTTTACAAAAGTTTAGGTCCAAACCTTAACTTCTTCATTTCATTTCCTCTCTGTAACATGGATTTGAACAAGAATACAAAGAGCTATGATTTTGCCTCATGAAATTCCATTAATTCAAGACTCTCTGGGTGAAATCCTACCCCTACTGAAGTCAGTAGAAGTTTTGCCATTGACTTCAATAGCACCAGGATTTCACCTTGTGTTTTTAGGGAAGCCAGGTGATATGCTGGTAACTTAATCCAGTCCACTGTTGACCAGACAGGAAATACAAAGGAGCAGATCCTGAGTTGGTATAAATTTGTGTAGTCAATGGAGCTATATTGATTAACACCAGCTGAGGATTTGGCCCAAGGTATTTCTCAATATAACCTTGAGCACTGCACTGTACTATAAAAGCATGTGACCCCCCCCCCATCTTCCTGCCCCATCACAACGACGTCAGATAGTCAATATAAATATAGTGTACTGAGATGCTGACTCAGCTTCTTATTTAGACAATAGCAGATAGATGGGAATTCTTTAACACAGGATACAGCAGGTCGATGCAACTACGCTAAAGTCACCTTGCCAGGTCTATTCTGCCAAAGGAAATAAGTATCTGAGAAGCCCATAGGTTACATTTAAAACTAGCAAAGACTTTGTTTTATAAGACACACAACATTAGGAAACCTAATTACATTTGGAACTGTCAGAGGTGGGGGATGTAGATACAGTCATTTTCCCTTGTAGGAGTTTTACTTTTACTGTATGTGCAGCACACCGCTGTAGCCTTCAAATATCAATGCCCTAATCAACACTCGCTATGATTATAGTCCCATGAGTTGCCATGTCTCTGCAAATGTGTCATATTGTCTTTGTTATTTTCTATTCGTTGGGGAAAATAATCTCCTCCTGTGAATTCTACTTGATGATCTCTGATGCAGAGGCTTCTGCCTGATCTATGATTTTGACTGCCACTCTCATGTAGTTGGATGAAGGTTACAGTTTGGCCTTGGATTCATTATGCAGGGTTAACCCACTAGAGCACTAGTGTCTAAAACCCCTTTGCCATATGGGTAGGTTTGAGGACAAATTGGTAAATGTACATGTTAAAGTGCATGAAGAAATTCAATAGTTGTCAGCGTAACAAAATCTTTACTTTTACTATTACTATGCTGTTTTACCATAGTAATAGAGAGTTTCGCTGTCAAGCCACTGCAGACTAACATTTTTTAAACAGATGGCCAACCTTATTCCAATACCTCTCAATTAGAGAAGAGTCCAAGGTATGGATCTGGAGCTTACCACTCTCAAGGTCAGGTCTGGGTGGTGTGAGGGAAGATGTTGACCCTGGGGTTTTGGTTTTGTAAAGCAGAGACCATTGGCAAAATTAAGAGTTTAGATTTTAAACTCCCTCAAAATTCAGGATCCAGCGTTTTGGCCCAGGCCTATCTCTAATCTCAAAAAAGCCCCTATGAGCCAGTGATTAGAGAGCAGGAGTGGGAGTAAGGAGATCTATGGGTCATTTCTGGCTTTCCTCTGCACTAGCTGTAAGACCATGGGCAGCTCACTTTAATTTTTCTGTGCTTCAGTTTGTCCATCTGTAAAATGGAGATGATAATTCTTTACCATCCTTTGTACAGCACTGATATCTACGAATGAAAACTGTTATGTCTGTAAGTGCAAAATAGTATTATGATTAGAACATTTTACCTGTTATTTTCTGTACTGCAATAGTGGCTGGAGGACCCAGTCATGGATCAGAGCCATATTGTAGGTGCTGCAGACACATATAACAGGTAGACAGTCCCTGCTCCAAAGAGCTTACAATCTAATGTATAAAACAAATACCAACACATGGATACCACAAACAGGCAGGGACAGCATCAGGTAACAGAGAGACAATTATGATCAGCACCATAAGCAGTGCTCACAGCATACCTGCTGCCTAACCATGGTTGAGTATTTTGCAGGCTCATTCAGGTGTGGATAAGAACTACAGAGAGTCTGAATCCATCAAAATACCATGAACCCATGGGACAAATTCTTCTTGCCCTGCAGGATAGATTTTCTCAACACAGTCCATACTTACAAATAAAGCTGGTTGAAATATAGAATTTCTGTTTTGCAGGACGTTTTGACATTTCAAAATTTGTTTTTATTCCAAATCAGAATAAAACCAAATATTTTTTTGAAATTTCCCATGAAACAAATTCAAAAATCATTCCCTTTAAAAAAATTTGTTTGCAGAATGTTTCAAAATATTGTTTCAAAGCCAATTTTTTTTTAAATTCATTTTTTTTAAATTATCATTGATATGAGAGCTGGATGGAAAATGGAAATTCTTTCCTGCAAGAAATTCTGTGTTTCTGAAAACAATTTCATCCCAAACTGGGACGAAATGGCAATTCTGTGAAATTTTTTATGGGAAAGGATTTCAAAAAAATTATGTTTCGGGAGAATATAAACAGAATTTTCCAGCTTCCAGGCTGCCCACCTGGAAGCCCTCCTGTCCTCCAGCTGCTTGAGAGGAAGAGAGGAGGGCTGCTCAGCATCTCAGGCTATGGATTAGGCAGGAGACTCAGTTCCAGCTCTCTGCCTCTCCGGCCCACAGCAGGGGGAAAAACTAAGAATCAGAGGGGCAGGACCCTTCCATGCAGCAGCCAGGGAGATGTCATCTCAATTTTTCCAACCAGAAAGTTGATTTTTGTTTGTTTGTTTGTTTGTTTGTTTGGCAAAAGTGAATTTTTTAGTTTTGTGAAAAAAGATTTTTCTTTGGAAAAAAACTTCCAATGAAAAATCTATGTCCAGTGCTAATTTTTAAATTATGTTTACATTATTACATGACATGTCAGTAGAAGCAATGCATAATATGACATATCATAGCATGTCAAACAATGCCATAGTATGATATGTGATAATAATCCAAATAGTCTATTATTACATTTTCTTTCATTTTAAAAATTGTTAAGGGTAGCTGTTGCTACTTAACTGCATATTAAAACATCTTATCTTATTATCAAATTACCTAGGGAGGTTATGGCATCTCTGTCACTAGATGTTTTTAAGAACAGATTAGACAAATACCTGTCAGGGACAGTTTAGATAAAACATAGTCCTGCCTCAGTGCAGGGGACTGGACTAGATGATCTCTCAAGGTCCCTTCCAGTCCCACATTTCTACGATTCTATCTAGATCAAAACGTCTCCTACTTATGTTGTAATGAAATAGTTTGACACTTGGCTTTAGAAATGGGAGCAGAGGTAAGCCAACGCTGTGTTCTTTACAAAATCCCCACCAGGATCTCAGGAATATGATCTCAGTTTTGAGATAGGATGTTCCAAAATATTACAAACTACAAAACAAACAAAAATCATTAAAGGACTTTTCGGAGAATGAAAATCCTTTGTTTTCTTATTAATATAAAACTTTCCCCAAGAGTTTTCCACTGCCAAGAGACCTCAGAAAACAACTTTCCTCAGATAACAACTTTTCTTAAGACAACTAGAGGTGAATTTATTATATATATACATACACATATATACAAAAACACACACACACATATATATATACACACACACACACACACACATACACACATATATCAAGCTTATAGTGAAAACTCTCATTGTCTTACCCTATTTGCCTCATGGAATGTACATGCTCTGCAGATTCTTTCATGTTGCTTGTAACTTCAGCAAGTCCTCTCAGAGGTTATAATGTTCTGAGACCTTCACATAGCTCCCAGAGATTAAAACTTTCATATCTAATACATCCAGAATTTTCCAATAATACATTTAATAATATTTCCAATAAGATATTTAATAAATATCTTCCTATGAACTATTTTTTACTGAAATATAATATAAAATAGATTTGAAGTGTTTATACCAACATGTTTTTAAAATATACTTTGAGAGAAAAGTTTGAAGGCTTTTCAGAAAGCGTTACCATTTTTTCCAAGTTTCATTATCCTAAAATATCTTAGTTACCTATGCAAGCTACCCCTTAACCTTAAATTGGTTTTTATTCTAAAGATAAGCATGAAAATTTTCAGGAAAAAGAGGGCTTTTGTCATAAACTTAAGGGTAGAAGGGTCAAACTATAGCATCTAAAGGCAACTGTAATGGTAACCTTAATTATGGAGTCAACAACAACATTTCATAAGAAGGTGGACTGGTCCCTGCTTGAAAGATCTAGCAATTGAGACACAGACTAAACATTTCAGACACATATTATACTAGCTCATACTAAAAGCACAAGGTAGTGCAAAAATCTGGCAGAAATAATCATTTAAATAAGCAAGTTTGAGTTTTAATAATCTAATGAATTATTAGGATTTTTTTTTAAACTAACAGGGGTTTTAAGTTGGCAATCTCCCTTTAATTAACCAACATGTCTAGTAAAAATAATAATATAATATGCCACAGATCCACAAATCCCACCCGGAAGTATTATGAACACTGTGTCATCATCACACACTCCTCACAATCCTATTTCCAACTTCTTCACATGCTAGAACCTATGGCTTGTGGGACGTGGCCAAAGGTTGGAGTTATGCTTGGGGTTGAGTCAAAGAACTGTAAGGTGCCAGAAGAAATTAAATTTGGGCTGACACTTAATAGACAGAACTCAGACTAGGAATAATGTTGTTTGTTTGCCTTTCATTTCAGTGGGAGCAGTGTTATACCAACTATGAGCACTACCAAAAATCACATCCTCGGGTTTAAAATGGAATTTCTGGATCCATACATGTCCCTGCCTCAGAGGGGTGGAAGGATAGTGAGGAGAAAGTGAGGTTTGGATCCATAGTTGAAAACTTACTTTAATTCTTACTCCTTTTGCCTGCTGTTACCAGGAGTTCTTCAAAGCTAATCAATAAGCATCTGTCCCTCTGTTCCTTGCATCGCATAATGACATGACCAGGCTTGTGCCACAAGGTCTGGTCACACAGTGTAGCAAGTCAATGCCATGATATGCCTTCCCATCTACTGATCACAGAAGGGGCAGACTCCGGAAGGAACTGTGTCAAGCCCTCTACTTCTGGAGGGAAAGTCATGTGACCCAAGGTACTTACAGGTAGGGGCAAGGAAGTAAAAGGGGTAGAACTGGAGAAAAACATAATACTCTAAAGTTGGGCTGCTAGGTTTGAGCAATATGAGTGTGTGAAAAACAAAACCTCACAGCAGAGTGCAAGAAATGAAGGTTCTGCACAAATCTGAATCAGTACTTCAGAAGAACCAAATATTTCACGGTTCATTGTGAGAAAGCAAAGGGAGGGAAGGTTTGAGTGGAACTTGCCTAATTTTTGCCTTGAAGTAGGTTTTACAGGTGCAGTTATAACATTAGAAATTAAAGTGGCGACAAAAAAGTTATAATTTCTATATTGCTCATCACTCGTTTAACCTCTGGCAAATTCACAGTTTGTCTAACTGATCAACTGCCACCAGAGCTATCTGGAGGATGATAATACCGTTTCACAACAACTTTTGAGGTTTCAAAATCGGCTTTCATTCCATATTAGAACAAAAACAATGTTTCAAACATTTTCATGAAAATGGAATTGTACTGAAATGTCCATTTTCTGATTGAAACATGGGTGGACTAGTGGTTACAGCACTGGCTTGGAAAGTGAGAGACTCAGGATCAAGTCCTTGTTTCAATGGATTTAGAGAAGAGTTTTTCATCCCAGATCAAACAGAGCAGGGATTTGAACCTGGCTCTTCCATATCTAAGCACCAAGCCACAGAGTTGCTCTTACAGTCAAAAACTTTGTCAAAACAAACACAGCACCATGAAATTTCATTTAGTTGAAAATGTTTTGACCAGCTCTCAACATCTCCTTTGCTTTTCTACTGCGAAAGGCTGATAAAAATGCCACACAGTTTGCTCCCTGAGTAAGACAGGACTCTTGGAAAACTCACAAGTATGACTATAGCTGTAATTTGTGATGCTTTTGTTTTCTATATCTTTCACCTTCACATTTCTAAGAACTCTGCCTGTCTGCAGAGAGACTGGTAATTTTTTCCTCAGAGTTACTGTACCCTGTACAAAAGGAGAGACACAAACTGTTCTCTCATGGAGACTTTACTTTGGTTCTTTCTTTTTGTTTCCTTTAAAGTGAAATAAGTAATTTTGAACTGAAACTATATGATTAGCCTTTGTACATAAACACACAAAACTATATTTTATGTGTCAGTACTCAAAGGCAGTACTTTTGCTCTGCTCTAACAAACAGGAACCTGCTTTCATGCGATTTATAATTTTTTAAAAAATTCTTATTTTCAAAATATGTTTCAGTCTCATATAGGGTGACCAGACAGCAAGTGTGAAAAATCGGGACAGAGGGTGGGGGGTAATAGGAGCCTATATAAGAAAAAGGCCCCAAAATCGGGACAGTCCCTATAAAATCAGGACATCTGGTCACCCTAGTCTCATATCAGTAGATTGAGGTTAGCGGTCCACTTCCCACAAATCTTTTTTTTTTTTCCGAATAGCAGGATAAACTATTATTACTTTTATAGCACCACAACTGTGTGTGAGCTCTGCCAAAGGGATTCAAGGAAACAAGTCCCCATCCTGAAGGGCTTGCAATCACAATAAAACCTAAAGAACTGTAAGCAAGGAGAACAAATAATGGCATGGAGGCAGAGAAGGAAGACAGAGGCTGACATGAGGGCAAGAGTAGCTGACGCGAAAGAGGAGTTAATTGTAGAAAAGAAAGAACGGGTGGAAGGGAACAAATTGGCACATTGCCATTGCTCCAGCAATAGGATATTAGTAACTTAGAACAACTTCTGTGGTGTTTCTTGTGGCCTGAATCAAATCCCATTGTAGTCAATGGGAGGGCTTTGGATCCAGCTCTCAGGGAGCCAGAGTTGACTAAAGTTGTGGAGCAATCTTGGCATTAAGCGCCTTCCCTTTAAAACTTGCTAGTATGAAAGGTGTGTTCTCCCCTTCTTTTTTGATTACCTTTTGTCTTTCTGTAGCTGAGTGACCTGTACCCCAAAGAGGTAAGCCTGCTGCATCAACCTTTACTACCTTACATGGCTGAAAAAGCTGTAAAATATACTGCAGCGGACAGTAAATGCAGTTGTTAATATTGCCATTGTTTTTTGCAAGAGCGCTGTTGTGGCATACAGGAATCACCGCTAATCTTTGAATAATTCTGTAAGCTAGTTTGCTCAATCTGCTTGCTGAAATACTCGCTTATGAATATGCAACAAAGCAGAAGGAGCATTTCTATAGGTTTTAAGCCTCTTGGGCCTTTAGTCTTCAAGCTTTCTAAATCCAGGCTATGATTTTTTGTGTGTATGCATGTATATGTGCTGGAGTATGTGTCCTTGTGTCCCCTCACTTCACTTGTGCACATGCTAAAATGCTAGAGTGTGCATATTCTCACTTGGCTGTATCGTGTATCATACGTATACAGAAACCCATCTGGCCTGGGAGCAATTTTACTTCTTTTAACAACATGAATGATTACCTCCCCAAGGGGTATATCCCATTACGACTGTAAGGAACATCTGTTGAGGTGTTACCCACTGGTAAAAAGGTAAAAGAAACTTTTGTTAATTGCAACCACTTTACAAGAGCCAAGATTATCAAGAGTGACTAGCAACTTTGAGTGTCCCGGTCTTTTGAGTGCCCAACTGGAGGCACCTTAAAGTCACCTGAATTTTAGAAGGTGGGTGCTCAGCACTCTCTCAAAGTCTCATCTATTTAAGCAAGGCCCCAGGTGTTCTGGGGCCCAGTAGCACAGAACTCCATAGCAAAAACTCCTGAATTCTAAAGCAACGTTAACTGATATCACTCGACAGTGCCCTTCCTGCTACCCACAGAAATATACCCACTGAGTTTGCTTAAACTAGCTAGGCAGCTGAGAGAATCAGAAGTGTGGGCTGGCCAGCTGGGCTGCCTGAAAAACATCATGGGAGCTGTGACTCAGGAAGCTGGAGAGCTGAGCCTCTGAAGTTAGCTGTTAGCTGCCCCCTTTCCTGTAACATAAAGGAAGAAGGGGGCCCTAAACCAGGGCACTTGGACACATTATTTATTTATATTGCAATAGCACCAAGAAACCACAGTCAGGCACCAGGACCCCGCTGTGCTAGGGGCTGTACAAACAGAGAACAAAAAGATAGTCTCTGCTCCAAATTACTTACTAGCTAATAGCCTTGGAGTTGTACTTCCTAGACAACTTTGCAAGAAAAAAAAATCCATCCTCAAGAATAAGCAGACACAAAAATATTCATGGATGAATTTTGCATCCATGAATATTTTTGACACAGACATAATATTAATTCATGAGTATTTTTCCTATATGCTCCAGGTGGCCCAGCTCTAATTCCTGGCTGTCTGAGTCTCAGTTCCTGGGATGCTCTCCCCAACTTCCTCGCTATAAGTTTCTTTCCAGCTCTGGCTCTCCAAACTTTTGTTGCTTGGCTCCAGGGAATAGTGCACTTTTGTGGCAGGGAAGTCTGATGACCAGCTTGCCTAGTGGTCAGCTCACAGCCTTATGATTTCTGCCAATCTAGTCACCCCAGATGGGGCTCGAGCTGCAGCTTCAATCACCCCCTCATAATCTGACTGCTCTCCCCAGAGTTCAGTCACTACAAAGGAGTGGCAGGTCATAGGGGTATTGGACCTACCCACTCCACTGGGTCCCAACCCAAGGCCCTAAGGGGTTTATCAAAGTATCCAGCCCAGCTACTGAGCTACCCCAGATTATATTTCACCCCGGGTCACTTCCTACCTGTCTGGAGCTCCTCAGTTTGGGGCGTGGTCCCTGGCTTAGCAAATTCTCCTTAGTCTCTCAGTGTCCAGTTCAGTCAGTCAATCTCAATCTCTCTCTCAGGGCTTTCAACTCCCAAAGGCAGAATGGGGGAGAGGAGGAATCCAAATCCCTGATGCTAGAGCAGCCTTCACAAAGCTTTTGCCACTTCTAGCACAGCATCAGCCTTGCTTCTTAGTGCCCCATGCAGCTCATCCCCAGTTCCTGCACTGGGAACATGCCTTGCACCTGTTCAGGGGTGGAGCCTCCCTAACCCAGTATTGCTCTGCTCCCTACCCGGGTTCAGTGTGGGGCCTATAGGCCCCATCACTACTGTAGTCAAATTAATTCCTCCTTGCAGAGGATGCTGGAGAGCCAGAGGCAACTGCAGGCAAGTCCCAGAAAGGCATGAAGACAGAAGACAAATTGTTGGGGACTTGCCCGCAACAAAAGAGTGAATTCAGCAGCCAAACTCCAGAATTTGTCAGCATTTTTTGGGGGGGGGGGGGGAGGGGGATCCAATTCTTTTGCAAAAGCTTGAGCTGTAGATATTGCAGACTACATGGGGTTCTGCCTTCTAAAAGCTCTCAGGCTAGGCACCCAAAAAGTGAAGTATCAAAAATCACTAGTTACTTCTGAAAATTTTGGTCAACCTATGTACACTCAGGTACACGTACATTCAAATCCATACACAGTGAGCACTGTTAAAAAGCGCCCCCCCCCCACCTTGGATTGTTCATATGTACTCATGTGTGTTCCTATGTGGACATGAAAAAAGGAAAAGAATATGGAATGAGAGAATGAAAAAGAAAGAGATGTATCTGTCCGATGCTGTTAAATTAAATTAGACTGTAATGATTACTGTGTGCCTTCACAAAAGACA
The DNA here is from genome assembly GCF_002925995.2 of Terrapene triunguis. NCBI lineage: Eukaryota > Metazoa > Chordata > Testudines > Emydidae > Terrapene > Terrapene triunguis. The sequence goes on along the minus strand of NW_020664463.1, from coordinate 2,422,478 downwards.
TTTTGTAGCATTTAAGATTTCTGCTAATTGAACGAGGTGCATTATCATGCAAAAGAATGTTAGTGAAGGTTGAAAAGGACAAACCAACTATTCTTGTACATCACCATAATTATGCAGCCCCATGTTCGAACAATTACATTTATGTAGACCCACTGTTAAAATCAATGTTACTTGTACAGCTAGTCCTTAATCAATGAAATCAGTCAATTTACCATGGTCACATCCTTCTTCTTAATTAAGACAGTGATATCTCTGGAGCGCAGGGTCTCAAAGAGATAAATAAGTACAGAGGTTGGGAAATGTCAAAGAGGTGACTCCCTGATTTTACTCTCAACGAACTTGGGAGGAAATAAGACAGTTCCTTCAGTTCAGGGAAGCAGCACAATCTTCTAAAGAGATGGCTTAGCATTCATTAAGAAAAGAGCAGGTAGCAGTGTCTGACAGAAATAGCACTAATGAGCAAAGAGCGCTTTCAACATGCGTATCCTTCATAGTCATAGTCTGAATTATGAAGGTTGTGCCACCTAAGCCAATTTTAATTAGAGTGAGCATGGACCTCTTTGGACAGTTAGCCTTTCTTTCCAAAATCCATTTCAATATGGTGTCATTTTGTTGTCATAATCAAAATGGCAAAGTGATGGAGTAACCTACTTAAAATGTCTGCAGTGTTAAAGCAGATATGGCAAACATCCTCTAATGACACATGTAATAAGGGTTTTACCTAGAGGACTTTGACAGTGTGCTCTGTGTTGTCAGCATAGTTGGAATAATGATAGAGGTCTTCTCTGGAATAGGACAGAGGTCTTCAAAGACCCGGCCTAAACTTCCTGTCCTACAGGTAAGCTATTAAACTCCTGTGTGTTGAAAGAAAGGGAAAAATACAGATCTACTGAACTGCCAAATGCAGATGTAGTCATAACTCCAGTGATTTTTTTCCCCCTGCAAAACATATTTGAACTGTCAAGCCAAGATTAGTGATTCCTTTTATACTAAAAGCACTTAACAGCCTACAAAAAAAAAAAAAATATCTCCAACTCACCCTCCCCTTCAAACCCAACAACCTTGCAGTTAGCTTGCAGTTGTTTGTTTGTAAAGAGTTGGTTTTACTACTTCTCTTCTGCACAACACAGTGTGGTAATATCAATATCTTACATATAATACAGCACATTTCACTTGAAGAATTCTGATGTGGCATAAGTTCCAGGGGGCATATTTGTAAAGGTATTTAGGCACCTAAAGATGCAGATAAGTGCCTAGTGGGTTTTTCAAAAGCTTACATGTCTAAGGGCAGGTCTACACTACCCGCCTGAATTGGCGGGTAGAAATCGATCTCTCGGGGATCGAATTATCGCGTCTCGTCGGGACGCGACAATCCATCCCCAAATCGACGCTTGTACTCCACCAGCGGAGGTAGGAGTAAGCGCCGTTGACTGGGGAGCCGCGGAGGTCGATTTGCTGCCGTCCTCACAGCGTAGCTGAATTTGCATATCTTAAATCGACCACCCCCTCTCCCCCGTAGTGAGGACGTAGCCTTACTCTCATTGCTTACAATCATTCAATTGGAGTTCAGTCAATTCTGAAATCAATGGGTGTTAGGTACCTAACCTGCTTGGGTGCTTTTGTAAATCCCACTAGGACTTATCTGCATCTTTGGCACCTAAATACCTTTGAAAATCTGACCCTAAGTGTCTAAATCACCTTGAAAATGGGACTTAGACTCCTAACTCACTTCAACTCTTTTGAAAAAATTACTCAAAATTACTGTCTTTCAAAGCAAATAAGATGTGAAATCTGCCTTTATTTATAGGCTAATTCCTTAGCCCGGGGAAATAAATGTAGTGCCTGCTCCTGCTCCCATGTAAGTCAATAGCAAAAGTCCCTTTGCCTTAGATAAGAGCAGGATTGGACCATCATTCTCTTTACAGTTCAAAATGCCTGTTAAATTATGTTCGGTTGGCAACATTCCTTCAGAGGAATAGAATGTCACAGGCTTTCATTTTCTCAACAAGCCAAGAATGAACATAATTAGCCAAGTATAAAGACTGTGATGACTCCTTATTTAGATACAAAAGGTGTAATGCATGATAAATATTTTAATTCAGAAGGAAAAGGATTTCAGTAAGAAGATCAACAATGAGCCCACATCTGGTTATTCTGTGGGCTGCTTATAGCAGTTCAGAAACAGGTATGTTACTTAGAGGTAGACCTGGTCAGGATATTCTTTTGTTTCATGAAAATTTTTAGGTTTTCATTGAAAAACAGACACCTCCCTCAAAAAAATTGGCTAAAAAACAAACCCCCAACAAAACAGTTTTTGGAAACATTAACAGACAATTCCCTCAGAAATGTCTTCATTGTTGAACAACCATTTTTGTTAAAAAATGTCTTGAACTTTTTTTTGATCAGTTCTAAGTAGAATCTGGTCAGAAAATGTTAATAAAATAAAATGAAAATAAAAAAATGAGAAATTTTGAAAAACAATCCAATTTTCCCCAAATTTCTTCTGAAAATTTGTTTTTTCACTGAAAAACTGAAACAAAAAAATATCTGTTTTTGAAAACCATTTTTGGTAGAAAATTTCAAACCACTCAGACCCTTATCTTCATTGTTCCAGTGGGTAATAAAAAACTCTAAAATGAAAATGAAAAATTATATAATTCCTCAAGCAAGACACTAGACTTTAATTTGCAAAGCCATAAAAAAAAGAAAAGAAAAGCAAAATAACCCTTATGGTAGCTACTTAATAGGGGAGCTACTTGTGGCATTTCTTCATAAGTGCCTCCTGCAGTAAATTCAACCTAAAAACTATGATCCATCAAAAAGAAAGGAAGGAAGGAAATGTGAATCACTGGGCTAAAAATACAGTTAGGAAAGAAGAAGCTTCTAAATTTCTAACCTTGGATCTGCCATGGACTCACTGTACAGTCTTGGGTAATTATTTTAACCTCTCCATCTCACTTGCCACAAGTTCAAAATGGGGCTAGTTTCCTACCATACAAGTGTTATGCAACGTAATAAATTCATGTCTGTAAAATGATTTGAAAAATGTAAAGTACTACGGCTCTTTATGCTAGTGTTCTTACTGGAAAATTATTATCTTGAGGTTGATGAAGGAACACCAAGGATTGATCTTTGATTTGGACTAGGAATGGGATGAAGATGATGAATATAAATTTCTTTTCAACTCTGCTGCAACAATAGGGAACATGGGAAAAAGATATATCAACATACAAAGAATAGACAATCTGAATCTCCTCAACATAGGAGGGTTTTTTTCATGTTATGATTTGAAACTGTGTTTAACTACTCTACATTTATTTGCTTCTGCATTCAGGGTATTTTGAAAGCCAAAATTATACAAGGAAATTGAAGTGATTTACTATTTGGGGAAAATTACAATAAAAAAAGTCCAGAATGATTTTCACAGTGCTTTCTGCACAGAAAGAGAATTAAGAGAAAAAAGCCAGGAAAGCTGCAGGGATTAACAAAGATATTTCCTAAATTTGAAAGCAGCTGTTCTGCCATATGTGCTTACCTGTTCCTTTTTTCCTCAGCTAAAACACTTACCCTGGATCACTACCAACCTGTCTTGATTTTAATCCACTGGTATCATCAACTGAATAACCAATACCCTCTCCTTCTTTACATTAGAGTAAATGACAATATATATATAATACTGTTTAACCCCACTGCAGTAAAATTGCATTGCCATATTTATATATATATATTTCAAAACCTTCGGTTTCCAGTAAATTGCAGTACTAAAGACACAAGTTCCCCCAAACAAGTGGGTCCTAGTCAACTGGTTGGCCCATAATTCTATGACACTATTGCATATGCTTAAGATCCCAAACCACTAAGAACCCAATTCAGCAAATAATGTAAGCAAGTGATTAATTTTAAGCATATTAAGCATAAATTATTTGCTGACCAGGGATGGACTAAAGCACATGTTTAAATGTGTTGTTCAATTAGGGCTTAACATAATGCATGAACAGGCTTTAAGATTATATATAGATAGAGATATAAATACCCACTTCCATACAGACTCAAACACACACACATGATTAAGATGACCCAGAACCAAAATCCCAGATCCAAATACTCCCAAATGGTGGTGCTGTTCAGGTCTCAATCTCAGTATCACCTTTCTAGAAAAGTTTTTGATGTACCATGGAGGCTGGTAGTCTATGTTGTACACTGTCATATATGTGTTTTTATGTCCAGTATATTTGTTTCATTTATTCTGGACTGAACTTTGGAGTGGATGAGTGATCATGCCTTTGTCTTTCTGGCTCCCTATTCATAGAGAAACATGACAAATGGTAGAAGAACGAAGACAAAGATAGCATGCTTAAAAAAAGAGAATGAATCATTGCATATTCAACAATGGATCACATCAAAATTGTTCTTAGCACCACATACTTTACATTCAATGGTCAATCTTTGCACAAACTAGTGCCTGAGCTATGGCTTCTGCATCTCATTTATCATAGCAGAACTATATCTTTCTCATTTCAAGAAAATTACAGAAAATAAAACTGCAATAAAACCAAAAAGCTGGAAACAGAGATGACACCCATGACAACATTAAAAAGAGGTTACTGGAGATGTGTGGCCATCCATTCAGCTTACAATTAATACCGCTCAAGATAGATGTCTGCCTTTTTGCAGTGCAATATCCATGAGACAACCTGAAAGTAGAAGAAACATGACACACGTCTCCTACAACCTATGTTACAAATAGTACAAACCAGTACCTCAGTTTAAGTAGGGATGGGAGAACTATCCCTAGTTCAGATAAAATCAGGAATGCCTCAGACATTTGCACAAGTTTTAAATGTACAGATGGGTCCAACTAAGACCTCTGATCCAAACACACCCAAAGTTTGGCAGAGTACAAAACCCAAATCCCAAACTGAAAGAGCTCCTATCCCTGATTCAATCTTGTCCAAATTTTGAATTGTTCAGAATCTGACCTGGATCTGAATTTTGTAACTTGAGGCCTTCTTCTGTAACAAATTAAAGTTAAAATATTTTTCCTGAAGTTTGAAAAGGTTACATTTTTCAGTATTTTTTCCTATTTGCTTAATTCTCCCCTGCTGATTCCAGCATTGCCAGAAAAATATGTGCTGAAATACCATGAAAAAGCCAGTTGTTGAGAATTTTCCAGTCCAGTATTGCATCCTCAAGAGGGTCATGTTATTTGGCTAAGGTTTGGATAATCATCCATATTTTGGAATATTGACTCAAACCTGGCTTTCACTAATTTTTATTAGGGCTGTCAAGCGATTAAAACACCTAATTGTGATAAATCGCACTGTTAATCGCACTGTTAATAATAGAATACCATTTATTTAAATATTTTTGGATATTTTCTACATTTTCAAATATATTGATTTCAATTACAACACAGAACGTAAAGTGTACAGTGCTCACTTTGTATTTATTTTTTATTACAAGTATTTGTACAGTAAAAAAAAGAAATAGTATTTTTCAATTCACCTAATACAAGTACTGTAGTGCAATCTCTTTATAATGAAAGTTTAACTTACAAATGTAGAATTGTATACAAAAAATAACTGCACTCAAATATAAAACAATGTAAAACTTTAGAACCTACAAGTCCTCTAAGTCCTACTTCAGCCAAGCACTCAGATAAACAAGTTTGGTTACAATTTGCAGGAGATAATGCAGCTGGCTTCTTGTTTACAATGTCACCTGAAAGTGAGAACAGGTGTTCGCATGGCACTGTTGTAGCTGGCATCGCAAGATATTTATGTGCCAGATGCGCTAAAGATTCATATGTCCCTTCATGCTTCAACCACCATTCCAGAAGACATGCGTCCATGCTGATGATGGATTCTGCTCAATAACGATCCAAAGCAGAGCGGACCAACGCATGTTCAATTTCATCATCTGAGTCAGATGCCACCAGCAGAAGGTTGATTTTCTTTTTTGGTGGTTCGGGTTCTGTAGTTTCTGCATCGGACTGTTGCTCTTTTAAGACATCTGAAAGCATTCTTCACACCTCGTCCCTCTCAGATTTTGGAAGGCACTTCTGATTCTTAAACCTTAGGTTGAGTGCTGTAGCTATCCTTAGAAATCTCACATTGATACCTTCTTTGCCTTTTGTCAAATCTGCTGTGAAAGTGTTCTTAAAACGAACATGTGCTGGGTCATCATCCAAGACTGCTATAACATGAAATATATGGCAGAATGCAGGTAAAACAGAACAGGAGACAGACAATTCTCCCCCAAGGAGTTCAGTCACAAATTTAATTAACGCATTGTTTTTTTAATGAGCATCATCAGCAAGGAAGCATGTCCTCTGGAATGGTGGCCGAAGCATGAAGGGGCATACAAATGTTTAGCATATCTGGCATACAAATACCTTGCAACACTGGCTGCAAAAGTGACATATGAATGCCTGTTCTCACTTTTAGGTGACATTGTAAATAAGAAGCAGGCAGCAGTATCTCCCATACATGTAAACAAACTTGTTTGTTTTAGCAATTGACTGAACAAGAAGTAGGACTGAGTGGACTTGTAGGCTCTAATGTTTTACATCGTTTTGTTTTTGAGTGCAGTTATGTAACAAAAAAAAATCTACATTTTTACGTTACCCTTTCACAATAAAGAGATTGCACTACAGTACTTGTATGAGGTGAATTGAAAAACTATTTCTTTTGTTTATCATTTTTACAGGGCAAATGTTTGTAATAAAAATAATAATATAAAGTGAACATGGTACACTTTATATTCTGTGTTGTAATAGAAATCAATATATTTGAAAATGTAGGAGAACATCCACAAATATTTAATACTAAAATTGGTATTCTATTGTTTAACAGTGTGACTAATCACGGTTAATTTTTTTAATCACAGATAATTTTTTGCATTAATCGCGTGAGTTTACTGTGATTAATTGACAGCCCTAATTTTTATCAATAGTTCAAAAGTCTTCCTGAAATCAAATGGCATGTAGAAACGTTCTCTCCTTTACATTAGAGTATTCTCCTTCATAATGGGAGAGAATTTCCTCTCCTTGATGCCTATGTATAGCTAGCCAATGAGAAATACATTAGTGGGTCTAAAAGCAGAATTTGGTCCTTCTTGTACAAAACATTAGCCAAGATATAGACAGACTTCATTAAATATAAAAGTCTCCATCTAGTGTTAGAGAAGTAAAATAATTAGTATTCCTACTTTGCTCACAACTTTACGTACAACCAGGTCGTAAGACAAGTATGAACTTTAAAGAAATATACTTACCTCTTCAAATAAGACATCCATATGTTATGGCAAAACTACTAAGCCATTACAGTGATGAGGTTCAGATAGATACAGATTGAGTGATTGAATGTAGTGAGCCAGGAAATGCCATAGTGTGCTACTCTTTTTACAATGACATCACACATTTCAGTGATGTCCCAAAGCTCAACAAAGGGTCCTTTCCTCCAAGAACTTGTAATCCTGGTAGAATGGGCTGAAAAATGACCAATTAGTATAATCTTTGAAAAGTCCTAGAGGTCTTTTCAAAAAATAATATCAGGATAACAGTAAAAAAATCTTTGTTTTATCATTAGTGTGAAAAAGTGAAACTGTTTTTTTTTATGGCAGTCCTTTAAATGTCATTACCTCAAAGTGGTTCCTCATCACGCTTCATTACAGAGTTATAACTTTGCTGAAACAAATCTGAGAGTGAACGTCAAACATCAGAAAATAGAGGTGCAGAAAAGACACAAAGAAAGACTAGTATACTATAGCTAAGAGGTTGTTTTTTTGTCACCTAGCTTGTTGAATATGTATTGGCACAACTCAGGCACCATACAGAATAAAATAAAATTTGTTTTGATATACGACCTTTCATACTCAAGGTATCTCAAAGCACTTTACAGAGCAATGAGTTAGATAATGTAGTGCAGTGATTGTGTTGGCCAACTTGACTGTCATTATACACTCAGCAATAGATCATACATAGCCTAAGATATCAGAAACTGTTTGACAGAGAGGAAATGTTGGCCAAGATATTGTGGATTATCCCTTAATCTTTTAAAGGAGTGTCATAGATACTTTTAACTCATTAATGGATAGTAGTGACAGGCAGAAGGAACCTCCCTTTAATGTTTAATTCAAAGGATGGCACATCTAATAATGATGCAACCTCATCTAGTAGTGCAATATTATCATCAGTATTGGCTGTGAAAGCAAATTTTGATATGGGGTTTGAAGTCTTCTAGCTCAATGTTGTTACTGTTGCTACCCTTATCACCATGAAGAAATGGAGCAACAGAACTAATGGGCCAAATTCTCTACTAGTGAAAAAAGGGACAAAAATGTCACCCAATGTATTATGCTGGGAGTTTCCCATCTGGGCAGCTAAAACAGTGATTCTCCCTCCTTTTAATCACTGGTATCAATATGAATGTAACCCACTGTCAATGACGAATATCTGCAATATGCCAACCCAGCTACATAATGTATTGTGCATAAATACATAGCAGTGATTCCCATGTATACATAGCCCTCTCCCATTGTGGGGGACCTCCAAACCTTGCCGGGGTGTTTTGATTAGGCCTCTATATACTGTATATTGGCTCCAAAGGATTCCAACTACTTCCAATTGAATTGAAAAGTGTGAGTACCCCAGAGACTATCCTTGTTTGGGGAGACACTGTCAGTCCCCTTGGAGGTCTGGTGTGAAAGTCCTTGTGCTAGGGACAGTATCCCATCACAAGTAGCCAAGGTGAAGATGGGGACCTTGTAAGAAAAGTGATTGCTGGCTTAGAGTTGGTAACTGCTGTTTTATAACGAGGATTATCATCAGATAATGCTGGGTCAGTTTTAACCTGCTGTATACAAAAGTGTCTCACTGGACTGCCTCTGCTAATTCAGAGATGCCTAGTGCTGCCCTTGAACTCCCATTCATCAAGTCCACCATTGCAAGAAAGTGTCTGGTATTTTAAAACTACGGAGGAGCACGCACTTTGGGATGGGATGTGTTTGTATAACATAATGGTGAACATTCTTGTGTAAGTTTAAAGGTTTTTTAAAACATAAGTCTCTGTTGTAGTGAGTAGTGGTTATGTTTACTTTAATGCTTATAAGTGGCCACCATTAGCTGAACCTTTGCCGTGCCACCTATTGACTTGTCACAGTCACTACAGTAGATACTCTGTTTTATTCTAGTGCTTTGTCATTGTATTTTGCTGTATTACTTCTAAGTAAAGCTGTTCCTGGCTCCACCTTGGGTATGTAATGCTTTCCTTACAGCAATAAATATCATATTCCCTTATTTGCTAGATCAATGCATGGTTTAGGTCAGCGCTGTTCCTGGAAGCAACCAAGGTACCCTAACAGAGGTATACGGTGCATATCCAGGTGGAGACACTGCCAACTGCCTTTTTTCATATGAGCAGAGAGCTGCTGCAGGTGAATGAATAGAAGATTTCCACCTATCCACTACCACTAGGACATCCCCAGGGTCTCCATTATCCTCAAGAACATCAGGCACTCAGGCAAGAGATGAGCACATGCCTGTTTCTGAGTGATGCAAGAGGGAGGAGAAGGTTTATATATTCCTCCCTCTTGTGTGCATAGATATCTATATATATATATCCTCTCCTCCCGTGTGTGTGTGTGTGTGTGTGTGTGTGTGTGTGTGTGTGCTCCAAGGTGCTTTAGAAGCATAAGATGATTACATTGTATTCTTTTCCAGAAATGCCACGTCATATTAATTCACAAATTGTTGTATGATCATGTAATTTAAGGTCATATTGTCATGCAAATGACAGCAAGGACACAGTGAATTCTGCTGTGGGAATCATAACTCTGAATTTCTACACAATTGGGCAACAAAATCTCAGTTATAAGGCTTGACTGTTCAACTCTTACTCATGCTGGTGAGAATTTACACACATAGACCCATTGAGGTCAATAGGACAGCTCATATAAATAGGTGCTCATCAAAATGCACATTGATGTTGCCGAATGTCTTCCCAAAGGCACAGAGAAGGATTGGTTGACCTGGAGATATTTAAATAGATATCCAAACAAGAGTTGGCAGATCAAAAGTCAATATGTGGAAGTGAGGCTATTCCAGCAACCCAGACACGTGACTGCTGTGAAACACAAACCATGGAACATCTGTTGGTCTATGCACCACAGAAGATCTTGCCAGGGTTACAGACCAGGCCACATCATACCAAACCCTGGAAAAACCTATGATTGTGGTGGGACAACATGAGAAGAAGAATCAACAGGAATAGGATTTGCACAACCTGGCTTTATATGTTGCATTAATGTAGAATGTATTATAATGTGGTTTTTTTTAAATTAAAGAGGAGAAAAAATAGAAAATAATCTATCTAAACAAAAACAAAGCACATGGCTTTATTTGAACATCTGATTGGCACAGATAGCAGAGTGGACTATTTTACATTGAGAGAGAAAGAGCATGCAAGAGGACCAGGCTATTAGCTATTCTGGACAGGTGTCTGTCTAGCTCTCCTGTTGGAGCTGTTCCACTTTGTATAATTAAATATTCATTAAGACAGACTCTATAGCCCAGTGGTTAGAGCACGCCATTGGAATTTGGGAAAGCTGGATTCAAATCCCAGCTCCAAATCAGGAAGAACAGGGATTTGAATCTGGCTTACCCCTATCCCAGGTGACTGCCCTAATGATCTGGCTATCCCGAAATAGCTTTTTCTCTCATGTTTTGTGAAAGTGACAAAAGGTCTCAGTTTCATTCCAATGCAGAACATGAAAAATTTCCAAAATGTCAAAAAAGTAAGGGGGGCAGGAAAACCGTTTCTACTAAAGACTACTAGCATGTGAGTAGGCTGTACATAAATCAATGGGTACAGGTGGTTCATTTCTGGGTCAATAGACTTTCTATCTTTTCTTCAATATGTCAGAGTAATCCAGGAACATGCAAGTCTTCCTCTGAAGAATATGGTGGGCAAAGGAGAGGTCTAAAAGGTTATGTATCATTGGGAGAACTTCCTTGAGTTTACATGCATTTTGTACTTTCTGGGCAAGGGTAAATAAATAAGATGCCAATTATAAAATTAATATTCTATTATACAACCCAGGAAGGGCTGACACATTTATGTATTGGTAATGTGTCAGTTGTGTTTTTCTTTATGCAATCATAAGCTGGTAAAATGAGAAAATGCTACCAAACCCTGGTGTCCTTGCAGCTACAGTACCTTCTATTGGAGTAATGAGCAGATGTTAAGGATGCTGATTCTTGAGGGTTATGTGATCTTTGAGTTAAAACCCAAGGCCTTTGGAGGATATGTAATTAGAAATTGGAAAGCCATTTTTAAAAACCATTTTTTCTGTGATTGGCTAGATTAAAGAATGTGGTTTTATTGAGGAGATTTTTGTACTAAATATTGAGGCTGTTACCTAGTCTAATTGCAGCACATACGGGTTAATTTATTTGAGTGTTTATTATTCTACAATTAAAGAGCACCCATCCAAAGCTCTGGGCACTCTTCACAATCTGTTGAAAATACACTAATAAAGAAACAGACCCATAAATAAATAAATTAATAGAGATATCCTACCTCCTAGAACTGGAAGGGACCTTGAAAAGTCATTGAGTCTAGCCCCCTGCCTTCACTAGCAGGACCAAGTATTGATTTTGCCCCAGATCCCTAAGTGGCCCCCTCAAGTATTAAACTCACAACCCTGGGTTTAACAGGCCAATGCTCAAACCACTGAGCTATCTCTCCCCCCAATAAGTTATGGCCAAATCAGATATCCTAGCAATAACTTAAATATACCAGAAATTATACTGAAGTCCTTGCTTTTTTTCCTTTAGGTTTAAAGGTTTTCCCCTTCTTAGCTGGAACTAGTTAGGACTATAGACTTACACCCAAACTAGGTGATTAATAAACATTGCTCCAAACTGCTACAAATTTTACTCACTGTTTGCATATGAGAGATCATTTTGCTTCCAATTAACTCAATGAGAGCTTGGCCATTGACTTCAGTGGTCCCCAAGTGCCTGCCGGTATTTGTAGTATACAATAGGATACAGTGGTCTCAAGAACAGACTTCAAATAGTAAGAGAAGAAAATGTGATCTTGACCTATCATTTTTGGTAACTTCTTTGGGAGTGTAGCTGAACAACTGCTGTGTCACTGACAAAACCCCAGAGACAGAGAGAAAATGTAAAGATGAACCAACTGATGACTTGGTACTTTGGCAGAATCACCTGGTGTTTGCTGAGTCTTAGAATCATACAGAAGGAAATCATTTGCTTCTTGCTCATGTCCTGAGTCATATCCCGCTCAGTCAACTATTTCAAAAGAAGGAGCTGCTGCAGCTAGAGAAACACATTGCAACTGGCAGCTGCACTTCATCTTTGGGGTGCTTAGAAATCAATACTTGTGTAACACCAAGGGAATTTTTGTAAGAATTGGGCTTGGCCAATAAATAATAGCTTTAAAAATACATTTGGCAAGAGAAGCAAGGAGGAAACAGGAGAAAGCACAGTAGTAAAAATGTCAGAAAAAGTTGGGAAGAAGGAAAGAAAAAGCATCAGGGTGACCAAAACCTATTATTATCATTTACATTAAAAGGAAAAAAGTAGGAAGAAGAATCCACATTTACCAAATTTCAATGTATTGCATAAATACAATAGTAGTGCCCAATCCTACAACCCTTACTTAGGTGACCACTCCTTACACATGCAAATAGTCCCACTGAACTCAGTAAGAGGACTTGCATGGGGCCGGAGTCTGATACTCCCGCTCATATTAGTAGCTCTATTGATTTCAATTGATCTGATGGCTAAGGAAGGGTGGCTGAATCTGGCCTATGATTATGAATTTCAGGATGAATCTTATACTTTGCAATCTTCATCTAGAAAGGATAACAACAGTGCCTTTCATCCTACCACCACCAAGGCCCTTCAAAGACTGAATTCTATTGGTAGTGATAATAAATGACCACTTAAATACTACAATCACCTCTCTCTACTTAAGAGAGAGATGACAACGTGACCTCCATAGTATCTGAGCACCTCACAATCTTTAATATATTCATCCTCATAACATCCCTGTGAGGTAGGACAGTGCTATTATCACCATTTTTACAGATGGGGAACAGAGGCATAGAGAGACCTCAACCAAGGCCAAATAAGAAGCCTGCACTGGAGCAAGAAATGGAACAAGTCTCCCCAGGTTCTAACCATGGGACCTAACTTAGGCTAAGTTGGGAGGGGAAGACTATAGGTGGCTTTGTTACTTATTATTATTTATCATTTCTATTATTCCAGCACCTAGCAGCCCTAGGCATGGACAAGGGCCCCACTGTGCTAGATGTTGTACAAACAGAACAAAAAGACAACCCCGTCCCCAAAAGCTTACAATCTAAGTATAAAACAAAGGACAACAGGTGGATTCAGGTAGTCAGATGGGGGAGCGCAAGGAAACAATACTGGTCAGCATGGTATCAGTGCTCTAACACCCTAACCACTGTCAAGTTCTGGCCACAAAGCAAAGGAGGGATTTGGAGGATGATAGGTTTCTTTATGAGGCAGTATGGGGGAAAGCACAAAGGCTTTAAAATTTAACAAGCAGGCAATGGCAGCTGGCATCATGGGCTGATCAGAGGTGGCAATCGACATCTTGGCAACGAATGAAAGATGATAGGTAGGGTGTGAAGGGGCTTCAGAGGGAAGACAAGCAGCTTATGTTGAATATGATAGAGAATAGGGAGGCAGTGGAGGGATTCAAAAAGAAGGGTGATAGGGCCCAAGTGATATGGCTAGGAAAATGACATTTGCAGCAGCATTCTGAGTGGATATGTGCTGGGCAAGATGGCATTTGTCAAGGCCAGCAATTCAGTAATCGAGATGCAAGTCGATGAGAGTCTGGGCAAGAGTTTTAGCTGTGTGGATGGATAGGAACGGCTGTATCTTAGAGATGTTATGCAGAAATAACTAGCAAGATTTAGACATAGCCTAGGTGTGAGGACCTACAAAGAGGTCAAGTTGAAGGTGACACCCAGGTTATGCTACCTTTACATCTCTCTCTCCCTCCCTCCATCCTGGTGGCTGCTACGTTCATTGAGCTCCAGTACTGCTCCCATTTCACTCCCAGCACTATCCCAGACCCAGGGGCACACAACATCCCAAAGAAGGACAGGTAGGGACAGTTTGGAGATGTGACCATGACTCGGTCCCTCTCTCTGCAGCAGCACCGGAACAGGCACAGCACACCCAGGGCAGTTTGCTGCACGCCTCTAAAGATTGTAGCAAGTGTGCTCTTCCTGTGTGAAAGCAGGGAGCGCCAATGGGAATATTTCATTCTTAAAACAGAGTTTCTCTCAGAACTATGCACTACCCCCAAGCACAGAGCTCTGCCTAAAGAGCACAGCTGAACCCCACAGTAGGTGGGACTAATGGCTTTTATTAATAGATAACCTTCCAGGGCCAGATCCAAGAACCACACACACATACACCCCACTAGGCATAGCGCTTACCAGCATGAGCTGTAAGTAGTGTTTGCAGATTTTCGCTCCAAAATTAACATTGCGACTAATAGTTTTGCCTCTTGGGGTCAACATTACAGATGAATAATACTCTTTTATTACCCATATACTATGAGCTTGGTAAGCATGGGCCAAATTCTGAAAGGTGCTGAGCACCTTGACTTTAAGGGGCTTTATATCAGAGCCTATATGCTCACTTCTATATTGGGTTTTTTTGTTTGTTTGTTTGTTTTTGTTTATTTCACAGTATTCTTTACATTTTCTCTAAGCATTTGACTCCAATGTATAATTTACCTCTGGGTTCAAAGAATGCTGTTGTCTGGATTTTCCTTTCTTTAATATAGATATCTGTTTTTCCCTCTAGATGTACAAAACCACATGAAGACTGCTAAAAACTACCATCTACAGGAAAAATAAATACAACTCTATTATAATATTACTTATATTATTCACTGTCCCAGTTATTAATATATTTATATGCCCGTTTACTACTGAAATGCTAATAAAACCAAAACACAAGTAAAAATTAAAGGATGGTAAAATATCTCATTTTAATTGTTTTTTTAAATCTTTGATATTGACATTTTTTGTAAATACAGCAAATGCTTCTAATTATATTTTAACAAGCAGTTATGAAGACGTATGCCTTCTATTGGATCCTAAATGACTTAAAATGACCTACTTTAATTTTATTCATTATCTCTAACTGTTATTAGAACCTGTATTTGACATATGTGGATATTATTTGATCTTTTCAAACCACATTCATTCTCATTAGGAAAGCCCCAAGACATTTTCTCTCTGAATATTTTTCAAATATTCTGAGATTTCGCTTGTTATGTGAAATGTGACAGCACTTTCAAGTTCTTTATTATAGTTTTTTCTATGGCAAGAACCAATTATCCCTTCCCAGTACTGGTGTCTAGTTTTGAACTCAATATTTAAGCAATTAGTATCTGTATCTGTAAATTAATACATCTATATTGCTAATGTAGTTTTAATCATACAAAATGAATACGAACAGGGTTCCCCCTCCCCCCCCCAGTTACTAAAGGTAAAGAAATGTTTATATAAAGTTAAATTGAAATTAAACTATGATATGGGAAGTACTGGATATAATTTTATGATACTTGCTGTTGCTTGTCTTTTCCTGGTGAAGAAGGCCACTTAAAGGTGCATTACCCTTATTTCAAAAATGGCTGTCTACTTCTGACAAATTGAACTTGTTTTCATATTTTAAAACTCACTATAAAGATGTTTGCATGATGACATCTGATCTATTAAAGTTATTTTAACTTTTGGTACGAACCCCTGTACTTCTAATTCAAAGTATATGGAATTTTATCCTGAAAATATTTCATGTTGGATATTCTATTTAAACATCATAAAATATTGCTGCTGTGAATTCTCTTGAATATACTATACACCTCTACCCCAATATAACGCTGTCCTTGGGAGCCAAAAAATCTTACCGCGGTATAGGTGAAACCGCGTTATATCAAACTTGCTTTGATCCGCCGGAGAGCGCAGCCCCGCCCCTCCGGAGCACTGCTTTACTGTGTTATATCCGAATTCGTGTTATATCGGGTCACGTTATATCGGGGTAGAGGTGTAATTGAT
Source organism: Terrapene triunguis (assembly GCF_002925995.2). Taxonomy (NCBI): domain Eukaryota; kingdom Metazoa; phylum Chordata; order Testudines; family Emydidae; genus Terrapene; species Terrapene triunguis. The sequence goes on along the minus strand of NW_020664463.1, from coordinate 2,406,344 downwards.
ACAGATTTTATAGCTTGTCACAAAAGTAGCCCTTTTAAATCCATTTGTGATCTGTTAGCTAGATCAATTATTTGAATCCAGATCTTCCGAGAAGCATTGGACATCAACATTTATTTCAGTCAATAGCCTGCACAAAACAGCTTTTCTGGCACATGAAAACTAGTTTCTTCATTTTGTTTTCTTATCTTGCCTGCTGAAGATGAGTAATAAAAAACCTACTACACAGATCTGCGTTCATTATTACCTTCTTATGTTAATCACCAATTAATGATTTCTTTCTCTCATGGATAAAAGTTCTATAAATGTTTTAGGTCCACTTGCTGATATTCTGATGGATGGACTTAACTGACCTTCAGATGGCTTTTATTACATCCTATTCACAGTGATTGCCTTATAGTGTCTATCCAAAAATAGTTGAGAAATAAAGAAAAGTTGAAAAAGAAAGGAAAAATTACTAACAATTGTATTTCAGTCTAGGATCTTTAAAATTATGTATAATACTCTCCTCAATGTATTTCCTTACCTTGTCTTCATCTAATCGCACATAGATTATTCTAACAATTCATTTAAATCAAAATGAACAAGTTGAAGAAAAAATGAATTCAGACCTACCTTAACATTTGAGTGTTGCAACCAGAGTCTTCATGAATGGTCTTTCCTGAAAAAAAAAATATAATTCCATTTTAGACTGTATTAGATTAGATGGGAAAAGAGAGATGGAAAAATGAGGTTTCATGAGTTGATTTTGGAGAAAAATTTCATAGGACTTTCAAAAACTTAAACAAGAGGTAAGCCCAAAATAAATATCTAGCACTGAATACTTCCAAAACTTTGGTGATGTTCAGAGCCAAATCCAAACTTTGCAGCCAGTTCTTATGTCTAATGCCATAAACCTGATCCCTGGATCCAAAATCCCTACTCTGGTAAAGCTGATAGTCCTCAAATTGCATATGTCACCAAGAGACCATACATTGCTGGCATAATTTAGAGAACCCCTATGCTTGGGGGCCATCACCAACCAGCCCTCAGAATCATGGAGCCAAAACTGGATCCCTGATTCTGATCCACTGCTCACCTGTGCCAAGAGAAGCTCAGCCACGGGTGAGACTCTGCCCACAAATATGGATCTGGTTTTTGAACACCTGACTCTCATTATTGACTTGGGACTGACAGTTTTAAAGAAGCCTGAGAGAGCCCCCTGTGGTATTCAAAGCATGGGGGTACTAGAACTTCTCCATGAAAATGTTGTAAGAATTTAACATTTCCCCCCTAATCTTTTTCTTAGAAATGGCTGAACCATTTTAGCTGAAACTTAAAATAAAAGCAGCCTAAGACAGACAGGTGCCATGAAAATTTGAGCCCACCCGTTTTAAATATGACAAAGATGTAAGCAGTGCAAAACAGGGTCTTATAATGGAAAGTGTTAGGCAAACAATTATAGGCATCACTACCTGCTCTGTCCATAATATCCATACAGCTACATATACGTGTGTGTGTGTTTGTGTATAGAAGTGTGAAAATATGTAGATTTTCACCTCCTAAAGGCATGGAATAGACATGATTTGAAGAAGTTCAAGCAAATTCTAGGCTAGAATTTAATGCACCCAGGAAGCATAAATTACAATACAAGCTATTTACACAAATCAAGCTGCTGTATATACATATACCAAGGGGGATCCCAGTGGCATGATTGTGAACCTCCAAATAGTAATCTGCTAGCTTTCTTTTAGAGTCCCCCCTAAAGTTCACATGCTGGCTTCTAAACAAGAGCAAAACTTATTTCTTTATCCCCTCCTCCTTTCCTAATTTCCTATCAAGTACTGTCAAGGCTGCTTCCCCACTTTGAACTTTAGGGTACAAATGTGGGGGCCTGCATGAATACTTCTAAGCTTAACTACCAGCTTAGATCTGGTCCGCTGCCACCATTCCCAAAGCTAATTCTCTTCCCTGGGAAGCCTTGAGAAACCTTTCACCAATTCCCTGGTGAATACAGATCCAAACCCCTTGGATCTTAAGACAAGGAGAAATTAACCATCCCCCTCCTTTCTCCCACCAACTCCTGGTGAATACAGATCCAAACCCCTTGGATCTTAAAACAAGGAGAAATTGACCATCCCCCTCCTTTCTCCCACCAACTCCTGGTGAATACAGTTCCAACCCCCCTGGGATCTTAAAACAAGGAGAAATCAATCAGGTTCTTAAAAAGAAGGCTTTTAATTAAAGAAAAAGGTAAAAATCATCTCTGTAAAATCAGGATGGAAAATAACTTTACAGGGTAATCAAACTTAAAGAGCTCAGAGGACTCCCCTCTAGCCTCAGGTTCAAAATACAGCAAACAGAGATAAACACTCTAGTAAAAGGTACATTTACAAGTTGAGAAAACAAAAGAAAACTAACACGCCTTATCTGGCTGTTTAATTACAAGTTTGAAATATGAGAGACTTGTTTAGAAAGATGTGGAGAACCTGGATTGATGTCTGGTCCCTCTCAGTCCCAAGAGCGAACAACAACCAAAACAAAGAGCACAAACAAAAGCCTTTCCCCCTCCCCCCAAGATTTGAAAGTATCTTGTCCCCTTATTGGTCCTTTGGGTCAGGTGTCAGCCAGGTTACCCGAGCTTCTTAACCGTTTACAGGTAAAAGGATTTTGGAGTCTCTGGCCAGGAGGGGTTTTATAGTACTGTACACAGGAGAGTTGTTACCCTTCCCTTTATAGTTATGACAAGTACTATACAGCTTTTTCCATTATTTGTGTTCATTTTCAGATTGCTATGTTATTTTTCCACTTTACAATTTTATGTATTTTCCTCCTTTTAAACAATCTGCTGTTCTCCACAATTTCAGCCTGATTGCAGTCCTGACTCAGGAAAAACTGCCATTGAATTAACGGAAGTTCCTCCTAAGCAGTGCAAGATGGGAACCTCAGTTTTACTACTTTTTGGAATAAGCCTGAAGAGATTTCCATTGCCATAGTACATATGTATGAAATTCAAGTTGGAGTGGCTGTCAAAACTTTGGTCTTCTCATGAAAACTAGCCACAGTCTTAACTATGAGGAGATTACTGTACCATTTCTCCATAATAAGGATACGATTTTCCTAGACTCTGATAATTCCATAGCTATGCCGTGTGCAAAGACTGGAAGGTGCCTTGCACAGTGCTCATAAGAACAAGGTTACTCTTTGGCTGTAACTCTGAACAGTGCTTTGGGGTTTGAAGTACCCTTCACATGTATCAAACACCCACATATAATCAGCACAGCGAGTAGGTGGTCACCCAAAAAAGGGGCATGATCAACAGATAAAGGATTACGCTGCACCTACAGACCTTTGAAAAGCAGACAAAGAAATTAAAGCTGTGCCAGGCAATTTCAATGCTGTTCTTGCCAGAGTCTTCATGGTATGAGACAGACTGACATGGCTGCTTAACTCTTAATGTTACCCCACATCCTGAGTATATCATCTCCATACCAATGCTCATTCCTTGTTCTACTTTAGATCACTGCTATCTCTTATATCCCAGTATAACACCATTTTCTCCATTCTCTCTTGCTTACTCCCCTGTTCCATCTCATAGCCTGGATCACTTGCCTAAGGCTCCATCCCTCACTAAGAGGATGTTTTCACAATCCAGATCCATAAGAGAATGTGCTTGGTTTTCTTTGGGGGAATTCAATTTGGCTATCACAAATTATAGCAATAAATTTAAACCTTTAATATTTCAAGTTCTACTACTTAGCCTGTGTTTGAGAAAATGTAAAGATGACTTGCTGGGTGAAATTTGAAGTCTGTGCAACATTTATGGTTTAGAGGAATTTAAAGAAATTGTAAGAAAAGTGAGGTAAAAATTGCAAGAGGGAGCATTTTTAAACATTTCCCATGCAAAAGATACTAACCCTTTTCTAAAAAACTAATAGAAAATTAAATTGTGCCAAATTTGGAGATCAAATTCAATCTTTAATTTGTAAAACATAGGGATTTGAGTCCTGCTTTAAGTGCAAATCTTAACTACAGAGTCTGATGTTTCCATTACATGATTTAATAATTCCAGATACAGCAAGAAAGCATTATCAAAGGGGAAGGCCTTAATGATATTCTAACCTCCGCTGGAAGCTCTTTTCATAATCTGACCCTCCCTCTTCTGACAACACTTTATCTCTGGCTCTTGCTTCTTTCATCCAGGGCTTTGTAGCCAGCACAGTTCCAGAGGAGCAGAACTGTCTTATTGGGTGACGCTGGAGATGTGGTCACGGAGGTAGCTTGCTCCAGAACCATTGATGGCTTTGAATATCAGGACCAAGATCTTACACTAAAAGCAATAGTGGACTGAGAGCCAGTGGTGGGATCAGAGCACAGGGCTGTTATGCTCATAGAGGCCCACGTCACTGATGAGACAGGCTGCCACAGTCTGCACAAGCTGGAGCCTCTGCATTCCTTCCTCTGCATTCACAGATACAGTGAGTGTAGCAATCCAATCTGGAGGTGAGGAAGGCATGGATCACTGTGACAAGGTCCTGTCCAAACTGAAGATGGAAGAAGGCTTTTTTTTATCCCCAGGACTACCAGGTCCTCTGGGCTTACTGTTGAACTAAAGACTATGAAACTTCTTGACACTTAGCCAGAGGGCAGATGCCTTAGATACAAGAAAAGGTCAGTCTCCCCATTAGTTCTTCAAACCATTTGTTTTCCCTGAACATTATTACTTTGGTCTTACCTGATCTTAATTTGAGCCAGCTGCTCTTCACCCAGGAGCCAATCTCTTGTGATGGTGTTGGTTACCTGTGTGGTAAATGAGATATACAGCTAGGTGTTATCAGGGTTATTGTCACAGAATTTCTCACCACATCTCCACATAGTCTCGTGTCAATGAATAGTGGGGAAGGGGACAGGAGCTATTCCTGTGGAACTCCAAAGGAGAAGTCTTTTGGGCAAAGAAGAACAGTTGTCCATTGCTATGCTCTGAGTCCTGTTCAAGGGAAATGCCTTGAGTCTTTGCAATGCTGTGCAGTCTACTTCAACTATGTTGTGTAGATAGTTCAGCAGCATCTTGTTATTGACTCTATTTAAAGCTGCAGAAAGACTGAGTAGGGTAAGCATGGAGTTTAGGGAGGTTGTCTTTTGGTGCTACCAAAGCAGTCTCCATGCTGTTCCCTGACCTGAAGCCTGACTGCAAAGCATCCAGATGATATGCAGATGTTACATATTTTTGGAATGGCTTTCTCAATGATTGTGCCATGATATAAATAGGAGTTACTAATACATAAGCAGAAGAGATAAGACCTCACAGTGTTAATCTGTGATGAAAGATCTTGCGCTGATGTGAATGATTATGAAAGTACAATATACATTTCTTAAGGAACATAGATGGCCTGAGTAATATTGAACTTTCTTCACCTTGCATTGAAATTATAATGATAATATTTTTAACAACTGCATGCATATTTAAGCATAATGCATCTCTACCTTATTTTAATTAAGCATGTGCTCTGCCTAGTCCATACACTTGTAAAAATTTATTTATTTTGCAATTTGACAGGATGATACTATTGAACAATATGTGAATTGGCTTAAAAGTAACCAGATTTGAAGCATCCATCAATCACTACCAGTGCAAACATAGGTCACTAAAGCTGTCAATTTCAATCAACTCTGTAATTAAATACATCACCAATATAGATTTTGTGTAAGAATGTCACTTGTTCTTCAGATGTCTGCTACTAGGACAAATCACACTTCGGTGTCTTTGTACGTGCCTTCTAAATACAGTTTTTTTAAACAGCATAACATCTCCATCCATCTGACTCCAATTTGTTGAATAGAAATCCATTTACTAATACCTACTCGAAACACAGAGTTTTAAAAATTTATTTGTTCCCCTTTCTGTTTAAATAAATGTTATCGTATTACAGTTGGCATTTTAATCTCACCTTGTCTGAACTGGCATTTGTTATGCAATAAATTAAGAATAAATAATATCTCTTAAAAAAGGCAGGATCGTCTGTAATTAAAATGACTTTGTTATTTGTTCAAAAAATAAAAGTACCAGATCTTCAGCCATGAAGAAATACATTATTAATCCCAATTTCACCATAAGAACAAAACTATAACCCATTAAAAAAAATTCCCTTTTACTGATTTTGAGTGTCAGATTCTTCTATTACACTTGCCACTAGCTGGGAAAAGTCTGAGACAAAGCTGAATTACCAAATATATATTGCCTGCCATTTGATTTAATCTTCAAACAAGATCCAGGAAGCAGGTCCCTGGACAGTTAATCTTTAGTTTTGTAGCCCATGCACATTTTCAATAAGGTTACCAGGGAATTAGGCCCAGTAGGGAGGGGAAAGGAGTACTGTCTTATTCCACAGGCAGCTGTCAAATGTCCAGCTAGCAAACTATAACTTTGTTAATACAAAAACTTTATTAGCCGACTTCCTCATTATCATGCAGCATTAGTGACTCAAAAGGGCAACACACTTCTCATCTTTTCCCTAGTATATATATATATATATATAAAGCCAGCAGTACTTTGTAGATACTGTAAATTTAGGGTCCAATCCTCATGGTGCTGTGCACCTTCCTGGGAGGTGATAAGAACCCTCAAGAATAATGAGAATGGGTTGATGGGCTGAAGGCTTCATTAGGTGTAAGAGTGGACTTATGGAAGATTGGTTTTGTTATCTCCTTGGGCAGTTCAATAGGTGTATTCTTGACTAGGTTTCTAAGAACACTATTGTTTTAATTATTGTGAAGTGCCTAGAGCCAGGGATAGGCAATAGAAAAATTGAAGTAAGTAAATAAATACAGGGAGTGATTTTCAGAGCAGCATTGCACTCACAACTTGAACTGAGCTGCAGGTGCTCAGCACTCCTGAAACGAAGGCCCGTGATCTTCATTCAACAAATGTCTTTATATTGTGCAATTAAAAAAAAATAATTTATATAAAAATCTATTACAATCCTTCCCAACCCTCCCCAGGCACTCAGGGCACTGGACAGCATAATAAAACCAAAATGAATTATTTTATGGAAAAGGGTTTATAAGTGTTTTCTAAAAATGGGAGTGGGAGAGAGGTAGAGGAGGAGGATTGCATGGAAGCATGAGCTCCCTATTGTATTGGCTCACCACAGTAAATTCATGATTGCTTATTGGCTTGAGAGGAATTTGTGGCATTTTGATAGCAGGTACTATACAGAGATATCTATTAGAATGAGGCCCATATGGGTTTGGGGAATATTCAGGTGACTATCTTGCACCTCCAAAAGCATCAATCTAGCCTGCAGTCTATTTGCATTTTCTAAGCAGGCAATGTAAAAACCTAGGGCAAATGTAACAAGCTCATGTTCAAGAGAGAATTTCAAAAAAACGAGCTTCATGGATTAAGAAAAGCTCCATGTGACACATAAATCAATAAAACAGTCCTTGCTAATTGTTAATTTCTTTTTGCAACTAATTGTTCTATTTAACAAGCACTTAGCAAAATGTATTGCTTGCATCTTCTAAGCAGATATTTTATAAGGAGCAATAATGTGATATATGGCCAAATTCTACATAGAGGAAGGTTGGCTTTCTAGTTAAAGCAATGGACAAAGGACTCAGGACAGGAGGTCTAGGTTTAATTCACAACTCTGCCACAGCTATGAAAAAACACTGAACTCTGAGGACTGAATTTGATTTATAGTGACACCTATGAAACAACTTTATAAGCAAATTCTGCATTGGCTTCAATAGGAGATGCAGAGGTATACTGAGCAATATATGTGATCCTACAACGCTATGTTACACAGGTATAAGAAAGGGCAGAATCTGGCCCAAGATTATATTATTCTCCTATATACATATACATTCAAACTGGAATTTATATATACTGGAATCCCCTCTTCACAGCACATATCTATTCTTTGCAGATTCTTCAGAATATAGCAGCATAATTGTTTATGGGTTTGAGGGATTGAGTGGAAGGTTGGTCATGTGAGTAAGGCACAGGACAGGACTACAGAAGATCAGGGTTCAGTTCCTGTCATGATCCCACATTTCCTGTGTAATCTTGGATAAATCATTTAATCTCTCTTTGCCTCAGTTCCCCATCTGTAAAATGGGAACAATAATACTAGTTCATTTCTCCCATGCTTTGTCAGTTTCATCTATTTAGCTTTGTGGAAAGGAGTATCTCCAATTACTTGTTTGCACAGTAACTAGCGCGGGGGTTCTCAAACTGGGGGTAGGGAGGTTATTACATGGGGGGTCGCGAGCTGTCAGCTTCCACCCCAAACCCGCTTTGCCTCCAGCATTTATAATGGTGTTGAATATATTTAAAAGTGTTTATAAGGGGCAGGGGGGTCGCACTCAGAGGCTTGCGATGTGAAAGGGGTCACCGGTACAAAAGTTTGAGAACCACTCAACTAGCACAATGGGGCCCCATTTCAGACTTTCAGGTGGTATTTCAATACAAATAAATAATAATGATGATGCATATAACTGAAGACAGAATTTGGCTCACAAGGGAATTTCCCTTATAGTGGAAAGCCACATGGAGCGAGTGAGTAGAGCAACAATCACCAAGCAGACAGTGGATGAGCTACACTGCCAGCACATGTCCAGACAGTTCAATGAATGCTGCAGTGTACCTTACTGGGGCAGTATCACCTCACCATTTAGCACCTGCTGCAGACAGAAATGTAATGTTATGCACAGGAGTGGAAGTGAGGACCTGCAAATCCTCTGAGGGGCAAACACTCTGTAGCCTCAATTGGCATATTAGTCAGTCCACCTTCCTAGCACTCAAGGGCCCACAAGGATGGAATTCTGTCTAGCTGGTGCCCAGAACATCTCCTTCAACGGATGGGGCAGAATTCAGACCACAGTAAATAAATTATTGGAGAGAAGAATTTAAAAATCCTTTTAACAAAATCATGAGAACTTAATCACTCTACTGTCCAACCAGAGAAATTTCCAACCAGATAAATATAAATAGAGTTGCAGGTACATTAACCTCAAGTTGCTGACTTACGCTTCTTCTTTTCCTTCTTTTTATTTTTATTGTTTATCATCAATTATAGTTGATAACTCCATGGCAAGTTCTTGTGAATTATATTACACAGAGCCTTGGTCTTTCTAGTTCAATTTCCATTGTGAAAAATATCAGGAGACAACCTTAAGCATGCTTTTGGAGCTCAGTTGTGCTAAAACAGGAGCTGATTCATAGCTGACCAACCAGACATTGATGAGATGGGAAAGAAGATGAATGGAGACAATGGCACAGACTTGGTAAGTACTTCCCTGGCTGAGAGTCTACAGATGAGGAAGTGAAGACAAAAGTGAAGATAAAACTATGTTCCTAGATGACACCCAGAATGGACCTGTCTTTAAGAAAGAACAGAGCTACTCGATGCTAGAGCTAGTCAAAACTCAGAATTTCTATCCCATGGGAAATTCCAACATTTCAAAATTTGTTTTCATTCTGAATTGGAACAAAACAAAAAATGTTTGACATGTTCAAAATTTTTGAAAAAAAAAATCATTTTACGTCAGTAGAAATAGTCATCTTTGATACAATCAAACTGTTTTGTGCCAATTTTGACATTTAAAATCTTATAATTTATCATATAAAATAAAATACATATTGAAATGAAAATTTTGAAACAAAAAATTTTGAAACAAAAAACCCCAAAGCTTTCTGTTCTGTTATCAAAACACTTTCCCCCCCAATTTTTTTCTCAATGAAATTAACCTATTCCCATGGAAAATTTAAATGTTGATTAAATGATATTTTCCAATGGAAAAACAATCCTGTGGAAAAATTCTCAACCAACTCTACTCCATACCCTGTCTACAAGTTCAGGGAAAATTCTGTCCCTTCACCAAGCCACTGTGTGCAGCACCCTTGCAAAGTTTAAACAGACTATGTGTGGGCATTTTGACTTTCACCTGTAATGTACAACTTTAAGATCCTACAAAGCCAGCATAATAAAATATACATAGATGTTTTCTCCTTTGCAATGTAACAAAATTTGTCTTGAGGATGTCATCTGATCAGGCATTACAAAATAAAGCCAATGTTGTAAATAAAATAGGCAATGAAATTTCCTACTGATTCCAAAGGTGAAACTCAGATTTGGATTGGCAACCATAATAAATATTCAAGGTTTTCAGGTCTGGTTGACTGATCAGCCAAACAATAGAGACACGGGGTATCAAAAGGGCTGTGTCTTCACTGGATGTTAAGCATGGGGTAAGTTAACCCATGATAGCCTAACCTGAATAGTGTGACCTGTGCTATCATGCTCCATGTCTGCACAGGTGTTGTATCTGGCCATTACAAGCAATACAGCTATCTAGGCTAGGTCTACACTACCCGCCTGAATCGGCGGGTAGAAATCAACCTCGCGTAGCTGAATTTGCGTATCTTAAATCGACCCCCCCCTGTAGTGAAGACGTAGTCCTAGACACACATCCCAAGATTTACAGTGCCACAACTCACTGGACTGCTCTATCCTTACATTCTCAGGTGTGGTGGACAACTTGTCTGGCCACTCTGGGGATTTATATTTATTCATGTGGCCAGGCAGCTGCATATCAATACATGGGCTTGTTCTGCTGTATCAAACACCGGAGATGTATGAAGCTGGAGAAATTGCAAACTGCAAGCAGGAAACTGAGCAGAAGGGAGGAGAGAACCAAGCATAGGAAGATTGGTAGTTGGTGGTCTTATAGGAAGGGATTGGAGGGCCGTTATGCTCCGACTGTTGTGACTGTCCCTGGCTGAACATCTTCACTGCAGTTACTTTGGGTTGCAGTACTCATTAACAGCTACCTTCTGCTCTGCCCTGTAGCTCAGAGAGTAGTGGCTACCTCACTGTGTAGCACTGAACATGAAGCATTTTCAGGGGAAAACCTGTGATTAAGCCTGAGCAAAGTCTGCAGTGAAGACAAACCCTGAATAATGTTGGTTACAGAAGATGTATGGTGGGAGAATGTTACCACTTTCTAAACTCAGCGAATGCATGCTCCTAATAATGTGAGCAAACCTGATTTTCATACTGGGCCAGGGCAGTCAGTACATGGCTAAAAGAAAAATCTCCTGAAAAAAGAAAAGGTAAGTGAATTTAGTGTTAAAAGGTGCTGAACTGGCCCTGAAGACTGAATTCTTTATCCAGAGAACAGCTACAGCAGGAGGCCTTGCAGTATAATTTTTGCCATTTCCTCCCACCTGGACTTGGATAGACTATGTTTCAAAGGTTGAGAATGCCAATTACAAGTTTCTCTGATGAGACAGGCAGCAAGTATGTCACTTACTGGCATTTGTGTTGGTAATTTTTGCAATGTGGACACTTGCCTGCATTAGGCGCTTGAATTAGAATGACTCTCAGGCTGAATTTGAACCAGTGGAAGGAAGAAAGTTTTTAATTACAAAAGCTTATTTAAGCAACTCACCAAATTAAGATTCATCTGTAGATGATAAGGATTATCTCCCTTAGATCCATGTCTGGAAGTGACCAGTATAAAGAATGATAGCTCAAGCTGCCACCACAGTACCATCCATCCACTTCCTCAAGATCCACCTGGTAGCTGGGATAGGGGATAGGGTGGAGACTGGCCAGGCCAGGGTATGTGAATGCACATGGTCTCCAATGGAGATGTTCACCACAAAAATAACCCAGCTTGGATGCCATATTTCATTTTCAGTGGAACCCCCACAAGCCAGGCCAAACTCGCTGTAATTCCAGTAGAACTCTCTGTCAGAAAATGGGGTGGGGAGGGAGAAATTCCTGGAGATCAAATCTGGGGTGGAGGCACAGCGACACCACAAATGGCCCTAACCTCTAGCAGATCTCACAGGTGATGCAAGGCCTGGGGTTGGTCCCAGGTGCTTTTCCACATGAGAGCAAACCCTGCCCCATTGAATGGTATGATCCAAAGGGGGATCTCCAGAAAGGGAGCATCATGGAAATTTCCCCCCCAGATCTTCCTTCCTCAGGTTTTCCCACAGGAGGAATGATCTAGCTCCAAAGATTTTACACCCAAAATGATAAACAAATACAGTTCAGAGTATATTTTGCCAAATGACCCGAAGAACTTAGAACTACAAATCATTCATATTTATTGGTGATATTGAGCACTGAAATAAAATCTGAAGAATTAAAAAAATAAAATAAAAAAAATAAGGATCCTTTTAGGCCAGAATTTTCAAAGGGCCCTATGTGATTTAAGCACTCACATCCCATTGAAAATCAATAGAAATTTGGCATTTAACTCCATTAAAAAAGTTTCCAGCCTCATTCATTAAGAATAGCCAAATAAAAAATAGGCTTCCTGCAAGTGAGACATAGCAGTTAAAGAAGTAGTCATCTAGAAGGAAGAAGAAACATGTCACAGCAAAACAGGAGAAAGGGAAACAATCATTTTCATTGCTCTGTGGGGTTGAACACAAAGGTCTTAATCAAGACTAATGATTAAATGTAGTATGCAGTGGATTGAGGGCAAAAGATAGGTGGTGGCCTGCTTCTAATAAGTCCTAAATTGCTATTAACATTATTGGCTAATGAACTAGTTACCCTATGATGATCAAATAGTCAAATATCATTCTGATAGTGTTGTGGCCTTAAATTTCCATATGCTTTGCAATAAATTCCCTTATTTAACATGTGAATTCAAAGGGATTAGGTCTCCTCCCACAACAGTATAAATCAGAAGTAATTTTACCAACACCAATGGAGTTATAGCAGTTTAAAAGAAAATAGTGTGAGTTCAAGTCATGTTATATTGTACAGTATATATAAATTAACAGAAAAATGCTCGGTGTAATGTCTTTTTTCTTTCTTACCTACCGGGTACAAGATAAGAAAACATTAAATTTGATTTTGTTTATAATTTGAAGAATAGCCATTTTACAGATTATTAAATTAATGACAATCTAACCTTGAAAACACCTCTATCTGCTGAAAGAGCAACACTCCATCACCTGTTTTGATTCATTAATGTATCATTTAACTTGGTATGACACATGTTCAGCAGTTATAATTACATTATGGCCTCCCTATTACATCAGCTCTGCTCCAAGTTTCTGTCACCACAAGTCCAATTTTCAACACAGAGCAATCCAGTGCACTCTTTCCTTATTAGTGTCATCTTTAATGTAGCAGAGAGTCTGAACCATTACTTGGCACTGAGAGTTTAACAGCAATTAACCCCTGCTCTATCCCCAGGGAGAAGTACATCAGCAACTTGCCAAAACAGTGTAAACAAGCTGGCCAAGATCAATGCAAAACCACAGCGGCTGCAGAGCACCTAGTATATTAATTTAGGATTGATATATAAAAAAAAGAAAAAAAAAATGGTCTGTATGAAATTGATCTAAAATAATGGTCCACCCAGGTAACAAGATTTTGTTAAGGCTGAAAAGGACATTTTAAAAGATCCCTACATTGCTAGTTTGCAAATACATAATCTATTCTATTGTGGCTCTTATACCATGGCCATCACCATGGTATTTGAATGCCAATTATCCCAGAAAAGAAATATGCTTTTACCACCTTGGAAGGGAAAAAACAACAAGTTGGAGACGTAAATTATAATTAACTATTTTAGACACAGTATTAAATATGTTTAAGTAATTTTATATGCGAGAGAGAGAAAATCATAAAAGGATGAAAATACAAAGTTAACTTCTGAATGGCTGGAATCTGATGCCTTATGTTACCAAATACTGTGGAAAGTCCTTAGCTGCCTACCTCCCCAACGCATATCAAAGGATTAAAATTAAAGTCCAAAATCTACCCTTAGATGCAAACATGGGGCCTGATATAATGTCCATTAAAGTCAATGCAAAGCCTTCCACTGATTTCAGTGGATTTTGGATTAAACCTGTGGAGCTCAACATTGTCATTGGCAAGACCTTGTGCATGCATTTAAGAGCAGAATTTGACCCTAAACCTCTAACTTTCTGTGGCTTTTAAACCACTATTGTGTTAAGATATTGCAACACAAAACTGTCCCCTGCTATTTTTCAACAACAAGCACAAAGGAACAAGCAAGGCATAGAATAATAAACCAATATGAGAGCTGAGAAACATTCTGAATTTCCATCCCATGGGAAATTCTGATATTTCCATATTTGTTTTCATCCCAAATTGGGACAAAAAGTTGAAATTTCAAATTGTTTTTGCAGACCACAAAAATTCTTGAAAATTTCCGTTCAGAAATGTCAACATTTCTTGTTTTGACATTTTTGATCAAACTGAAATATTTCAATATATCTAACTAGCATTAGGTCTCCAAAATTTAGATTTTCAAAAAAATAAGAGGTTTTTTTAATAAAGTCTAATGGCCAAATACTGCAGTCCTTACTCAGGTGAAATGCCCAGTGAGCTGCAAGATTGGCCCAATACGTCTGTAGGACTATCACAGGGTGACAGGCTCCCTTAAGGCGCAATGGGGCCAGTCTCATGTGGTAATTAACTGCATCCCAGCTTCTGGGGGCAGGACTAAAGGGGTCAGGTGTTAATACAGTGAGCACCTGAGCCTCAGAATAAAAACGGTGAAGAGAACCCACTCAGGGTTCCACAGATTTTGGCTGGAGAGTTGAGCCACAGGAGTGAAGCTAACTCCTGTGGTGGGGCCTTGGAATAACGGGCAGGCACCAGGGTGGCTGATTTAGAGCTGGTGTTCCGCAAGAGAGGATAGGGAACTGAAGAGGATCTCAAGAGGGATAAAAGGCTCAAGCCCAGAGAGGAGTGAAGGATGCTTTGGTAGTATTTACTTTTGAGTATTACTGAGTGGCCCATCTCCAATTCTCACTGTGGAGTTATGTTAAGGACAGGAAATGACATGTAGCAATTGAAAGCACCCACATACTGTTGGAGATAGGTTCTCAACCTCTTAGGAGTGCATCTATCTACAACTGCAGACCCCAAAAATACAGGATGCTTGTTGCTTGATATTACTTAAAAAGAAATAACCAAGCATTTTGCTCTGATCATCTCATCCAAATGTGCTATAGTACAACACCATTCCCTCCTATCTCTTTCTACCTAAAAGAACTTAAGTTAATGGGGGGAAACAAACTATTAAGCCTAAGTTTTTTAAAAAAAAATTAATCTGGCAATAAATTAAAACTATGTGTAGCCTTTTAGTCAACCATCTCCAAATCAAGAGATGCAGATGTAAAGTGCTTCTATGGTGCCAAGTTAATTTCCTGGAAATGAGTGCCTGAGGTTGGACCAAGAATAGTTTTATCAGCATTCAATATCCCTGACAAAGAAGAAAAACAGAAACTAGAAGAGGAGATAAAAGGAAAATAAATGGGACTTAGATTACTTTTGCTCTAATGGATCCCTAGCCCAGTCCACCCTAATAAGTTCAACTGGTATATGGCCTGCTCTGTAGATGTATCAGCTGGCAGTAATACAGCATACATACATTATACATACAGATGTTTCATTCTGGACTTGGTAGCAAGCAAGATTTTTGGTGTAATGAACCAAAAGAATGATCCACTGGCACTCTATATCCTTCTGCTCTTGACTTACAAGAACAACTTTGACCCCCTTCCCAACACACACCAGCTAGAGTACATTTCCCATGATGCACACACAGCCATGTAAATCCCATGGTGCACCACACTGTTCAGTCAGAGGGGAGACTGTGTTCCATCATGGGAGATGTAACCCAGCCAGAGAGCCTGGCCTCTAGGAGAGAATGGGAGCATAGACCATCTTAACTACAGCTCCCATGAGGCAATGTGCCACTACAGAAAAATGCAGTTTAATTTTTAACTGACTAAAAATGTTTTGGGTCAGTTCAAAAAAACTGAAATATTTCATTTCAGGTCAAACTGACCTGCACATAAATAGTTTGCTTTGGTTTTCCTCAAGGAAAATTGAAAAATTTCAGAAAAATAAAATTTTTCCACAGAAAATGTCAATGGTATGGAAACGTCATTTTCCATCAAAACACCATTGTGATGGAAAATTCCTAACCAACCTCCTTGGTCTGCAAATTGTATTAGGAGTTTTGTGGCATCTGGTTCTATCATGGTTTGTAATGCTTCCATGCTTTGGTTTGGCTAGAAATGCCTAGACAATAGTCTTTTATGCTATTGCAGTCCTGCTGCTTGCAATTCTGGCTGTGACTAAAGGCAGTTGAAACACAATTATTAAAAAATACCCAGAACAACAACAATTAACAGAATCTTTCCCAATCTCAAATGTAGTTTTAATTCAGTTAATTTTTTTTTTTTAACAGAGATATCCCATCTCCTAGAACTGGAAGGGACCTTGAAAGGTCATTGAGTCCAGCCCCCTGCCTTCACTAGCAGGACCAAGTACTGATTTTGCCCCAGATCCCTAAGTGGCCCCCCTTAAGGATTGAACTCACAACCCTGGGTTTAGCAGGCCAATGCTCAAACCACTGAACTATCCCTCCCCGCAGTCCTTTTGAATCAGTCCTTCTTTAATATCAACCAGTTTTTCCCTAAAGTAAATGTAGTTAATATTATAGAACCAACTAGTACATGGGAATAGAATATAGAATTTGAGCAGTGAGGAATTTCTGAAGCTTTGCCTGGCTTTGGCTTTTGTTTCAAACTTGAAACTCAGTGCAGGTTCATCAACAAGTTCTCCAATCGCTTCAAATCTTTTCAACACACCTAGGCTAAAGTTAAGGTTTTACAACAAAATCTAGGGTAGGCCGGAGCCACAAAGTTAACAGAGTCATAAGGCCACGGGAGACCATTAGATCATGTAGTTGGACCTCTTATATAACAAAGACCATAGAATTTCATCCAGTTACTCCTGTTTTGAGCCCAATAATTCATGTTTGACCAAAGCTTACCTTCAGAAAGGCATCCAATCTTGATTTGAAGACTTCAAGAGATGGAGAATCCATCACTTCTCTGGGATGTTTGTTCCAGTAGTTAATCACCCACACAGTTACAAATTTGTGCCTCATTTCCAATTTGAATTTGTAACTTCTGTTTCACTATAAGACATTTTTTCTAGCCCTTGAATAATTCTTGTCTATCCTCTCTTCCTTCTCAAATTTTTTAATACCCACTTCAGATCTGGGACTTGATTCTTTAGTACCTTGACCCTTTATACTGATTTACATCTATAAAAAGGGTGGGTAAAAGGCTACAGTCTGGATTTAATAAAAGATTAAGACCACGAGGTACAGTTGTAAATGACTACTCAAGGTACACGGATCTGAAAAATCAGGCACAAAGAATTTAGAAGCAGTCTTCTCTAGAGACAGGGTTGAACTGCAAAGTTCAAATCTATCTCCCCTTTCCTCCAAAAATTGGGGGAAGTTTGGGTTACGATTCAGGTCCACCTTATGGTTTTGACATAATGTACCTTGAAACTTTGTACTTTCTCTTTGAGCTTCTGAGTATCATCAAACATGAGTCAATAGGTTTGAGTCCTCACAAATCAAAGCAAAGGTTTGAACAAATTCCTGTGAACTGAAACCATCTAGCTCTGCACAGCTCTACCCATAACTATGGCTGTATAAATCTTTCTTTCTTGTGATTCTTCCTTTCTTATTACATTTGAGTCTTGAATCACTGAGCAGCTGTTTCAGACTCAGGATCTAAAGTCTTTCTTGTCTCTTTTCACCCCGATTGGTGTCATCTGTAATAAAATAAAATATATTTCCAAGAACAAAAAAATGAAATCACACCATGAGCTGAAAACAGAAGTTAAAGAGAATTTACAGTTTTTCCACGCTCCCTATTACAATAGTTCACAGACTGGATCAAAGTGAACCAATTGCCAAGATTTAGAAAGGAACCGATGGAGACAGGTAACAGGATAGGGAATCTTTCACCTGTGGATTTGGTCCAGGATGATAGTGAGTTAAAACAGGTATTGACTTATGGCTTTTTGGTGACCTGTGTAAAATGAATTAAGCTCCATCCACTTGCTAGAAGCCAATTGTTCACATCACTCATACAGTCAGCACAGGTGCTGATCCAATAGACAACCTATACAGTGGGGTAAAGAAATTAGAATGATTGAATTCCCTATGCTCTCTATGAAGGGGCCTGCCAAGGGCTTGTGATATGGCCTACCTACCCCATATAAAGGAAGAAAGGGGAGTAAGATTTCCCCTTACAGCTATGCATAGACTTTACACACTGCATATCTACTTATGTCCCCCTCCAGAAATACCTGGGCAGGCAGCGGATGAAGAAAAGCAAGGAATAGAAAAAGCTTTGTCTCTCTCTCTCCCCAACCCCCCTAAGTTGCTGGTCGGTGCAGCTGAGCTGGGGCAGGAGCTGTTGTAATTTGCTGCTGGTATAGGCCAGCAGAAAGGAAAAAGTGGGGGAAGAACTGTGCCTCAGAAGGGTGACTTTTAGTGACATTTCCCGCTGGGATGACACAACTAAGGCACCACCCTCTGCACAGAGCTGTGTATAAAGTCACCATCTGGATCAGAGTTTAAATGAAATAACTATTTTGTTACATAAATAGCACTTTATTGTCTGAGTGCTACACGGGATATTATCAATTTTCAAAGCACAGTTTACCAGGATTTACATTTTTCTTTAGCTATTTGCAGATGGATAAGAACTGTATTGTAATCCAAAACTTCAAAAGAACAATGAAAAATGACAAATAGGTCAAGACAACAATTGTATTTTATAATTAAATCATTTTGAAAAGGTGTTACCAAGAGACAGTTTTTAAATTCTACTTGCCTTATTCTCCAAAGTCTCCATAATTGTTCTCTGGTCTCTTTTGTTCTTTTCTAACACTACTCTCCATTATTTTGTCCCACCTGGGGCTTTGCCTAACCCTACTGAGATTGACGTGGCGGGAGGAGGGAGTGCCTAAAAATCCACACCATTATCTCTTCTGTTATCCTCCAACTATATCAAGTCCTGGGAAATCTCAAGCCTTCAAGAAATAGCATTCTATTAACCAAATTAAAAGCAGCAACCAGGGTAAGAATTGGAATCAGGACACATTGCTTCTATTCTTAGCTCTGGCACAGACTTCCTGTGTGAGTTTGAGCAAGTGAACTTCAGTTAACTTCAGTTTTCCCTCACATGCAAAATTGAGATAGGATTCTTTTCTACCCCACTGATGTGCTGTGAGGCTTACTTACTTTGTATTTCTAAAGCCCTTTGAGCTCTTCAGATAAAAGCTGTTATACAAATGAAAAATATTATTATTAATTCCATTAAGCTATATTATTGTTGTTAATAATAGTAATAAACAGTTTACTTCAAAAAATCCTTCAGTTCCACCAAGTGACCACTAAGAGAGCAGAAGGAGCAAATCTGTAAGAGCTATCCTATACTTCCTACACTGGCAGTCTCAACAGCGGCACCAAGAACTGAAAGGGAGTGCAGGCCGAATTGTTCTCTACATCTAGGGGTGGTTCCTTGGGGTCATTGATAATGAAGCAGACTCTGCCCATGCTCTGCTGCTGTTCTGCAGAAAGAGGATGTCAATCTATGTGGCTATCATAGGTGCTGGAACTAGGGGTGTGGGAGGTGCTGCTGTACCCCTTGGCTTGAAGTGCTTTCCATTATATACAGGGTTACAGTTTGGTTCAATTGCTCTCAGCACCCCCACTATACAAATTGTTCCAGCCCCCTGGAGGCTGTTAGTCCAGCACTAGCTCTAAGTTAAAAAAGAAGGGGGAGAAACAATGCAATAAAAAAAAACCTCAATATATTATTGAGTCATATAGTCCCCATTACACTTGCAGGTGGCTTCTTCACGGAGGGCAAATTCTGCCACTCTTCCTCATATTGAGGAGTGTTCTACTCAGGGAAATGCCACCTATAAATTGTTCGCCATGTATAACACTGATAGAGACATATGCACAGCTGTTTGCCCCTCCCAGGTATTAATATATACTCTGGGTTAATTAATAAGTAAAAAGTGATTTTATTAAATACAGAAAGTAGGATTTACGTGATTCCAAGCAATAGCAGACAGAACAAAGTGAATTACCAAGCAAAATAAAATATAAATAAATAAATAAATAAATAAATAAATTATGGAGATATACCTATCTCATAGAACTGGAAGGGACCCCGAAGGGTCATTGAGTCCAGCCCCCTGCCTTCACTAGCAGGACCAAGTACTGATTTTTGCCCCAGATCCCTAAGAGGCCCCCTCAAGGATTGAACTCACAACCCTGTGTTTAGTAGGCCAATGCTCAAACCACACAAGTCTAAGCCTAGTACAATAACAAAACTCAATACAGATAAAATCTCACCCTCAGAGATGTTTCAATAAGTTTCTTTCACAGACTTCCTAGTCTGGGCACAATCCTTTCCCCTGGTACAGCCCTTGTTCTAGCTAAGGTTGTAGCTAGGGGATTTCTCATGATGGCTGCCCCTTTTGTTCTGTTCCACCCACTTATATATCTTTTGCATAAAGTGGGAAGCCTTTGTCCCCCTCTGTGTTCCCACCCCTCCTTCTAAATGGAAAAGCACCAGGTTAAATATGGATTCCAGTTCAGGTGACATGATCACATGTCACTGTAAGACTTCATTACCCACTTGCCAGCACACACATATACAAGAAGACTTACAAGTAAAACAGAGCCATCTACAGTCAATTGTCCTGGTTAATGGGAGCCATCAAGATTCCAAACCACCATTAATGGCCCACACTTTGCATAATTACAATAGGCCCTCAGAGTTATATTTCATATTTCTAGTTTCAGATACAAGAATGATACATTCATACAAATAGTATGAACACATTTAGTAGATTATAAGTTTTGTAATGATACCTTACATGCATGAAGCACATTTTAGTTACATTATATTCACACTCATCAGCATACTTTCATAAAATCATATTGAGTGCAACGTCACAGTCACCACACCAGTCCACTTCAGAACACCACAGTTCCAATGATCCTACAAACGTTAAACCCATCTCACTACACTAATTCCAGCCCAGGACTTTGGCATCTCAGAATGTGAAATCAAGACACTGAGGCCCAGGCTACCAATGTAAGTGCCACTGTACCTCTATGTTTGTGTTTAAATTACTGATTGCATGTGCATAGAATGAGTTTAGAAATTAAATCATGGTAATTACACTCTCAAATGCAGACAAAAAGTTGTACACAGGCCCTGGGTCTACCTTTCTGAAATTTGTCTCTTAGGTATTCATCTTAGCCAAAACTTCCAGCTAAAAAGTTCAGAGGTATTGTAATTTTGAACTTCAAATGGTGTGCAAATAAAGCAAACATAGTATGCTCCACAATTATCAACGGGGCCCTGTTTTAATAATTGATGACCTGTACACCTGTGACTATCTCAAGGAATAAAAAGAACTAATTTAAAGGGAATTATTGACATAATATAGCACATGATATTCTGTTAATAAAATTCCCTACTTCTAATTGAATGCTGGCACCTAGCCACCAACTAAGCCCAACTTCAAAAGCAACAGCTGGGAAAGCATCTTTTAGATTTTAATTACTGTAGTTCGTAAGCCACTTATCTTTCAACTTTTTTCTTCAGAAAATGCTTCTGTTTAATGGGAGGGAGTTCAAAGGTATTTACTAGCAGGGATGAGAGAAATAGTTTTGCCAAATTTAAAACCCACTTGTAAATAGCAGGTTCTGGACTGAAAAAAGAGTACCAGGCTTTGAGATTTGTGTCCTGTTTGGCTCTGGAAAAATACAAGTTCTGGGTTGCTTCATGTTTCTGTGTTTTATTTCCCCACTGGTCCTAGGAACAGGACAAGAATTACTTTCAAACTTATTTTTATCTATTCTTTGTATTGTGGTCATACCTACAGGCCCTAGCTGAGATCAGGGCTCCATTGTGCAACATTTTCATTATCCAAACACATAGTAATCCTACACTCTAACTAGACAAGACAGGCGAATGGAAGTGTTATCCCCATTTTACAAATGGGGAACATCCACAAAAGGGCTCAATCTCTGCAAGGTGCTGGGTATTCTGGTTCAGTCCAACGAGGCTTTTAAGCTTGTGCCCAACTATAAACGTGTGAACAGCTCCATTGATTTTAATAGGATTACTCATGTGCTTAAAAGGTAAATGTGTGCTTAAATGCTTTGCTACATTGGGCCAGGCTATTCAGAGCCTTGCAGGATTGAATGAGTTGTCCAAGGTCACAGAACAAGTCTATGACAGGATCAGGAACGGAACTGAGGTGTCCACGCTGGTAATTTAGTGCCCATTCCACAAGAACATCCTTCCTCCCAATTTGCAAACTAGACTCTTGCTTAAAAAATGTGTTTTTAATGAAATAGAAGCAGGTGCTATGCAAACAACTATTTTTCCTTTGTCAATATCAATCATTTAAATAAAATGGAAAATTATTTAAGAAACTCTATCTGCCGTCAGGGCTCTTTAATCTAGCACACAAAGACAAAACAAGGTTCAATGGCTGGAAGTTGAAGCTAAAATCAAACTAGAAATAAGACACAGACCTTTAACAATGAGGGTAATTAACCGTTGGAACATCTTTTAAAGGAAGGGTCAAGTAGTAAATTCTTCATCACTTGGAGTCTTTCAATAAGATTTGATGTCTTTCTGAAAGATAAGTTCTAGTTCTACCACAAGTTATTGGGCTTTATGCAGGAATTACTGGGTGAAATTCAGTGGCCTATGTTATATGGGAGTTCAGACTAGATGATAATAATGGTCCCTTCTGGCCTTAAAATCTATTAATTAAATGTTTTCTGAAACCCCAAAATGAAAAGACAGAATGAAAGAAAACAATCTAGATGTTTTGCAAAACCGAAATATCACCCAGTTTTCCCCATGAAACATGTTGGACAAGTTCCTCAGAATTGCCACGAGCCCCTCAAATGATACATTAATGACAAAAATATTACTTCTTCCTGTGCTCCTTGGGGAGCATGTAGAATGGTACACAAATCTCTGCAGGCTCCCCAAATCCTGCCCACCTCCCAGAAGAATTGCATGAGTTCCATTGTGTGGGGGGCTGTCTGGGTAAAACAGAGGATTTAGCTTCAAAGAGAAAAACCTCACATGACAGAGCAAGATACCCAACTAAGTTCTGAAGCTGAAGCATCATATTCATGCATTCAAAGTGCATTCCCATAACCCAGCTGGGCACATAGTGTGAGCAGGTGAACATGGATTTAGGGGCAGCACAGTAATGGTTTTAACCCCCTAAAACTCTCATTTTTTTCCTGAGATAGTCATGATATATTTACCTTATAATTTTAATAGCAGCTTCAAAGATATTTCAGTATATCTGCATGCTGTAAATCCTCAAAAGACCATAAATGGGAAAACTTAACAAAGAGCCTGTGAGGCATTGCAATAGGGGTGACAAGTATTGTTAATCGTGAGTAAAGGAGATGAGCATTGCAGGTGGTGTATAAATGGACTGGCAATCTTTCTAAAAGGTCAGTACCTCTCAGTTGTAAATTGGTACCACTCATTTCAATAAAGTTTTGCAGGTAGGGGTCAGAAAGCAGCCCAAATACATCTCAGCATATTGCCTACCACTTCATATCATCTCGTTTTTGTTGTATGGCTCATTGTTTAGTGGATTACTTCACCCCATGTTTGGAGACCTTGGTTTAGAGCTGTGAAAAACTTAGCAATTAGGTCCCCAGGGGTTCATGCAAACATTGCCGTTAGCAGACACTCCCAGAGTTATGTGGGTTCAAAGAGAAAAGCAGCGGGACCCCCTTTTCAAAGACCTCTACCTTCTGCTCCACTGTAATCCTGGTCAATGGAGCCAGTCCTGAAGACCTTACTCAGAATAAGGACCGTAAAGCTTATAAAGCCCAATTTGTGTTGTAGACATTTGTCCACTGGGAACTAAGATTACATAACAATAGAACAGAGATAAAAATCTGAACTTTCCATTCTTTTCTTTCACATTATACCGTCTTTCTAAATTTGCTAATTCCTTCATCTCTCCACACCACTCTGCTACTTATTCAGTCATTCTGTAGGCATCCTTTTCCTCAAAACTTAAAAAAAAAAACCAAAAAGCCTCAATCACTTTTGTTTCAAATGTTTGTACTGGGGGGGGGGGTAGATTTCTTATGGCATGCACCCATTTAGATGTCAGAGGGAGTTTCTTATGTCCACTAAATTAAAACATCCTAATCATTTGCTGTCAAGCCTTAGAGAATTTGGCACTACCTCAGATTTCTGTTTATGACAGCTCGCAGAGGGCATGCTGTGAACTGCTTTTGCCTGCTTTAGGACCCAATTAGTAGTGACAAATGCATCAGTAGTTAATACCAAAAATACATGGACATATAATTTTATGAAGTATGTGTTTACCTCACCAGTTGTAGCCTACCACTGTGCTGCTAAAAAGACACACTAAACCAGAGCCATGAATCAAGATCATCTGGAGCTACAGAACTGATCTTACCTATTGTAGTTAAGTTTTCTCCAACAAACCTTGGGATAATCAAGTCTAGCCTTTGTCAGCCACAGCCTAAGACCAGATCCAAATCCCACTTGAAGTCAATGGAAAGACTCTCATTGATTTCAAACGGACTTAGAATCAGCCCCTTAATGCTGAAGCTTTATTTCTATGGCAGGGGTGCTGGAACAATTTGTATAGTGGGGGTGCTGAGAGCCATTGGACCAAACTGGAAACCCTGTGTATAATGAAACCACTTCAAGCCAGGGGTGCAGAAGCACCCCTAGTCCCAGCACCAATGTTCTATGGGGATATAAAAGGTGTGTAGATGCTGAGTTTGATCATGACTCCTAGATTAGCAGAGCATCCAATGTGTCTCCTTTGAGTGCTTTCAATACACCACACCTCCAGAATTTCTTAAAGATCTGCAGTAAATATCTCAGTGTCAGACAGGTGGGGCAAATTCTTCCTTGGTGTAACTTCACTGAAGTCAGTGGAGTTACCCCAGAGGTTGGTATAGTACATGAAGCATATCTAAGCTAAACAATCACTACAGACTTCAAGCAATAGGACTAATTATCAAAGAATTTCAAACCTAGCAGCAGCACAGTGCAATAAACAAATTGCTCACTCGGCCAATCACTTCAGACCTCTGCCTCCACTTCCTTTTTCTCCTAGCACATGTTGGCCTGCTAGTCTGTGCTCTCCTCTATTCTAAGCAAACAATAAGCCCTGAAGTGCATGTTAATTATTAACATATCTCTTTGCCTCATTGAACAACTCAAAAATATCTATTTAAACTGTGATTCATTTTTCATTTTTTTGTTCTTTTCACTTTTGAGTACCCAGCTGTACTCTTGCCTAAATGAATAGTGTCAGGTGTCCAGCGACACAATTTCTTTACAGCTCCAATTAAAACATTAATTATCGTGGGTGTCATAAGGATAAATAAGTCAAGGAAAGAGAAAGAAAACATGAACCACATGGCACACAGCAGCGGTTTTTCATTTCCAATTCAGTTTGTGAAACCTTCTGGGGACAACTGCACACATTCTTATCACTGCATTTCCATTGCTTCCATTTTGCTGATATCTTTTATTTGCATACTATATTAGAACAGGTCAAATACCAACCCCCACCCCCAGATTACATTATTTGATGTATGTTATTGTTATCCATCAATAATGTATTCTTCACAGCCACAGAAGCTGGTCAAATGCAGTAAAATATTATTCATCAAATAAATTATTTGATAAGAAATGGAAAAAATTGCCAAATAACATACTTGATGAATAGTATGCTATTGGCCAGTTCTATTCCATATCTGTGCTGTGTCTGTCTTTTGTATGAGACATAAACCCAAATTCCTAGGCACTTGTGGTCATTAAGGGCCCATGACATTTTGTGCAAGGGTAGGGGTGTTAATCTCAGTGACCTGGCCAAATTCCAGCATCAGTAATTAGATTCTTTCTGTCTACATTCTTCTGGTATTCTTCACTTCCCCTCTTAGTACTCTATTATACTGTGGCTATGCACTGCTAAATAGCTGCCATGCAGGTTGTTATATTTCAGCAGTGGGCAAAATGATTTCTCTATTTGTAAAGTTTCTGAACTGCTTAAGGAATTCCTTGGAATTAAATGAATTACTGTAGGGATTAGAGGTCACTTTGAAACAAAGCTAAATAATTTAATTTTAATTAATTATTTGATTTTAAAAACGCTTTGCAGAACTTTATCAGAAGGGTGAAGTCTAAGCTGATTAGTGTTCCCCTATAATAATCAAAGACAGAGGACTCTGGACTACTTCCATACAGTGAACTAGATATTACTGCCAATCAGACAATATGAAATCAAAAGAGTAAACAACATTACAACACAATGTTTTAATGCAGTTTATACATAGAATGGCAAATTCAACCACAATGTATGTTATGGAACATATCATATTTCCATTCTCACACCAGCATGGTCAGGTAGAAGAGTTAACAGAGAAGGTTATATTATGCAGGAAACACATTAGAATTTAAGAATTACTTAAATGATATTACAGCAATCACCTTTTATATGATTTATCTTTCCTTTTGAACCCTTCAGGAGATCAAATTACAACTTTAGACTTTGGGTGTTTTAATCAAATAAGCATTAGCTGGACATTAAATCTAGAATTTTAGATGCACCTTGATTTCAAACACCACAAGTTTGGGTGGAGAAAGGCCCTGGGGTTTTTATTGCACCAATATAATGAGAGGGACAAATTACAGATTATTGGGATTTAGATCCAGGATCAGATTTCAAGGACTCCCCTAGTACAGAGATGTTCAAAATTGGGAGTTTAGTTCAGGCTAATCATTACCCTTATACCATCCTTTATAGCAGTAGCAGATTCAGTTACAAAATGAATGTTCTGTTTGCCATACAGCAATTCAATTTCTTTCACTGGCATGCACTATTTCTTAAAAAGAATTATAGATGAAATGGTAACAATACTGTTTTTTATTCACTACAAAATAAAAGGACATTATATTCTAACTAAGTAGCAGCGGTATCAATACTGCTCATGAAAATTTTAGGAGGCACTAAAATATGGTTTTACCTACTGACTTACAGCTACAGCAGGGGAAATCAAATCACCATGAATGTCTTATTAGAGCAATCTCTGTGTGACACTTCCCTTACATATAACTTTTATATCTTGCGTGGATTTTTAAAATTAAAAACAGGCTTTTACAATAAAAAGTGTTATGTTAAAATCTTCTTACTGATTTTAAAAATTATACATGTAGTGAAAAAGAGGTGATAGCTTTGAGACCATGCGCCATGAACGTCACACACATCCAGCTCCTATTGGCATGAGGGGCAGCTGTCCCTATTTGTGAATGGCGGGCATTATATTACTTTTGGCATTTTCGAGTCTCTCAGAATTTACTCACACAAACCACAGGATTCCTTGTTCTCTAAGCAGTGTCATCTTGTTTCTTTGTTTCCATCGTTACTAGTTTAGACCAGTAGGAAAATCAGTGCGAAAGTGTGGGATGGTGGACTTGAAATGCCCACGGTCTAAAAGAGCTACTTAGGAGAACAAATAAAACATTTAATTACAATAAAGGGAAAGAAAACGAAAAGTAATCTTTTCATATGAGTGAGGTGTCACTGCACTGTGTGCCACAACTTTCAGCTGGGCTTTCTGATGTCTCACTGTTGGCTGGACTGGCTCTGGAGGGTATGCCCCATGGGCTGTAGGGCTTTGCATAACTATTTATTCCTTCTTGCTTGTGTTATCCACACAAATCCAGCTACAAAAGATTTTCTCTTAGTGGTGACAGGATCTTGGTCTTATGTCTATGTAGCATATGCTGTGCTACATTAGGACCCCTCTGATTAAATATTGCTGTAGACCAGGCCTGCTATAGAAGGGTGTAACGAACAGATAGTGCTTTGTGCAATAATATGGCTAAGGAGGAAAAAAAAAAGATTATTAGTATTTGTGTGGTCTCTGGATTAACGCTATTCATCACCTTCTAAAGGAAATTTTACAGGTTAAGTTATCTCCTAAGGTCAAGCATAATATCAGTTTATATCTGATTAGTAGGACTAGCTTGAACTTGCAGGGGCATGGACTTGGCCATCTAAGAGGTCATTTATATCTAACTATTATGATCTTACAGTTCTCTTTCATGTAGCCTTAAATGGGAGTTCTCAAACTTTTTCACTGTGAAGACAGTACATTAAGAACAGTATCTCGTGAACTACCTCCCCATTCCCCGTCACAAACTTCCACGTGGTCAGGACAGTAAGTTCTTTAGAAATGTACTTTTAATTTTTGAATGCAGTTTTGCAACTGGAGAAAAGGGAAGTAAGCACCATGTGAGCAGCCAGTTTTCCTATAGAGCACCAACAATCAATGGACCGCAGGTTATGAGGCCTAAACATTTATCAACTGGATGCTAAAACTGAAGGTGTATAAAGAACTCCCCCCAAAGCCAGTTGTATTATACTTATCTAAGTCTTTTGATGCATAAAATTAAGAATAAGTATTAATGATAATAATAGTTTTAGAATCATAGAATATCAGAGTTGGAAGGGACCTCAGGAGGTCATCTAGTCCAACCCCTGCTCAAAGCAGGACCAATCCCCAACTAAATCATCCCAGCCAGGGCTTCGTCAAGCCTGACCTTAAAAACCTCTAAAGAAGGACATTCCACCACCTCTCTAGGTAACCCATTCCAGTGCTTCACCACCCTCCTAGTGAAAAAGTTTTTCCTAATATCCAACCTAAGCCTCCCCCACTGCAACTTGAGACCATTACTCCTTGTTCTGTCATCTGGTACCACTGAGAACAGTCTAGATCCATCCTCTTTGGAACCCCCTTTCAGGTAGTTGAAAGCAGCTATCAAATCCCCCCTCATTCTTCTCTTCTGCAGACTAAACAATCCCAGTTCCCTCAGCCTCTCCTCAGAAGTCATGTGCTCCAGCCCCCTAATCATTTTTGTTGCCCTCCGCTGGACTTTTTCCAATTTTTCCACATCCTTCTTGTAGTGTGGGGCCCAAAACTGGACACAGTACTCCAGATGAGTCCTCACCAATGCCGAATAGAGGGGAATTATCCCTCGATCTGCTGGCAATGCCCCTACTTATACAGCCCAAAATGCCGTTAGCCTTCTTGGCAACAACGGCACACTGTTGATTCATATCCAGCTTCTTGTCCACTGTAACCTCTAGGTCCTTTTTTGTAGAACTGCTGCCTAACCACTCAGTCCTTAGCCTGTAGCAGTGCATGGGATTCTTCCATCCTAAGTGCAGGACTCTGCACTTGTCCTTGTTGAACCTCATCAGATTTCTTTTGGCCCAATCTTCTATTTTGCCTAGGTCCCTCTGTATCCTATCCCTACTCCTCCCAGTTTAGTGTCATCTGCAAACTTGCTGAGGATGCAGTCCACGCCATCCTCCAGATCATTAATGAAGATATTGAGCAAAACCGGACCCAGGAACAACCCTTGGGGCACTCCGCTTGATACCAGCTGCCAACTAGACATGGAGCCATTGATCACTACCCTATGAGCCCGACAATCTAGTCAGCCTTCTATCCACCTTATAGTCCATTCATCCAATCCTTACTTCTTTAACTTGCTGGCCACAATACTGTGGGAGAGCGTATGAAAAGCTTTGCTAAAGTCAAGGAATAGCACGTCCACTGCTTTCCCCTCATCCACAGAGCCAGTTATCTCATCATAGAAGGCAGTTAGGTTAGTCAGGCATGACTTGCCCTTGGTGAATCCATGCTGACTGTTCCTGATCACTTTTCTCTCTTCTAAGTGCATCAGAATTGATTCCTTGAGGACCTGCTCCATGATTTTTCCAGGGACTGAGGTGAGGCTGACTGGCCTGTAGTTCCCTGGTTCCTCCTTCTTCTCTTTTTTAAAGATGGGCACTACATTAGCCTTTTTACAATCATCTGGGACCTCCCCCGATCACCATGAGTTTTCAAAGATAATGGCCAATGGCTCTGCAGTCACATCTGCCAACTCCTTTAGCACCCTCAGATGCAGCGCATCCAGCCCCATGGACCTGTGCTCGTCCAGCTTTTCTAAATAGTCCTGAACAACTTCTTTCTCCAAAGAGGGCTGGTCACCTCCTCCCCATGCTGTGCTGCCCAGTGCAGTAGTCTGGGAGCTGACCTTATTCGTGAAGACAGAGGCAAAAAAAGCATTGAGTACATTAGCTTTTTCCACATCCTGTGACACTAGGTTGCCTCCCTCATTCAGTAAGGGGCCCACACTTTCCTTGACTTTCTTCTTGCTGCTGACATACCTGAAGAAACCCTTCTTGTTACTCCTAACATCTCTTGCTAGCTGCAACTCCAAGTGTGATTGGCCTTCCTGATTTCACTCCTGCATGCCTGAGCAATATTTTTATACTCCTCCCGGGTCATTTGTCCAATCTTGCACTTCTTGTAAGCTTCTTTTTTGTGTTTAAGATCAGCAAGGATTTCCCTGTTAAGCCAAGCTGGTCGCCTGCCATATTTACTATTCTTTCTACACATCGGGATGGTTTGTTCCTGCAACCTCAATAAGGATTCTTTAAAATACAGCCAGCTATCCTGGACTCCTTTCCCGCTCCTGAGTAAGGAACGCAGGATTATCTTCACAGTCTGGTTAGTGTCCCATGAGCCAAATTTTGATACCAATGAGTTCTAAGCCAAAACTCCCATTGACTTCAATAGGACCAGAGCGTGGCTCTGAGTTTACGGAAAAAAACAAAACTAATTTTCAGAGCTGACTGAAAATTTTCCAAAAGAAGTTTTCTGTCAGAAAATGTTGGTTAGTTGAAATCAAAACATTTCATGGGAATTTGTCAATTTCATCTAAATTTTGATGGGAAATTATCTAAATATTACATTTTGGTATTATGTTATATAAACGCTAAAAAGAAACAGGTTGACTATTGAAACTAAATATTTTGATAATATTTCAGATATTTTGTTTCACAAAAATTTCCAATGTTTTGTCTTTTTGTTCTAATGCAAGATGAAATCACATTTCAAACTCTCACATTTCAAACTCTCACATTTCTCATGGGACAGAAATTCTGTTTTTCAGCCAGTTATACTAACTATCAATTTACACCAAAAACACAGCAATGTTTGTATTGCATACTTGCTATTTTTTGTATTGTCTTATTGTGGTTGTGATGATCCCAAGATCAAAGTATTTCTCGACATCTCTTTACAGCAGACCTTTGTATAATGTAGTAAATTATGCTGATGTTGTGCATCTCCTGTGTTTCTGAAGAAGCTCTATTGTTTCCCACTATTTTATACAGCTGCATTGCTATTTTGATCTCTATGAAAAATTATAAAGTTTTTTAAAAAGATTTCCAATTCCCTCTGGGTCTTCCTCTGCAGCCAGTTGAGTTGCCACTCTTAGAACACTATGAAGATCTTTCAAATCCTGAAATTTTAGAAATCTGTCATTGTAGCAGACTCAGTCCAGCATGAAGAGTCCCAGACATCATCTCTCAGTGGGTAATTTAAGGCTTTTAACCACCCCAAGCAAGGCAAATCCATGATCTGGAAAACAAGACAATCATGTTACTCTCCTAAGCATTTTTCCCCTGTACTAGGCAAGTCATTTCTTTTCATCTCATCAGATACAATTTCTTCATTTAAGAATGTTCTCATCACATTTCAGTCATCTTCTGCTTAGTGTAAACAGTTCTCCAAAAGAAGTACAAGGAAACAATCATCTGCACCCCAGGTAAGGGGCTTTCCCCATCCTTTATCTTTGCAGAGCCACAAAAGAGAATTTGGCCTAAGCATTTTCCTCACCCAAATGCATGTAGATCAAAATCCTGTTTCTAGTGCCCAGCTCAAATGGCTGGATTGTGTACTGGGGGCTCTGCCTGGGCACAGCTTGAAGGGGAGGGGTGAGGAATAGGGAAGCCTCTTCCCTTGGTTACAGAGCATTGTTATACTCCATCTTCAGGAAGACATCAGCTTCCATGGCTCCTGCCCCTCCACAATACATAGAAGGAGGGGAAGTAGTAGAGGACCTGTGTAGCAGTGGATCCTTTAGCTCTGAACTGTCCCAGTATATGTAAGCCCCTCATAGCTTCTTTGATCTCTAGATCCTTGGCAGAGGACTCCTTTTTCCCTGTCCTTTTAAGCTTCGCAAATGTGTGGTGACTGTTACTGTGTGATGTTTCCCAAAGCTAGATGACATGCTCAGATTACAGACATTCATCTGAAGTGTTCTTGAGCTTCAGTTCAAAAACAACCTTTCTACAACCTCCTTGTCACTTCAATCTGAGTAATCTATGCCTAGCTTCAGAATTTGGTGTTTCTCTTGTTTTGCTGTTAGTGTTTCCCACAGCCTAGATTTTCCTAACATCTCAGTCTGCATGTTCATTTTAGAGCTCTCTGACATCACCCATCATGATCTGCAGGAACATCTCCACAAATTAAGGGGAAGAGGATCTCCTTGCTTTTGATTTTCTGTACCTGTTAGATACATCTCTGATAAACTCTGGTGTTAGGCCAAGTTCTCTTGCTCTCTTCCTCCATTCTCTTAAACTGACTCAAAGGAAGTCAACCAGGACATTTCTGCTTCCTCTCACATACTACTTGAGATACTGATTTAGCTAAAGTAATGTGAATTACACATCATTTCCAGTAAGGATCATTAATATGTTAGAGATGCAGTTTTTAAATTAAAATAAAAGTCTTCTTCAAAGCTCTCTTGTGGACTTTGTCTCAAAGACGGTGACCTATGAATATTGCTTGGTTACCTGACCTCATGCAATGGTTACCTGACGTAGTTTCAATGATTGCCGTCAAATGCTCCCATTGTGTTTGGCAAATATTAGAAGCATCATGCAAAGGATGAATTTTGATGGCTAGATTGAGCAATAATACTGAATAATACTCAGTGCCTGTTCTTACCCCTTTTCTAGTCTGTGACTCAAGATACAGACACATTATTCCGGTAGCTCCTTGTGAATGGGTCAGTATTGTTATATCTAAAGCAGTAGCAATCTTTCCTCAATTAAAAATTTATGAAAATCAACTAAGATCAAAGAAAAAACTTTTCTCCACCTGAGGGATTTGTGTAACCCAAACCACCATCCCATAGTTACACCCAAAACAAGCGTCTTTTACCCTTTTAAAAAATCAAATATGGTTTCATTGCCTTGCTCATTAGACTGAAACCACCACAGATGAAACCTCTTTATCAATTACAAGCAACTGAACATCCTTTAGCATCAAACAGAATGACAAAAAGCTACACCATAATGAGTAATGGCTAAGGCCAATTGCTATTTAATTATGTAGATGACTTAACATCCTTTCATTGATGTTATCGGTATGTTTCAGCATGAAAGTTATCGTGCAATGTCTTGCTATGCCTCTTACAGTATATAAAAGCCAAAGGAAAAGTGAACACTTTGCCAAATAGGAATGGTTGAAGATAACAAAATATATCAACCTGGCAATACAAATCACATTGCACATGTGCCTACAACACATAGGAGCTTGTACACATCCTGGGGGAAATAAATTTATGCATGAGAATTTACTGTGGGGGAAGAACACTGAAAGACAGGAGAGTGACTGCAGAAGCAGGAGTCTATGTCATAACAAGAGTTGGTCTGGAACTTTCTGACAAAATGTTTTTTCTGAAACTTGAAATGTTTTTTGTTTTAATCTGAAATTTTTTGCAAAAACAAAATTTTCATCAGGAATATTTCTAGCTCCATTTATGGTGGGTGACACACACCCAATAGTCTAGAGGTTGGGTCACTCGTCTACATTGTAGGAGGTCTAAGTTCAAGTTCTTACTCTTATTCAGGTAGGACCTGGTTATAGAATCAGTCTCTCTCTCTCTCTCTCTCTCTCTGGCCCAATGAATAATTAATTATTTATACAAGGTCAAACACGAGAGACTGACTCCATAGCCCTGTGGTTAGGGCACTCACCTACACCTATGTGGAATGGACAAAAGGACCTAATAAATCTTTTTCCGTCTCTAACTTCTATAAGTCAAGATTCTCAGTGTCTAGCTGGGAGCTTGTGGCAACAAATATTCCAGATTCTGCCCTCAGGTACACCCACAATTTAAATCAGATTGCATGGGGTTAATAAGCACAAAATTTATCCCAAAGGGGACAGTTTCAGTCCAGTCATGACTCTTTTTTAGCGGGCACAGTTCCATGTTCAAAATTACTTGCATGTGTAATTCAACTAATTTAGACAAAAGTGCAAACAGGTACTTGGAAAACAACAAAAAATAAAAGTAGTCAAGATGCAATTGGGCTCATGTTAATAATACGATAAGTCATACCTACAAATAACTACTGATGCAACAGTGCACCCAGAGTTATTTAAGCCTGCAATTTGATATTGCAAAACTTGAGGTTTGTGTTTGAAAATTTGGCTCTATAAATTTACAACCCTGCATGTGTGTTAGGTGTTGCTGAATGTTATTTATCTTGAATCAAGTGGAAAGAGCATGAGAGACTATAAGAAATAATTAGAGTAAGAAGCCAGAGTGCATCTTAAGTATCCCTTTCCCATATATAGTCCGTGAAAGTTTTAGAATTTACAAAAACAAACAAATTATTTGCTTCTGGTAACACCCACATAAAACAGAGAAAGGATGGTCCAGCCCTGAAGAACTAATAATCAAAGATCTCAAGCCAGGAAACACTAAAACATATGTTTAATTGTAAGCATGTGAGTAATCCCATTGACTAAGGTTAACCATGTGCATAAGTGTTAGCAGAATCAGGGCCTAAAAGACAGACAGATAGAAGATAGGTGAAAGAAATACAAACATAATAGTCAAGATGGCAATGGGGCACATTTTAATAATACAACACAATGTTTTGCAGAAATTACAAATCCACTCCTGATTGCCAATCTGTCTCACCATTATTAGTCAGATAACTTCCTGTAGGCGTCACAGTAGGAATGAGTCTTCAGGAGGGATTTGATAGTGTCCAAAATAACATCAAATATGTCTTTTTATATAAAAATATTAAAGGCCAGGGGCTGACAAGAAAAATAAAAACATGCCCAAAACCCCAGCAAACAGAGTGTTTACTATTAAGGTTTTTTTTTTAAATAATAACCTTGCCAACAGTTGATTTAAGCATGAAAGAAAACAGTTGCTACATGCTGACTTCTTAATGGTGAACTCTGTAGATTTCAGATGCATTATATAGAGTAATATAGCTTGAGCATATTGAGAATATAGCTTAGTGACATGCTAAATTATCCAAATAAGAACTGGTAATAGACATACCATAATGGCTATGCAGGAATAGCCAAATGCACATATATCGTGTGAGTGTGTTCTACATGTGACATCCGTAACTATATTACCAAATTCCTTCACTCATCCCTTTAGAGCTCTTTAAGAATTTGTTCTAAAACATCCCAATTACTACCTTATTCCTTTTTCTTTGGTGTGTTAGTTAAATTGATAGGTTAGAGGATTTTTATAGCTGCTAGATTCAGTAGGTTTTATTTTCATCATAACATTTTTTCTGCTTTTGTACCTAATCCTATGGTAGCCTGTGAGTCTTGATTACCACTCCACTACCAATTTATTTCAAGTGGCTGAGTATTGTTCTGTCTGCAGGAGTAGTAATCTTTTCTCAATTAATACTTTTCAAGGATCAGCTAAGATCAGAAGAATATCCCATTCTTTTTTTGATTCTGTGGATCTGAGTTTGTTAAAATTTCTTATTAAGCAGAAGCTTTCCATCTACACAGGGCCTTTCTTTCACGTCCTCTAAAAACTGCACAATGATATTGGTTTGTACCTCGATAGGTTCTAATTTTCTGAAATGTTTGCATAAATCACAAATGTTTCAGCTTATTGACTGGAATCTATTTCAATTTAACCAGACTTTCTCTGGTCAAGTTACTCACCCTTTTCCTATCTGATCCTTCTCCAGAGGCCTCTCTCTACCAAGAAACTGGAATTCGTTTTTAGGAGCCACATCTCAAAAGAGAGAAACTGAAAAGAGAGGAGAGCAATTAAAACTAGCTCGGAATATAAGATAATGATGAGGAAAGGTAAAGAGAGAGAGTTTTGTTAGGCCTGAAGTAAAACTCAGTGGGACATAAGGTAAGACTCTAAAACACATAAAGGCATGTTCTACCTCTCTTGTTCCACTGAACAGGTAAAGAATGGACAAAAGTACTGCTATCTTCACCTGAAATGCCCTGTAAATGTGATGAAACCAAAGCCTGGTCTACACTGGGGGGAGGGGGGAAGGGAATAGATCTAAGTTACGCAACTTCAGCTACATGAATAATGTAGCTGAAGTCGACGTACTTAGATCTACTTACCATGGTGTTCTCACTGCGGTAAGTCAGCTGACGCTCTCCCGTCGACTCCGCCTGTGCCTCTCGCCCTGGTGGAGTACTGGCGTCGACGGGAGAGCGCTCGGTGGTCGATTTATCATGTCTAGACTAGACACAATAAATCTATCCCCACTGGATCAATCGCTGCCCGTCGATCCAGCGGGTAATGTAGACAAGCCCCAAGATCTGGAGAAATCACCTCTTGAAGGGGTTATGAGAAGGAACTTCATCCTTTATATCCATTCATCCATATCCATCCATCCATATCCTCCCTGCTATGAATGCCAAAAAGGGAGATCGTTTTGCTGATGGCCTTTGTGCCAAAATAGCATTAAGTCCAATTCAACTTATTTCACATATGCCACTGAACAGTCATCAGCCATTAGTGACTTTTGGTCACTATCAACCTGGATTAACTTTGAATCAATGATCTAGAGATAAAAGATTCCACAGGATTTTATCCCTGCACCACTCTGAAAGGGGCTGTAATTTGGTGGATAGGGCATTTGGAGATCTGAGTTCTATTGCCATCTCTGCCACCGATCTGCTTTGTGATGTAGGGCAAGTCACTTCATCTTTCTGTGCATCTGCTTCACCTCCCTTCTTACGTTGGTTTAGATGTAAGCTCTTTGGGGCAGGGGTAGTCTCTCACTGTGTATTTTAACAGTGCTTAGCATGATGCAGCACCTCTTTCAGTTGGGGCCTCTAGATGCTGCTGTAATACGAATAATAAATTATTATTATTATATATTATTTGTATTACTATTGTGCCTTGCGGCCCCAGTCATAAATCAGGACCTCATTGTGCTAGGTGCTGTACAAACAAACATGATCCCTGCCCTTTTAGCTTACTGTTTGCACATTGTATAGTACCAAAAACCCTTACGTTAATTTCACAGGACATGCTTCTTGTTTGTAACATCTAATAATGTACTTGATATATTTTCACTGTGAACCTATAGGCACGTATTGATTAAAAATACATTAAGATTTACCTTTTCACTTCCCTAACAATCATGCATACGTGGAAAGTTTTCTATTCTCTTGGAAGCTCTCATTCATAAATTCTAATAACCACTAAATTAACAAAAAATGTACAGAAATAACTACAGATAGATACTTATTTCAGGTAATTTCACTGTCTATTATGCAAAGTTCAGGGGAACATAAAGTCTACTGTCTAGTTAAGGATATAAACAGGATGAAATACTTTAGCTGATTTAGCGTCCTATTCAGTCGGGAGTCTCCATAACTGGATAGACAAGGATATGGTGAGAAAGGAAGGAAATCTAACTTCTCAGGAAATATGCCAAGTACTTCCTCCTTTCTACTCTTTGGAGAAATTCATGTAAATCTGGGTCTATTTGATCAATCTGTAGCCTGTTTAACCTTAATCCAACCCTGAGTCTACCAGTGGGTACCATCATTTTGCTCATGCTACAATTCACAAGAGTGATATTTCAGCACCAGTAAATGACCTTTTGCTAAGCTCAAACATCAGTGTGGACAACAGTGGGATGCCCTTCTGGGAATGACAATCAGTTCCCAAAAGACACAGTTCAGTCCTAATGAATAGGTAGTTGAATGCAAAGCAAAATAACCATTTTCTCCCCATGTTATAGAACCCTCAGAAAAGTAACCCCATTCTTTCTGATGGGCAAGTACAGCCCACATTTCATTGTGGAATAGGAAATTATTACCATGTTTTTTAACAGGTAGAGAATGGAGGCAGAGAAAGAGATACAGGGTATGTCTTCACTACCCGCTGGATCGGCAGCAGCGATCGATCCAGCGGGGGTTGATTTATCTAGACGCAAAAAATTGACCCCCGAGCACTCTCCCATCAACTCCTGTACTCCAGCTCAGCAAGAGGCGCAGGGAGAGTCGACGGGGCAGCAGCAGCAGTCGACTCACTGTGGTGAAGACACCACGGTAAGTCGATCTAAATACGTCGACTTCAGCTATGTTATTCACGTAGCTGAAGTTGTGTAACTTAGATCGATTCCCCCTCTGCCGAAAATCTGTGCCACAGCCAGGAATAAAATCTGAATTTTATGAATCCTGTCCGGTGTCTTACACACAGGGCCGGCTCCAGGCACCAGCTTACCAAGCAGGTGCTTGTGGTGGCCACTTCGGAGAGGGGCGGCACGTCCAGCTGTTTGGCGGCAATTCGGTGGACGGTCCCTCACTCCTGCTCGGAGTGAAGGACCTCCCGCCGAATTGTCGCCGCAGATCGCGATCGCAGCTTTTTTTGTTTTGTTTTGTTTTTTTTTTGTTTGGCTGCTTGGGGCTGCCAAAACCCTGGAGCCGGCCCTGCTTACACACAAGCCCATCCCTCCTCCTTCACAGATCTGATGTCTTCCCCATATTGTTTTGATACTGACCGATCAAGAATTTTCACTTTTCTTTCTCAGAAATACAGGGCAATAATTTCACTGATTTTAGTGGGGCTGCAAGAGTTGGGCGGTAGCACACAATTAATTTTGCCCGTTGTGCTTAATAATGTGCTTGCAACCCACAGCGTAGAAAAAAAAAAATAAGTAGATGAGGATGTTGAAAAATTAAGGTTCGTTCGTGCCTTTTGCGATATTTGATTTCATAGCACTGTGTCTCACTCAACGGTATGACAATGAACTGACAGGCTAAGCCAGGCATGGCTGGTTTTTAAGAAGCACTTTGTGGTAAGAATTTCAGTGCTTTTCTCTGAGCCTGTACTTGGTCAGGTGTAATTAAAGCAATGATCCACTAGAGGCATGTATGGCCTATGCACACTGACACAATAAATCATTTTCAGTTCAT
Organism: Terrapene triunguis; assembly: GCF_002925995.2. Lineage (NCBI taxonomy): Eukaryota > Metazoa > Chordata > Testudines > Emydidae > Terrapene > Terrapene triunguis. The sequence continues at coordinate 2,367,314 of NW_020664463.1, read as the reverse complement.
TCTTTTTAATTACTTTTTTTTTCCCCTCCAGAAGATTTCTACAATTACAGGCAATCTTAATCCTAATAAAGTGAGTATTTAATAAATATTACTCGTGCAAACCTTCAAACCCCTGTTGAATTCAAATATGTAATACCTTTATTTTAAGCTTTGGTGACCCAGATGCTAGAGTGACCAGAGGCGACTCAGGATAAGGGCAACACACTGCTACCTTTCCTATTCAGTGAAGATACTCTTCTACAGTGTTTAAAATGTAAGAAAAGGCTAGTGATTGATTAGCTAGTTAAATGATAAGGAAGTATATAGGCTGGGATGCAGAAAAAGTACAAATGATAAGGACAATCAAGCATCCTTGATCTGAAAAAAAATTACAGTGCTTTCTAATCATTTAAATTATATTTTTAAGTGAGAAAAATCTACTGTACTGCACTTCTAATTTTCTCAAAAGCCTATTTTTTATTAAAGACGAAAATTCTATCCATTTTTTCCAATAGTGTAATCATTCTCAGATGAAGAAATTACTGGATCATCAGAGTTTCATTTGTCCATATAGCATTTAAGCCCTTTGTTCTGGTACTGAGGATATTATAATACTGATAATTATCTACTTTTCCTGTTTTCCATAATGCTGTTTGGCATTCTATTATGTTTTACATTATTAACAATATTATACGTATAATGCAATTCTGCCAGATCAGGGTTTGGAAGTTGTACAGTATCAGGTAGGCTATTAGGTTTCAAATTAATGATCTTTATAGGTCATAGGCACACTAAGGATACTAATAAAATATTTTCATTGTGATTTTCAATACCTTGTACAATTTTATTAATATTTAAGATATTTTATGGCCAAAGACGAGGGATCTGTTAGATCAGATGATAACCCTTCCTTTTCTCATTATTCACCACTCCACTACCAGCACAAAGCTCTGTGCTATGCTCATTTTGCTTTTAGCTGAAGAGAGCTTGTTGTGCCTTCAACCACAGATCGTCAACACTATACCCGAACGGGTTGGAATGGTTGCTCCAGATTCAAGAGCACCTGCTTCTAGAATCAGAGTTCTGGAGCGCAAATCTCCAAGCCTAGTCCCCTCCTCTGCTGCAGCATAGAGCCTCGTCTACGTTGATGGTGGCATGTCAGGTACACACAGCTACATAACACAGTGAAACGCTCTCGCAGGAGAAGGCAGCAGGCAGGGCCGGCTCCAGGCACCAGCTTAACAAGCAGGTGCTTGGGGCGGCCAAGGGAGAGGGGCGGCACCTGCGGCAATTCGGGGGCGGCAGGTCCCTCACTCCCTCTAGGAGCAAAGGACCTGCCGCTGAACTGCCGCCGCCGATCGCGATCGTGGCTTTTTTTTTTTCCCAATTGCCGCCGCCGATCGCGACTTTTTTTTTGCTTGGGGCGGCAGAAATGCTCGAGCTGGCCCTGGCAGCAGGGGAAGGTCCAGGAGTGCCCTGCAGTGGGGAAAGGCTGAAGCAGTGGCGAGCTGCCAGAGCCTTTCCCCATTGCCTCTTCCCTGCAAGAGCCTTTCTCACTCCAGGACACTACTGGACACTCACTCCAGGACACTGTTACTGTTAAAAGTAACAGTGTAGACATGGGAGGCACCTCTTGGGCATGTAGAGAGCCATGTAGGGTATGTACACTAAGGTTCTGGTGTGTCTGTAGTCTGCTCACCTAAGCAGCTCCTTACTGTCTACACTGCAATTTATACCCAAGCTAAGGGTGTGTGGAGTGTATGTACTGTATACACCACACTAAGTGTAGACCTAGTCTAGGTCAGCCTTCATTTTTGTATTTTATAGAACTATTAGCAGCATATTAGGTTACGTTATCTGACTCAGTCTTGTCATGGTCAGATTATTAGCTCCTCAGGTTGAGATGAGGTTTTACCCCATCATGGTAAAATTCTACTGGTCACTCACCAAGGGTAAGTATTTTTTTGGCAGGAATATAAAAGCTCATTTCAGAAGCAGGTAACTGAAGATGGGTAATTAGATTTTGGACCTATGCTAGGTAGCTTATTATGACTATTTTGCAAGGCTGGTTTACCTTAGGTTTTTTGTTTGTTTGTTTGTTGAAGAAACTCTATTTTTATCTTCCTCTATATGTCTATCTAGGTAAATATATGGTCCTTATCACTATAGTATCTGATTAACTCCCATTGTCTCCCTTATTAGTAAGAAAGAACACCAAAATTCTCTCTTTTCCTGCAAGAATAATTTGAAAGGTAGCAAATATCCTCTTCTCCTTCATATGTATTTCTTCGGCATCTACCACAATATGGCCCTGAACTTGAGGAGGAATCCAAGCACTATTGCAATACATGAATAAAATAACTATTACTTTTATTTATTTTGTGGTCATACCTAAAGGCCTTAATCATGGACTGGGGCCTATTGCACTAGGTATTGTACATACATAACAAAAAGATGGTCTCTGCTCCAAAGAACTTATAATTTAAGTATTGGAGACAACAGGTAGATACAACAAACAGACGCAAGAAGAACAAGTAAATAGTGAGATAGTTACTAGGGTAATGAGCAGTGGTCAGAGCACAACTTTCTAACCATTATCAAGTGTATAAAACCACCACTATCATTATAGGAGCTCCCACACCAACACAGTTTGAACATGCATCCTGTTACAATACTTTATAATTTTGGCAAAGTCCAAATGAAAAAGGCAGGAGGTTAAACATCAAGTTAATGCCGCAGAAACAACAAATGGTAGTAAAACTTTCCCAATTATTTTTTTTTCAATTTTTCCACACCTCTGATTGAGTGAAAATTTAAATATAAAAAATGTGAGTGATAATTGGGAGTTGTTTAACAATGTTTTATTAGAAGCCACAATGCCTCTCTCTCTCCTGCCAGTTCTGCAATCATATAAGACTTCTTTGGTTAAAAAAATAAAAATAATAAAAATTGTGATAAGACAGAAAGTGAAAGTAGCCATTCAAATTTCAAAAAATACAACAAAAGGAAAAATGACTAAGTTAATACTAGTGAGTACAAATGGTCAGTTAGAAAATGCAGACATTTGATAAGGGAAGCTAAAAATTATTAATGACAAATGTATGGTCATTAAGAAAAGAAGAAACTCCTTAAAGATAACAGGAATAAATAAATGGAATGCTATTAGATAAGATGGAAAATTTTTCATTCATGATGCAGAAAAGAGAAACATTCAATAAATATTTGTGTTCTGTATTTGGAAATAAGGATGGTGTATTTACATTTTACAGTGATAAGGAAATACTTTCTATTCTATTAATAACTATGGAGGATGTTAAACAGCCACTATTAAAATTAAAAGAAGGACCTGATAACTTTTTCACAAGAGTATTAAAAGAACTGGCCAAGAAGAAGACTGACTCCATTGGTGTTGAATTATAAGAAATCTTGGCATTGTGGAAGTTTCAGAGAACTGGAAAAAGCTAATGTGTCTACCTTTAAAAAGGGGTAAATGAAATAACCTTTGTAACTATAGATCAGTTACCCTGAAATTGATCCTGGGCAAAATCATGGAAAGGCTGATATGGAATGCAACTAGTAAGGAATTAAACGATGGTAGTATAATTAATACCAATCAACATGATTTTATTGAAAATATGTCTTGTCAAACAAACTTGATATTGTTTGACGTGGAGACTACAAGTTTGGTTGATAAAGGTTACTGCATCAATTTAATATATTTATACTTTTCTAACCATTTGAATTAATCCCACATTACATTCTGATAAAAAAGCATTATGCAAAATCAATGTATCTCATATTAAATGGATTCCAAACTTGTTAACTGATAGATCTTAAAAAGTAAATGTACATGGGGAATCATCATCTTACAAGGGATGTTTCTAGTGGGGCCCTGAAGGGATCTGTTCTTGGCCCACTGTTATTCAATATTTTATCAATATTCTGGAAGAACATATAAAATCATTTCTGGTAAAATTTGCAGATGACACAAAAAATGGAGGAGGCATCAGTTATACAATCAATCTGGATTGTTCGGTAAGGTGAGTTCCTTTGGACACCATGCATTTTGAGATAGCCAAATCCAAAGTCATACATCTAGGATACAAGAATATAGATCTCACTTACAAGAAGGGAGACAGTATCCTGGAATGCAGTGACACTAAACAGGACCTAAGAGTAATGGTAAGGAACCAGCTGAATATCAGCTCCCAGTGCAGTGCCGTAGCTTAGAAAGAGTGAACATGATCCTGGGATGTATAAACACAAGACTACATGTAGGAGTAGGGACGTAATATTACCTCTGTATCCAGCATCAGAGAGACCATTACTGGAATAATATATCCAGTTCTGGTGTCCACACTTCAAAAAGGATGTTGAAGAATTGGAAAGGGTCCAGAAAAGAGATGAAAGAATGATTGAAATCTGGAAATTATGCTTTATAGCAAGAAACTTAAGATGCACCATCTATTTAGTTTATCCAAGAGAAGCTTTAAGACAAGACTTGATTATCATCTTCACATACATACATAGGGAAGAGATTTCTGATACTAGAGGGCTAGTAGAAAAAGGAATAATAAGAGTCAATGGCTGGAAGCTCAAACTAGAGAAATTCAAACTAGAAATAAGGTGCAAATTTTTACCCATTGCAACAACTTACCTAGGGATGTGGTAGATTCTCTATCACCTGAAGTCTATCAATGAAGACTGGACACCTTTCTAAAAGACATGATCTAGCTCAAACACAAGTTATATACTTGATACAGAGATAACTGGGTGAGGGTCTATAGCTTTTGTTATACAGGAGCTCAGACTAGATGATCATTATGGTCCCTTCCGGCCTTAAAATCTATTAATCTGTACACTTGCAGGTGGTGGCCGAGCCTGAAATCAGAAACCCCAAGCAGAAAACCCATTTTCACAAGACCTCCAGCGCAATTTAGCAGAACCAAAAGATTTAGATGATCAGATTTTTTTCCCCTCAAAACCATTTTTGATAGAAAAGGACTTTTTCTTCCAAAAAGAAAAATTTTAGAGAAACATTCTGTTTCTTTCCAAATGTGTGGGGATTTTGAACAAACAAAAATAAATAACAAAAGAACAATCCCCCCCCCCGCAATAACCCCCCCCCACAAATTCCTTTCATTTGTCGTCCTCCCCCCCCCCCACACACACACTTTTTCTTCTTCTTTTTGCCTCTGGAAAAAGACAGGAAACAGAAAGGGGGGAAATGAAAAAGAAAATTCAGTTTTACATTAAAAAAGGGTTTTTTCAGTTCTGATATTTCTTAGAAAACGTTTGTCAAAAAATCATGGTAAATTTCCAAATTAAACAAAATTTCTTAAAAAGTTACTTGTGGATGTGAAAAGCTCTGGAGGTGAGGCGGCAGCTGGGAAAGGCTTTTCCCCTGCAGGAGCCTCTTCCCAGTGACAGGGAAAGACTCCAGCAATGGGGAGGCAGAGGGACACTACACTGCTAAAAGTAGCAATGTAGACATGGGAGGCACGGCTGGCACATGTAGCCAGTTGGATAGGATACGTTCCACCAGGGTACAGGCATGTCTACTTTACTTGCCCATTAAACTTGTGCTGGGGTGTGTGCAGTGTGTGTACTCTACATGATGCTGTAAGCATATACATAGCCTCCATTATACCATCCTGACTGTCTCATCATCTTTATAGGTATCTCAGAACAAAGGCACCCCTGTTTTCAGACCCTATGTATTATTGTAATAATCTTTGTGCAGAGTATGCCTTGTGAGGTATCATTTGAATACTAATAACTCACTGGTCAACAATATCATGGTGAAATGTGTATAGCAACATTCTATGTAAAGTTAGGAACATAAGCTCAAAGCATGACTGAAATGTGTTTACCAGACAAGTCTGGGGAGGGGATAAACCTGTTCCTCAAAGACAAACAAGCAGCTAAGGCCTCTAGCAAGGCATCATCAAAGTTGGTTAGCAATCACCATTCTTTGTCAATGAAGGGGGGCAGGAACAGATTGATCTGCATTTTAACAAACAACAACATGAAACCTCTTTCACCATGAGACTCCATGTCTATGTCCTTACAGTGGGAAGGAAAATGCATTTTAAAGGACTGGACTATAAAAGTGGGGGGGAAACACCCAAAGGTATTCTCTCTCTCTCTCTCTCTTTTCCACCTAAGACGACAAAGGAACCAGACTTTCAACTTTGGGAGGGGTTCCAACCTGAGATTACCTTGAACCAAGTTTAGTTTGTTAAGTTTTAGTTACTAGAAATAATTTATCTTTATTTCTCTTGTAACCATTTCTGATGTTAATGCCTTATACAGGTACTCACTTAAAATCTCTTTCTCTTTGTGGTTAAATAAACTTGTTTTGTTTTTAATCAAAACTAATCCAGTGTTGTGCTTAAACTGAACTCTTTGGTACCTCTACTTAAAGTAACAAACTGTTGAATGTTGACCCATGCAGGGGCATCTGATCTAATACCCGAACTGTCCAAGAGAGGGCTGGGCAGTGCAGAACACACATTTTTGGGATAATTTGGGACTGGGATTGTGTTGGGATCACCCTGCAGGGAGTAACAAAGGCTGCTGAAAGCCAGAGTGTGGTGTGTTGCTGACAGGCTGCTGGGGTCAGAGTTGCTGGACCAGGCCTGTAGCTGTGTACAAACACTCCAGGTGGAACTTGCATGCTGTTTGTGAGCAGCTCTCATACCTGGATGTGGGCAGTCTGACCTACTGGTCAAAGCAGGAGTCAGGCCAGGTCAGATACCAGGAAGTCAGAGTCCAAGACAGGACAGAGGGCAAATCAAGAGTCAGGAAGGGCCAGGTTACCAGGATATCAGAGGCAGGAGAAAAACTTGAGAGCAGAACCAGGGATCGATAACCAGAGTCAGGCCAGGTCAGGAAACCAGGAATTCAAGCCACAGGAGCCATAAGGAGCACAGAATCCAGAGTAAGGTGGATCCAATTGCATGGACAACTTCTAGCTCCTGTGCTGGGTTTAAATAGGGGCTGTGGACCAATGAGGGCTCCCAGCATTCTGCCAATCAGGTCCCAGGACTGATATCCTCTGTGTGAGTTCAGCTTCTATTCTAACAACTCTTAGCAGATTCCTGGGTGGCAGGTTGGAACCTACTAATTCCAAAGAGCCTTGTAGATCAGTGTTTGAGACCCATAGTCCCTGACAACAGCCTGCTTGGGTGCTACAACAGCAAAGCATTGTGAGATACCCAGGGGTGCAGGGCATGTAGTGATACAACCCCTTACTGGTCTGGATTGCACCCTTGAGTATGATAGCATTATCAGCTCACACAGTACAATCATTTGCTTCTTTGTCAACCACTGTGACAAGATCTTACCCCCAATAGCTTCATCATTGTTAGGGAATATGTATTTTAAACTCAAATTAAATTTAAGAGAGCCTCTTGCTGCCATTTGGAAGGAAACCTGCCTGGTCAGAGGTGGATATTGATGAGAAAGCGATGCTGCCCCTTGCCTTACCCCTGCTCCACAATCTAGCTATGTCCCCTTGTGAATGCTACCTCCTTCCAAGAAACATCGTGTGGGCTTCTGTCTTTGCTAGTGCTTTTGCTGGCCATCTTCACTTTTTTGCACGTTTATGATAGAGATGCTAGAAACACTACCCATCCTTGAGATACGGAGGAATGAACATTTATGTGTCTGTTTTTCTTGTGATAGCTCTTAACAATCAGAAAACACAGTTCTGTAATGTAAAATTAATATACTTTGCATTTAGCTAGAATTACTACAGGGCATCCTTAGACTCTGCCAATGAGGAAGTATCCTGGAAGTTAGGGATCTCTGGCCTGCAACGTAAAATAAAATACAGATGAAGTAATAACAACATTTCCACTTTGTGATAGAATTAGTGCTATTTGAATTTTTGCCAAATCCCTCAACTCTCTCTCTCACAACTGGGATGGTGGAATCAGGCCAAGTGGTCAGAACAGGAGTCAGAAGCCAAGAGAACAGAGTTCAAGACAGGGCAGACCAAGAGTCAAATGTTAGGATGCAGGCAGGATCATGTTACCAGGAGATCAAAGTCAAGCAGTAGAAGCAGGTAATGTAAGGGAGGTAGTCCTAAGTAGGGGAAACTCAGTTGCATAGACAACTTCCTGTTCCTCTGTTTGATTTAAATAGAAGCAGGGAACAAAACAGGACCCCCAGAATTCCACTAATGAGATCCCAAGTCTGGAGTCTTCTATCCAAGTCAAGTTCTGAGTTCTAGTGACTATTAACAGGTCACTGGTTGGCAGGATGGAACATGGTGGTTCTTAAAAGACCTGCAGATTGGGGTTCAAGACCTGTAGCCCTTCAGCTACTAAGAACACCCAATGAAATAAAAATTGAATTTGATCCTCTGCTCCTTCGTTTATCCCTAACTACACAAAAATAGAGATTTATACCTGTGGATATATACTATATTTTGGGAATTAGAATTGCAGATCTCATTTGAGACCCAAGCTGAGTTTTATACCCAACTGCAAGTGGCATCATGCCTCACCATCCTGAGAACATAGGGGCAGGCCAAGTCATTCAGAGACCAAGAAGATCTACCAAGTGACTAAGAAGCTCAGCTCTATGTCTTATCTGAAAGATGGCATCCCTAGCAGAACTGTGCCAGCTGTCTGTGGAATGGTTCAACAGTTAATCAAAAGAGCACCTAAAACTATTCCTGCATCTCCCTGGTGTTCCTTGGCAGTCTCCAATTCAAGTACTTACCTAATTCAACCCTGTTTAGCTTGTGAGGATTGGCAAGAAGTACGGCTGTAGTGTTTTTTCGGTGTTATGGGTATCTGAGTACATAACCCTCCTGCCACATGCCAATGGCAGCAACAAGGGCCTGGGTTCAATCAAACTAAGGGAGCTTTTTTAAAAAAAAGAAACTAAATGATGGCTTGAGTCTTCACCCACCTAAAGCTATACTCTGATATTCAATAACTAGAAATAAAAGCTTCCCTGGCCACTTTGCAGGTGGGTCTTCCACCCTTGTAAGCACACAGAATCCTTTGGGAACATGGCAAAGACAACTATATTTTTATCAGGGGAAATGGAAAAACAATAAAATGAAACATGAAAGCTTTCTATATGTTTACATCGGAAAAAATGAGCAACCCAAATCAGTTCATCAGGAATTTGGTCAGGCCCACAGTTCCAAATGATAGTTGTCCAATTCATGGGGGTCCAGAACTCTCAGTACCACCACAAATGGAGGATAGGTCCATCAATGGCTATTAGCCAAGATGGTCAGAGACACAACCCCATTCTCCAAGGGTCCCTAAACCTCTGACTTCCAGAATCTGGGACTGAGCAGCAGGGGATGGATCACTCAATCATTGCCCTGTTCTGTTCATTTCCTCTGAAGCATTTGGCACTGGCCAGTCAGAAGACAGGACACTGACCTAGATGGACCATTGTTCTGACCCAATATGGCCATTCTTATGTTCAAACTTCACCAACCTAATACCCCACTCAAGACTCAAGTGAGACTCTGTGGTAGTTAAGGTGAATAAGAGGTAACTTGCCTCTGTCCCAGTTCCAGAGAGAACTGTGCAGCCAAGTCCCACTCCAATGTGCAGCTACTTGGTTCAGTTCATTGATATCAGCTCTGGCCTGGTAGACTGGGCTGCTGAGAAATCAGCTCTGTGCCATCCTACCTATCACGGTGCTGGTTCAGTCAGGCCTTGCTGTGAAGTTTGTTCTTCACCGTTGGTGCCGGTCCAGTCCAAATTCAGTTCTGCAGATTTATTTTACAAAGGACATAGAATTTCCAGGAGGGAAACCCAGAGTAAAACAGAACCATCGGAGTCCCTACTCCTTATGATAAAGCTCCTAGTCTTTAGGAGACTGTCTTGTAACTTGAGGTATAACTCAAATTTGCCCCTCACCCGACTCCTGTCCACATACAATAATCTCTAGCTTGAGTTAAGTGGTGTTTTGTACTTGAGCTAGTTGATCCATCAATAGGGTGGGTTGAAGCTCCAGGGTTGCTGGCATGGGAACTAATAATGCATTGGGGATGCAGAAGATGGAGTTACAACAACTCATGAGCTGCTAATGCAACCATTCTGGTAATTCAATCACGCCGTGCTGCTAATCAAATCACTCTCTGTAGCTCAAGTGTTGTTTCACAGTGTGGTAACTCTTACGTCACTCTGATTCCAGCTAGGTTAGCTCCAGTGGAGTAATTTGGTTGTACTAACTCGATCTGATGGTTGGAGCGAGGACAAGGCATAGGACAGAACTCTTCTCCTGCCCCTTCTGTTGACTTTTAGTTTTAGTGCCATACCAAGGGCCATTACCCATACAATCAGGGTGATCCATTCATATCCTGCACAACTCCCATGCCCTTTCATGAATACAGTAATAATAATTTATTATCATTTACACAAAATATAAATTCCAATTAAAGTAACAACACTCAGTAAGTAGAATTATGGGTAACCAATATTATAATTCACATAAATGAAGCTGTCTAGAACTAGCTTTTCCCCCTTATCCTCTATAGAGGTGACAGACAGTTCCATCCCTCTAAGGGCAGGTCTACACTTACTTCCTGGTCCGGCCGTAAGCAATCGATCTTCTGGGATCGATCCCGGAAGTGCTCGCCGTCGATGCCGGTACTCCAGCTCGGCGAGAGGAGTACGCGGCATCGACGGGGGAGCCTGCCTGTCGCGTCTGGACCCACGGTAAGTTCGAACTAAGGTACTTCGAATTCAGCTACGTTATTAACGTAGCTGCATTTGCGTACCTTAGTTCGAAGTGGGGGGTTAGTGTGGACCAGGCCTAAGTCTTCTGCCCTGTGGCTTACAAATATGTAATTGCATATATGTAACTTAATAATTGTTTCAGAAGAGCTAAAATTATTTTGACTGTAAAAAGAATAGTGGGATTTAGGTAACAATAGCAAGGGAATGGAAAGGGATTTAAGAGACTGGTAAAGTGAGGTAAGATAATTGAAGAAGAGAATTAGAAAGAAAACTGGATGATTAGAATCCCCTTACCTAGTAAAGTTTCAGTCTGATTTGCTTATGCCCTGATTCAGCACAGCACTTAAGTACATGCTTAACTCCAATTAAAGTAAATAGGATTTAAGCAAGTGCTTAAAGTTCAGCAAATATTTAAGTGCTTTGCTGAATAGGGATGGTTTGCTGAATGATGTTTTACTGAAGCAGGGCTCTACTACCTCAAATGAAAGTCTACCCAGGATCAACTTGGAAATATAATTGTGTGCTTCATTTTTGTGTAAAGGTCATGCATTTGTATCCAGAACATCTTCTCCTGTTCATTCAAGGTTACTCTTTATAATATTTAATCATGTATTATTTGTGAAGAACAATATTCCTGCTTTGTTTGTTTGTTTGTTTTTTAGAAATTACTACATGTTTAAAAGGTTATAAAAATTAATTATACCCATATTTACTTACATCTGTGGCATTAAATACTTTGCTCCAAAAAAGAAAGAAGAACCAGATGTCTCTTATCTGTATTGTAAAATTATAAAATTCAATTTCAGAGGAAAATGTGTGTTTTCCTTTAGTTAATGAATGCAATACTTATTAAGGCTGCAAAAATACAGTTAGTCTCAATGAATGCAAAAATCTTTTTATTATTATTTGTATTACAACTGTGCCTAGAAACCCTAAATGAGATCAGGGCCTCATTGTGTTAGGCTGAAGCCCAATGCCACATAGGAAGTCTGTGATACAGATAGGAATTGAAGCTAGTGCTCTGGAGTCCCAACCCAGTGCCTTAAACACAAGATTATAATGCCTTTCACCATGAGCTAGCTGAGGGCTTCCACTATTCTGTTTTGGAGAGGAGGCATTGTGCATCCCACCACATATTCACTCCCTGCTCAAACTAAGCTATCTTGTCATTGCACCAGCAAGACACTTCTAGTGCTATCGCATTGCCAGAATCTCTACACTCCCTCCCGGCATAGCCATATTGCTTAAAGGCAGTCTGGCCAAATCTCTTCAAGGATTTTTCTTACACTTTACAAAGCTCTCTGTGATCCTTCAAGATGAAAAGCTCTATATAAATGTGTTACTTTCATTATTATTTCATTTCTTCTAATAGTTAAGGTAGGTCCATGGTCATGACCTTACTTAGAAAGGTGGCAAGAAAGTGAGTTTTATAGTCTCCAGATTTGAGAAAACAAACTGGAACTCCCGTGGAAGGCTAAATCCTACTGTTTCCTACAGAATCAGTCATTTACATCCACAGAAAGAGTGCCAACCTTCAAAAGGAACTTTTTCTAAGATGGGAATTTATTTCCTTAAAGCTTTTATTGCTCTCTCTTTGGAATAAGTTAAGATTTAATACCAAATAATACTTTTAAACCTAATCTTTTTTCCCCCTTGAATTTTAGGCCTTTTCCATAATCAGACAATCCTTCTGCTCTTATGGACTATGGCATGTGCTCTATTATTGTAAGATATTTTATAATCCTTTGTCACAGAGCTATAAAGTGTTTTACTTTATTTATCCTTAACAATAAACATGATTTTTCTGGTGCGTCTTCATATTCAGCATGAGATTGATAAGGGCATTGCTAATTTATTGTGCATAGCATTATGGTACATAAAATTTGCAATTTAATATAAATATTTGATATAGGTGCCATTATATCTGGAGAGAGCTGTAAATGTCTCTAACATTTGTTAAGGTTTATGACTGGTCTTCATTCAAAGTGGTCCCATTGGTTAGGAGTGGTGTATTTCCTCAGCTCACTTCTTCTCTTCATGTCTAACACACATCCACATACTGATGGTAGTCATCCAAGGGGGTAAAATTTTCAAATGCACAGCAGCTTAAGTCCCATTTTCCCAAAGCAACCCAGGCATGTAGGAGACTGAGGGCTTGTCTACATATCCCCACAGTTCTGAAGATGGGAGAGCGAACTGCAGCACAAACGAGCGTGTTGCACTGTAAATCCCCCATGTGGACACTGTGAGCACAAACTAAATGGTACAGAGGACTGCGTTAATGCAAAGTAGGTATTTTTTAGTTCATGCCTGCAGCGTCCACATGGGGGAGTTACAGCACAGCATGCTAATGCAGACTGCAATTCGAACCCTTGTGGTCAGAACTGCAGGGCCATGTAGACATAGCCTCAGTCTCATTGAAAGTCAATAGGACTTAGGTGCCTCAGTCCCTTTTGAAAATGGAACATAGGGTTTGTCTACGTGGAGACGCAGTGCCTGGCAAACCAGGGTGTGACTCTATGGCCTATGAAGTTCTGCCACACACTAACTGACAGTGAGGACCCTGCTACCGTGCACTAAACGCTATGTAGTGCACTCTGATGTTTGACATAGCACTATGGAAATGTTTGTGCGTGCTCCACATGGTCAGTTACTCTGTGGCAAGCTGGTGTGCTATAGATTCATACCCTAGTTTGCTGCACACTTTAAGTCTTGGTATAGACAAGCCCTTAGCCTTTTATAATTTTACATGTAAAACCTAAATGGGTGCTTAAGAGCTCAGTGTTGCAAGATGACAAATGCTTGCATGGCTTTCAGGCTGATCAGCATCCTCCAGGAGGTAATCAGCACCTTGCAGGATCAGGTCCTATGTTTCCAAATGATGAAAACATGAATTTTTAGTCTGTATTTTCTATGGTTGTATGTATGATAATAACATAGGGCTTGGTCCACAGTTCACTGAAGTTATTGGGAGACTTTCCCCTCATGTCAATGAGCTTTGGATCAGGATCATATTTGTCAAGCTTGTGATTGCTGTTGATTTAACCATATGACAGAAATCTGCAGGAAATATGGACTCACACCCACAAGCACAGTCATAGTGCCATCCTCATCATTTTTTCAGGATGCATCTTCTAGAAAATCCTTTCCAAAGTCCACCTCATATATGTATGATTGTGCTTTCAAGTGAACTGTAACCACTACTTTAGCATTTCTGAACATCAGTTAAGCCAGGGATCGGCAACCTTTCAGAAGTGGTGTGCTGAGACTTCATTTATTCACTCTGATTTAGGGTTTCGTGTGCCAGTAATACATTTTAACATTTTTAGAAGGTCTCTTTCTATAAGTCTATAATATATAATTAAACTATTGTTGTATGTAAAGTAAATAAGATTTTTTAAATGTTTAAGAAGCTTCATTTAAAATTAAATTAAAATGCAGAGCCCCACGGACCGGTGGCCAGGATCCGAGGAGTGTGAGTGCCACTGGAAATCAGCTCACATGCCGCCTTTGGCACATGTGCCATAGGTTGCCTACCCCTGAGTTAAGCACTCAGAGTATACTAAATCCTGCAGTTCCCTTTGAAGTCACATAGGACAAGCAATTCACCAGTGTGAAAGAGGTCAAGAAAGCTTAAAGAGACGCTGTACTTAATTCATATGCATTGGCCTAAGGGCTCAGTCCTGAGTCCCTTCAACTTCCACTGACCTCTAGGGGAGTGGAAGGTGCTGAGCACTTCACAGGAATGCTCAACCTGTGGCCACAGGCAGATCAAACCATGCATTAAAAGTAATTTAGGACTTTCAAAACTAGATGGGAATATTAGGAAATAAAAAGTGTGAGGCAAATCGTGTGTTTGCAGCAGGATGAATTGGATGACCTACTGGGACTTTCCCTTCTCTAAATTACGGTTATTCTATTTCTAAGTTCCGTTAAATTCAGTCGACACAGAACCAGTCTGTACAGTAAGTCTGCAAAATATAATGTTAGAAGACTTCCTTCATAAACATGTGGTGCTAGCCAGAATCTCAATATCGGTCACAGAAACATTCTATTTTCTTAATTTCTTGAAATTAAAGATTAAATATATTTACTAGTACTATTTGTAAGGGAATATTTCACTACAGAATTCTCAGTATCACAGCCATTTTCTCAAAACAATACAAACATTTTAAAAAATGATTGTGCCTTGGAAAATAAAATTTAGCCTTAGCAGAAAAAAAGTGCCGATGTGTAACTGTTCTCCGTCGAAGTGTACACTCCATAGGAAAACCACAGAGGGAATTTAATCTCTTGAAGTTTAACTTTCTACAGCCTATTGTGAGTGCAGCATGGATAAGAGACTTGTCATTTTATTAATGATGAGTGACCAGTTGTCACCCCCACACAAGAAAAAAATTGTGACACATTAGCAATGAAGACTGAGACAAACCAAATGTAAATACTGATGGTTTAAAAAGATAATTAAAGCTCTTGAGACTGCAATTATGAAAAGGCAGTATGACAAGGCACATGTATGTCGACAGAATATATTTATATTGACAGAATATGTCCAAGAAATCCTCTTTATACAATATATCTGTCACTTTTTTGGACTGCACAAGCATTTATTGACTTTGTGTAAGTATAGATCTTAGAATTGTCCCTTCGCCTTATCACTCAATGACACTTGGTTAAATACATTGTATCTTCAAAATATGTGCATCCTGGAGCTATTTTTTTCAAATGTTTGAATTTGGTATTTTATATTAGATATATAATGGCTTAAAGTTCCATAGTTGAGCTGAGTTTTGCACTTAAAGCAAGACTACTGCCACTTGGTTATGTATGAAAAATAGAGTGTATACTCCTCAAAATTACAGTATTTACTCTTCAGGTATAGAAGGAGATTCCTGAAAACGTACAAATAATTAGTTTAGAAGTTAAAATTAAAATAATTGCTCCTATTTAAGAAATGTAGCACCTGATATCAAACCATTTCTTTCTTCTCCATGCTGTGACCAGCACAACCTCCTTCCTCTTTACATCTTGGGATGTGCCATCATGACGAAGTGGAACTTGTGGCTCGAATGGGAAAGAATGATGTCATCTAGTTGGATGGGCTCTTTCTCTGGAAGTGTGAGGTTGGAGATGATGGCATCTGGCCACAAAGTGGCTTCTGACAGTTTGGAAACATTTAGCAAAACAAAAACAAAAAAGATTAATAAACTGAATAAGTATCATCGCTAAAAAGCTACCCCTTTCCCAGAGTAAATGCATAGCCTTCTTTTACAGCTATCTCCCCAGGCTAAATGCACCCTATGAAGTACTGCAATGTAGGGTTATCCTCATGAAAGCAACAATCACAGCATACACTGTGTGAAAGCAACAATGCACAACATACACTCCCGCTTGATCTGAGTAGCCAAAATGGAACCATGTCTATAGCACACTTAGGCTTTTTTATGCTTGCCAGACAGACACTGAGAGTGTCTTGCTTTCCTAGCAAGAAGCATGCATGTGAATACATACTTTCACATAAAAAACCATTACATTAACATAATTAATTTAGATGCATAAAAATACAAAGGCAAAAAAAGTTTACATGGAAACATTGTGCAAATTAGAGATAAATAACAGCAAAAAAACAAAAAGAATTTTTTTTTTAAAAGTATTGGTCCCAAAATTGGTAAATTCAATCTGGGCAAAGGTTGAACTTTTCTGAAAATCTTGAAGCAAGATGGACAAGATGTTCCTCAGTTGTGGCAGCCTAAGATATAGAGGTCTTAAATAGAGTTCCAAAATTATTATTCTTTTTGTTTTTGCACTACTTTGCAGCAAATAAACAAAGGAAAGAAATAAAGACAGCTTCACTGACTCCCCTAGCTGAGATCTAATGCCCAGGACCAAAATTTAGTTGATTAAAGTCTGATTACAAGAGCTATTAACATCTGATTTAGTAACATCACCAGGGAACACAGATTCTAGAGTACCTATCATAGCATATCAAAGAACTGCTTGAGACCGAACCTTCCATTTAAAGATTTAAAAATGAAGTCTCCTACCCTTTTCCTTGAAGAGATAGAGCTCAGAGTACAAGGCAACTGCTAGGGAGGCTTGTCAAAAGTAAGATATTTTTTCTCCTCAAAACATTTGCAATAGATTTTTCCCTCTAACAGACTTCAGGAGATTCAGTTCTGGATTCATGTAATTCATGTCAGAACCACTGTTTTCATGTAAAGATAAAAGTCTGTTTCTAGCCCTCATGGCTGTGGAGAATATCATGAAAATGTGACCCAAGTGTACCCTAAAGACACGGAAACCAGAAGGCAAATACAAAGAATCCAAAAATGTGTTATTTTTTAAAATCTCATGGTTTTAAAGACAATCTCCTAATTTTGGGGGGCCTGATTCATATTTTTGAATGGTTGGGCTGGCAGTACTGAAACCTTTTGCATAAGCTATATTTGAAGACATTTTGTTTTAGCATTAATGTTTATTTTTCTCCATTACTCTTCAGACCTGAAAATTTTCTTCTTCTTCAACAAAGGCTGACAAATAATTTTCTACAGAGAATTCCACATACAACTGGCCCATTTCAAAATGACTGCCTTCTCCCATTGTTCTCCATGACACTAAGGTCAGAATTTGCCCACATTTAGGTGGCCATTTTGAGAAGGACATCTGTCTCCCATTGATCTCAATAGGTTTTGGGCCAAAGGCTGCTTTTCACAAAGATAGCTGTGGGCTTCACTCTTGCAAGAAACAATGAGAAACAATGAGAAACAAACAACTCTTGCATTTTTAAACAAGGCACGTTAACTGAGGGCAGCTACGGCCTTAGTCCTCTGAGGAGAATGGGAGATGGCAGCCATTTTGACAGAAAGCAATAAGTTTCTCTGGAGAAGGTTTGTATGCACTGGCCCCTGCTGGCAGATATACTTCCAGTTACGAAAATGAGTGACAAAACTGATAATTCCTCTACACAATTCTCTTCAAAAGTCACACGTTACATCAGAGAGTAGGAGAGAGAAACTAGGGGTGAGGGAGAGGGATGCAGAGAAGAGGAAACAGGTGTGTGTGTGTGTGCACGCCCATGCAGGAAAATATGAGGAGATGCAAGAGAGAGGGGGAATTTGGAGGACAGAAGGTAGGGAGAGAGCTAGGGCATACAGTCTGGCTGCTTTGTGCTACTCTGTCAATCCAAAGCAGCTGTAAATGCAGCTTAATTGGACAGTATGCTCTGCATGCTTTGTGCTGCTCCAGAGTGGTATAAATCAGACAGAATACACTAGTGAATATGGCCATAAGTGTTTAAAGAAATAAATAATTAAAGGCTGATTTGAAGTCATGAGGTATCATTAGAAAAAAATGATATAGTAACATTTTCTTTGAGTTTCTTGTTTACTGCTTATGTATGAAATGTTTTATCTTTTTAAAAATCCAGGGAAATTCCTAGACATTAACTACATTAAAATGAATTAAGGCTTGAGAGACTACATACATAAGGACATAAGAAGTGTGGGGTAAAATACATGCAGGGATGTTGCAGTTTCCCCCAAACCAAGTGTTATTAACTCAGGAAATTTAGAGTTAAGGTTATATTTAAAAGAAATCCAAATGTGTAAAGGTGTGGAAATGCAAAATTTGAGCACCCAAACAATCTTAACTCTTACCTATAGTGACACAAAGAGCAGAAAAAACAAACAAAAAATCTAGTATGTCTTTAAAATCAGTTTAATCTAATCTGGGAACACAAACTATAAAATGCTTCATTGTTATTGCATGGTGTCACTGCTACAGCTTATGATGAGACCAGGCAGCACAAGATTGGGAAGCTGGAAGTGGCTCCCTGATGGGCCCTTCCTCTCCTTTGAGACGTTGAACTCTGTTGTCAGGGACAATTCAGCTGTATTGTGGTTCCCTTCCCCCCACTCCCGGCCCCACTATCTCCACTTGGGATCTAAAAGTCAAGCTGGATTCTTTCTGGATTATCCGCTTTACCAGTGTACAGATTCTGTAAAAAACAACCAAACAAAAAAACCAAACAACTCTCTTCCCTTATTCAATCTAGTGCCCTATTCTATGGTTATGTTGACTTGGCAGCACTAAGAAGAATAAGAAGTAGTACAGGATTTTTAATATTATTGTACTATGTCGCTGTGGTCAGAAGATACACCTTTACCCCGATATAACGCCGTCCTTGGAAGCCAAAAAATCTTACCACATTATAGGTGAAACCGTGTTATATCGAACTTCTACTAACACCTACTTTCCGCCCCCTGACTGACCCCCAGAACCCCCAACCCATCCAACCCCCCCGCCCCGCTCCTTGTCCCCTGACTGCCCTGACCCCTATCCACACCCCCGCCTGCTGACAGGCCCCCCCAGACTCTCACATCCTATCCAATGCCCCCGTTCCCCGTCCCCTGGATTCATCATCATTGTTGACTCAACAGGTCAAATTTCCAAAGTGCGCTTGAGATGCCTATGAAAATCCCTGATTTAGCTGTGTGCATTGAGTCAACCTTGTGTCCTTGAGATGGGTATGTGCTAAACTGTGCATTTCCTTGTTCCAATTTAGGTTTGAAAATTGGGCCAATGTGCCAGTTACCATTCTATTCCATTCTAGTACTCACAGACAGAGTATCAGAGGGGTAGCCGTGTTAGTCTGAATCTGTAAAAAGCAACAGAGGGTCCTGTGGCACCTTTAAGACTAACAGAAGTATTGGGAGCATAAGCTTTCGTGGGTAAGAACCTCACTTCTTCAGATGCAAGACAGAGTAGGGAGTCTCTCCCTTCCATACAAGCAACAGGAACATTATACTCAAGGAAACTCTGAGCACAATGTCCACAAAGGGGACATAGACTGCAGATTAGGGATATTTGTAATAGTTCATTGTCCTTCAGACCAGTTAGCTGAAGTCAGCAATAACTATTGAGCTGCACTGTATCCCTGCTCAGAGAACTGTCAATGTTCAGAGTGTATTTTTGCATCTCTTCTCCCCTTTGCCTCACCAGCCATGGCAGGATTTAGACAGTCAATATCGTTTGAGACTCTGTCTGTTAAATGGATCATAATCACAAACACAAATTTTACAGGAGTTAAGCAACAAGCAAGCAAAATGATCAGATAAAGCGAGCTGATACTTTCAATGAAGAGAGCCATTAACAGCCGTTACTAGAATAGTTGATTCCCATTTATGCAGTGGTATATAACTGTGTTTGAACCCTGAGTGGTGTTTGCAAATTAAAATTAAAATAAAAAGTCAAACAACCCAATTGCAGTTAAATAATGTTGGTACTGGGACTCAAAGCACCATAAGTTTGCAGACTGTGTCAGTAAGTTATCTGCATTTGCCATTTCTCTTCGTTTTACCTCATAGTACTTGGGCTTAGTTGACATGTAATATCAGCAACTGTAGAAACTTAGAACTTATCAGGCCGCTGTACTTTGGAAGAGTCCATAAGGTCTCTACTGTGTGAAAATGATCGAGTCTCTGGGCTTCCAATAAAGTTAGAATCCTGTTTATGTGATAATGTCTGTGTCCTTGAATTCTGTGAGGAACAAATATAACCCTGAAATGCACATGACATTTGAAAAAAGTGCTCTGTGTTTCTCCTTAAAGATTAGAACTGGTCAGGAAATGGTAAGTATTTTCTGAAAAATACTACAAAAGGAATGAAAAATGTTGGCTTTTGTGGAAAATTTTCAAGGACATTTTTCCATTTCAGAAACCGAAACTGACAACTGAAGTTTTTGGTAAAAGATTTCATTTTTCAAAAATAAAAAAAACCCACCTTACTGAGATTTTCTTTTAACATGGAAAACCTTAAAAGGGTTTTTTAAAAATGCCCAGTTTTTATTAAAAATAAGTTTCCATAGAAAATGTTTGGCCAGATCTATCAGAGATAGTCTTTGGTTTACAAGTCTGAAGTGGACATAGAAATAGGGAACAACTATTAGGTCGCCTGAACTGGAACACCAAGTCTAAAATTCCTCAAATTCTCAAAGCTGAACTTTACTTCTCAGGTCGATCTATACAGTGGACCCAGGTATATGTCTAAGAGCAAGTAGGCAAAACTTCACTGGATGTTCTACATCTTTTTCCCTTCAGTGACTCCCATAACAAATTTGCTCACTATAGTTTTAAAACCATTTTTTCCATCTGATAGTGCTACAAGCTCAGCCGGATAGCTGAAAATCCAGCTGTATTCTATCTGCTTTGTGCATCATAAGCTCATCTGTGGTGAGAGAATAAAAGTGTCAGTCATTATATTTTGCAAATATTTGATGAATCAAAAGACATGCAGGGAGCAGATAAGTGCAATATTACCCCACTTTGAAATATATCTTTGAAACTGAGAATTCATGACTGACAGCTCTTGTAACATCTGTCCCTGGAAATGTTTACTAAAGACTAAAAATGGAAAGCACAGATTGGGTCAACTAAACTGAAAATATAGCAAAAATATATGTGGGTAGATCATTTGATTGGAAGTCAAGAGAAAAATATTACACTGTTCAACAGGCCCCAGAGGAGTAAATTCCAGGTACAAATTTCAGCTTCTGTTGGATTCCTTCATGAAGAGTAAAGAACTGCTTTCCAGCTTTGTTAAAGTTCCAACATGATATGCTGTAAATCTAAACAACACTTTCTTGGGACTGTGTTTGCTCTCAATCCTTGTGTGCATAGGCAAGATCTGACATGCAACTGAGAGGGAAGCTGGATGTTGAATATCATGGATTGTGTGCTGTTCTTTGTAGAAGAATCTCATTATCTTCACAACCAATAACCTATAAAAAAGGAGTTGATATGCTCAACATATTGTGGCCAAGATGAAAATTAGCATTTCAAATGGCTGGTGCTATTGTACTCATAAGTATGCCTGTTTAACCCATCATTCAAGCAAGAGAAATAAAACAGATGAAGGGCTTCAGCAATTTTTTCATCTGAGTCAAATCCAAAGATGGTGTCTGCTGTAACTAAGATCTGGATGTCCCTTTAGCCAGTGCAGTTACTATGATTTGGGAAGCCACAATGCCATCCTCAGCTGTGGCTATGAGATAAGGATGCTGACTAATAGAAACAGTTCTAGGACAAGCACAAATGAGATTACTTTAAGAAGACTCTAGGTGTGCCAAAACCTATGCTGATTTTTTTTGTCTTGAGCTGTCACAGCTGGGGAGGCTTAAGCATGTGTCTCATGTAGCCTTAAAAGAAGGTTGCAGAACAAGATTTTCAAGGACAAAATGTCAGTGAAATGACACAAGGGTTGGACTTGCAGAAAGTGCCCAAAGAACTAAACCTATTAAAAAACTGGCACATTACAAATTTGCACTCTGTTCAACATTTTGGCAGAATCTATTTATAACAGATTGCGTCCAAAAACTACACCTCCCCTAATTATGAATTGAATTCCTTAAAAAAAAAAAAGAACTATGCAAACAACCCGTTCATTTTGGATTGTAAGGAAATTTGCAAAAGTCAGACCAGCAGGATTTATTGCCAAAACTTGGAGACAAATAAGAACCTGGCTTTTCAGGCACCAAGTGGTGAAATAAGAATGTGTCACAAAGGTTAGGTTCAATCTCTGAAGGGGACCAGCCATCCTGTTTAAGAGTCCCCCCTGTTGGTTGATTGGTTAGTGAACATTGGCATTCTCTGCTGTGACAGCTGCTTCTTTAAACTTCTATCCATAAAGTTGCTGGAACACAAGCTATGGAGATAAGCGGGAAGAAGATGAGAACATTAACACGAAAGGAAATTTGAAGGACTGGAGACTGAAATAAACTGACTACTGCACAACACCATCCAAATCTTCTATGTGTAGCTAATGCTTCTTGGTTCCCAATTATCCCTTTGACTGCCATTGTTTTATCTTTATTTTTGAGTGATTATAAAATAATAAATACAATAATCATCTTCAGTCCCCCATACAGTATTACCTTCTTAGCAAACCAAATTTGGATTTTTGCAGCTATAGTCACAAGCTAATAGAAGAAAAATCTGTTGCACTTTATGGACCACAAAGCAAGTACAGCATGGGTGGTAAGCCTGCAAGCTTCATCATACTACACCAACAATGCCCTGCCCTGGGAGAACCCTCTCCATGCACAATAGGGGAGTTCAGTCTCACATACCTTTTAGTTTTTGACATACACCACGTATGTCAATAAGTGTGTTTTGGTTTAGGTATATCTGCATCAATGTAGGTTAGCTAGAGATAGAGCTAGTTGTCCGTAAGAAACTGTACTGAGTCCTACAGCTCATTGCACATTGACCACTGAACTTTCATTGGATGCAAACAACTTTCAGCAGTAACTTGGGCTGGATTCATACAAGTGGCATAGAGATAACAGGTAAAGAGTTCAAACGTGCCTACGTGAATTAGGAGCCTAAATCTAGAGCAGGTCAAAAAATTTCCATCAAAGTGGTTTTGAATTGAAAAATGGGTTTTCGGCTACATGAAATTGTTCATGAAAAGTGTCTCCTTTTGGTTTACTTCCTGGGAGATGTATTCTGACTATGGAGCCTGTCCTACAGAGAAGAATGAGAGCATGAGGCACTCAAATTGCTACTCCTCGAGGCACCGTAGCAGCATTTGCAAATCAAAATATTTTGGTTATTGGCCAAAAATTTGGTATTTGAATTTCTGCTGAAAAATCAAAATTTTCCACAGGAAGAATTAATTTTTTCAACCAGCTCTCTATAAGTTCCATTTTCAACTCAGGTATTCAGGAGCCTAAATCACATTGACTTCCTATCAGACCTAAGCTTCTAAGCACCTAAATCCCTTTTGGACCTGAAATGTAGGCTCCTAAGTCATCTGGGTGCTTTTGAAAATTTTATCTTATGTCTACATGATAGTAACCCATTGCAAATCTCTCCAGTCTCTTTCATAGGGTTTGGACTGAGCTGGTCCACGGCAATAGACTATCCCACTATGCTTCTGTTGGCCACATCAACTTCTGCAAAATTTTAGCATTCACTTAAAGACAAAAAATAATGCTTTTTAATTGTGAAAAAAATCTTCAATGCAGTGCTCTTCCTCCTGGGTCTTCAGGTAGACAGACTGAAAGGGTCTACAAATTTCAATGTGGTGTTGATTCTAATGATGCCAATTTACTGTCAACACTGTTAACTATCTCAGTGCTGATCACATTAGCATAAACTTCTAGCTACTCTGGAATTGTGAGCAGAGTTTAGGTAGATATTCACCATTGTTCCCATTAATCCATATAACCCCAGTTTAATTAATCTCGTTTCCTTCCAGGGTTAAATATTTTAGCAGAAGTATAGTTTTGCAATAGTTTCATAAATGCAAATGTAAAACCTATTGGTTTTTGAAGCCAACTAACAACTGCTAGTCGGGCCTGAGTCAGGTTTGTTGTAATCTTTACTTGTAAGATAGACTAGGGCTCCAAAAGGTTAATGAACCACTTGTGGTAGAGCTTTCCTTCACACTTTAACTCAGTTTTATTCCTGATAGAACCATTAACTTCTACACTAACCTTTCTGCTTGTTAGTATTACACACATTCTGCCCACTAAAGCTTTGTATTGATTGTTGCCAGGGAGCTTTTATAAAATATAGCTTTAAATACATGGGTTTTGGGGTTGTGTTAGCATCAGGAAGTTTATGTACAGACAATGATTACATTCCCAGGTTTTAATTATTATTTTTTTTATATTCAGTCACTCCAGCAGTAATATTATCCTCTGGTTTTGTTTCCTGAAGCATTTCTTCTAATCCTTTCAAACATCTTCATTTTCTTCAAACGTTGCATTTTAAAGGAAAACAAAAATACATGCCCAAATAGAATTCACTTGGAATCATAGACAATCTGATCCAAAGCCCACTCAAGGCACGGGGAGTCTTTCCATTGACTTGAAGGGGCTTTGGATCAGTTATGGTCCTGAGTCTGGGAACTGTTGAGTTTCATCTCTCACTTTGCTTCATACCTTTTGGAATAAGGACAAATATTAGGAAATTCTATTTCCCTCTAATTAGATTCCAGTTGCTATGTCTCTATTCTGCTTCTGACGCATTCACCCCACCTCAGGATTGTACAGATACAAAAAAAGGGAAGTGAATAGGCTTATTACTTGAGCAAGGACTTCGGAAACAGGTTCTACATGATTTATTTTTAACAGCACAACATTACAGTGGGCTTTTCCTTTTCTCCATACCACCCCCCCCCCTTGAATTTCACATATACAGCTGAGCATCTTACCAAACACTGCCCAATCTATTCTTTGTTTAGCATTGTGATGCTATCTTCTAACTAAACATAACGGTGAGACACAGAAGTAAAAGATAGTTGGTGAAGCTAATATTAACATATGGAAACTGTTATTATCCAATGCTTTGAATCAAAGAAGAAACTTTTCAGGTATTGCTTTATTTCTGGCTGTATTCTTCTGTACAGTAAAACATGGATCAGCGTCAACTCATCATACAAGCAAACAAGGCAGGTTCCTGGGGAAGATAAAAATTGTGATTTTTGCATCAATCTAGCTAGTCAAGATAAACTCCCTGTGGGAGGTGGAGGGTTGACTTCCACTAGCTAGACAGAGGTAAAAACTACTTGTGCCTTGCCTGCACTAGGATTTTACATCAAGATAGCTCGCATGATGTAAAAAACCTTTTTTTTTTTCTGAAGACATAACCTTTGTGTGGATGACAGTGGGCTAAAAGGTTGAGTATTTTCTGGTTTGCTTAGGACATCAATACATCTAGACTCAGCCTGGGCCCTAGTCATATTACTACAAGACAGATTCTAAGAAAATGCTTTCCATTTTTAGAACTATTAATAAAAATGATCCTTAGCATTAGGGGTCAAATTCAGATTTAGTGGTGGAGAGAAATAGGAACCCGGGATTTCCCAGAAGGGCCTGGTTACTTTGACTTGATTGACTTCTGAAATTGGGTCTATATAGAACTTAATCTAGAGAATCATTTCTGCTTTGAGTGAGAATTACTTTAACTGAACTTTTAGGCTCGAGACACAAAATTCCAGTCTGGCTGTAGGTTCGGTTTCCAGGGATTTATACTAAATTTTTCTGTTATGTTGGTCAATAGGGATTGCACTCTCCAAGTTTCACTTTGACTTTTGGACTTAAATATTCACAACAAAGCCATGAATGTCTTATGATTAGAGCTATGCAAACAGCGTGAAAAAATATTTGAGAAAATTCACAAATACTGACGTCAGATTTCAGTTCACACCTTTTTTATTCACTTTTCTGTGAACAGTTGTGCCATCAGTTTTGGGGAAGCACTTGTATTCTTGTGAAAGTATGGACATTCATGTGTGAACATTATTTGAGCTGGAAGCACTTGCAAACGCCTGTGAATTATTATAGTCTATTAGATGAGATATGTTTAACAACACAGCATGGCAGGGCTCCAAAGCCCCAAGTCAGAGGTCTGGCACCTAATCACATGTGATGGGTATGATTATGTGAATGCAACTTTCCTGATTTGGACATCACATTTGCTGCATTGCTAGGACTGCAGAACTTGCCCCTGGCCAAGACACAATACCATGACAAGGATCTGATCACATTCTTCACATGTAGGAGGGCACACATTATTACTTGGTGAGACTATGGTAAGAGAAAATTAAATGTAAACCTTCACAATCAATCTTTCATTCAGTGACATAGGGCTTGCTTCCACAATCAAGAAGTAATCATGAATATTTTAAATTCCAGCATTCATGTACATAGCCAAAATATAATGGATTTTTTTGAAAATTTGGAAAGGAATCGTTTAAATAATCCTAACTACATTTCCTAAGGCCTACTTACTGGCTCCAAAAACTGTCCTAAAATGCCCTCCACGCCTTCCATTTATAACAATTAGGTCATCCAGTCGAGGAACAGAAACAATACCACAGGATTAAAGGGACCAATCAGACAGCTTGAAAACAAAATTCAGAAGCAATACCTACAGCAAACAGTTTGCGAGCAGCCCATAAGCTGAAACTTGTCAGCACAATATCTTCACTGAACAAGTTGAATAAACAAAATTCTTTTGCGATCTGTTTATAGACAACTTGTGAAGAGCAAAGAAGGGTATAGCTCAATGAATAAATTGTTCATGATAAATAATATTAACTATTTCTATCCCGTGTTTTGATGTGAGATTCTAAATTAGGTCAGACCAGAGACCTGATTTACTTAAAGGCATACGTTTTTAGTGAATCTGGTCAAAGTCTATAACAAAGGACTAGACTAGAAGGATTTAGCATGGTGTGGTCTTTCACAGTGAACATTTCATGCAGCTGTATAAATAACCTACTATCAGACGGCAGACAGTGATTGATGATTCACTGAAGCTTGTTTCCAGGAACTAAGACAACTCCATGCTACTAAAGTAGAAACCAATTTACCAGGAACTAGTGAGTTAGAAAAAGATGGTTTACAAGAAAAAGAATAACTTCTCTACGTTGTAAGTATTTGTTTCTCATGTAAAAAAGACTTTTATTGGGAATTTGTAGAAATGGGCTCAAACCACAAATTCAGATCAACTATCTCAAAGTGCAGGGGTTGACAAAAAATTGGGTTGACAAAAAAAACTATATATATATTTTTTTTTGCAAAAAGTATTTGCTTTTGGGGAAAAAAAGAATGGAAAAACCACACACACACACACACACACACACACACACACACACACACTCTCTCGATTTGGATATGCTACCGCAAGGCTCATGAGAGCTGTAGTTTGGGTACCTTATATTGCCATTCTTCTCCATAGGCCAGAGTTCCTGTCCAGACTGAGACCACAGTGCATCATGGGAGATGTAGTAAATCTAGGGAGTCTGGCCTGTAGAACAAAGTAAGAGCATGATGCACTTTGATGCATCATTTCCAAATCCAAATACTTCATTTTCAAGTCTGGGAGTTTTGTTCAGACCTCTAGAAATGAGACACTAATGTCTTACAAAACATTGCTGATTGCAGGGACACTAAAATAAAAGAAATATCATAATGTTACTTTTAAAAATACATAAAGGTACACTGGCAACTAAATACAGTCCCAACATTTAAAAGGGTGTGGGGGGAGGATATCACTCTAAGGTGAGCAGAAATGTTTTCACAAATTCTTTTCCAGTGTAGGCTTAAAAACTAATACAGTTCATTCCACTGCAGTTTTGCAAACCCAGCTCCATTGTGCTAGCGCATCATTAGACTTGGAAACAAAAATGACCAAGAAACAAAGTGAAACTGACCTGCCTATTTTCATAAATAATGCAACATAACTGGGAGAAAAGTGAATATGGTTTTAGGTGTAAGCAAGGTCTGACTGAACTCGCCCCTGACATCTAGTGATGCGCTGGGGGAAAAGACTTCAGGAGCAGACCGTGTTTGGAAAGACACGCCTACTCTGCCTAGCTGCACAGCAGATGGATCTGCTTTGCCAAAATGATCAGTTTTGGCTGCTTTTTTTTTTCAAATCACTCTAGTATTTGAATGCAGTGGTAATTAAATGTTACTTTAATTCCATGAGTAAAGGGTAGCAGAACTGTGCTTAGCATGCTCTGATTGAGGGGGTCACCCTAAACAAAACCTCACTTGCTAAGCAGGGGTTAGGGATGCCAAATCCCAGTGACGATGAGAGTGGGTGGAATGACAGGTGTTTCTACCTGGGGTGTGGACTCTGCCTAAACAGTCCCAGATACCACTTAACCTGTTCCTCTCTAGTATTTAATGGCAAAGTTGATTAGACTCAATGAAGAGTCCTTGTTTCTGGTTGGTGATTCCTAGAGCTGATGTCACTACTGAGCAGGTGTAGGAGCTAAATCTTAGCTCTTGTGTGAGAACAGCGAAAGACAACACAGAGACTGCACTGGCTGTGAGGTTCCCCACTACCTGCTGAAATCACTAAGCGCTGAGTTAAGTACCAAAACCTCAGCACATGATGTTGTGGGAGAAGCAGCGGCAGCAGAGACAGTGGCCAGTGGTGGGAGACAGAGGCAGCAACAGTGGCGGAAGAGTGGCAGCGGTCGCCAGTGGCAGCAGTGGCCAACAGCTGCAGCTGTGAGCCAGTTGCAGAGGCAGCAGCAGAGGCATTGCTGGATGCCCCCACCCAGCGGTGGGAAGTAAACCCTGTGAAAGCGCCTCTTAACTCTGGGTCTTCACTAACGTAGGACAGTCAACTGTGAGTGGGGTGCAGAAAAGAGGGGAGAGGTGTGTCCAAGGGACATTCATTCACCAGACTTTCCCACAGCCAGGTGGGAAACTGAGGCAAAGGACACTGCTCAATGCACTGTGGAGTTGGGTTTGCTTATGTTCACATGCTTTTGAATGTGGTAGTGATACAAGTTCGCTTTTGTATACATAGACTGAGTGCTTGCAAGAAGGGAAGTATTGCTTCTTAGAAGCACTCAGGGCTGATGATAGGTTTTCCTAGATTACTGGGTGGGGACTCGAGCCAGTTCTGTTTTGTATTGTTAAGAGGAACCCCTAAATATTGAACCAGCCCTTGTTGCTGCTGACTCCACCTGGCAGAACGGTTGCATAAAAATCTCACTGTTCATAATCTAAAGTATAGCTGTAAGGTTTTTCTTTAAATATGATTGTCTTCTATTAGCCCACCTATTTTGCCATATATGGAAAAGTCCAAGGCGTTCAATGAGACTTCAGCTCCTAAATCACTTTTGAAAGCGCGACAGGCTCCTAAATCACTTTGAAAAAAAGTCCCCCTAATGACTACATTTCCCCCTCCATTCCTAGTGGTTTGTATGAAATAAGCATGGAGGTCTCAGTCCAGACCCCACAGACCAGTGCTAGCATCCCATAAAAAGAAGTGCTGGAACCAGGGGCACAACCAGAATTTTCCAAAGGAGGAGGCCCAGGAAGAGGTTGCATCCCAAGGAGGGTGCATGTCCCCAGGCAGAGAAAACAGTGGGGTGCAGGATGCCCCACAGGCACAGCTTGACTTACAGCTCACAGAGAGCACAGCTAGCCACAGGCAGGTTTGCGGGGCTGCAGACAGGGAAGGAAGTGCTGGGATGTGCTCAGGGCAAGACAACCAGTAAAGCATAACAGGAGATATTATGCAGCCCTGTGGGTCCCCAGCACCTCCACAGCCTGTGGAAAGCCCAGCATCCAGGATGCCGCTCATAAGTGATAGTGAGAGAAATACCAGAATACTGTTCTAGCTCCCCAAACAAGTGCCAGAACAACATTCCGGAGCATTCCGGCATGACTCCAGTACTGTCACAGACAGGCGTCCACATCACAAAACTCACCACACTCATTAATTAACGCCAGTGCTGGTGCTCTTAGCAGAAAGGCCAACAACTAAATTGGCCTCAGGACCAAACAAAGCTTTTTTCCCCTGGAAATGGTCCCTCTAGATCAGAGTTGAGATACCCGGGTAGGGCAGCATGAAACTTTTCAAAACAAAATGCTGCATTTCTAAAAATATCCTTAGCAATGAGGAACAGGGAAAAGAATTAGCTAAAATATAGCCACGGAGAACTGAGTCTGCATAAGAATCTTTTTCAATATTTTTCATCAGGTATAAGTATGTGTGAACTATATGAGGGCTCAGTTAGAAACTTGTGATCATCATACTGAGCCAAATGTTGTAACCTTACATGGGACTACCACTGAAGTCCAAAGGAGTCATGTGCATGCATTCAAGACCAGAATTTGGCCCGAAGGGTTTTGTACTAAAAAGTATTGTGAACTTGAGTTTGCTTTACATGGGTCAAATTCTGCTCTTACTCATACTGCTGTAATCTAGAGTAACTCCATTGACTTCAATGGAACTATTGATTTACAATGGTGTGAACACAGAATATGGCCCCATGCCTTTATTTTATTTTATTTTATTTTATTTTATTTTATTTTATTTTATTTTATGCAAAACATACAGAAGAAATCTTACTTTGCTCTCCTGTTATCAATCAATGAGCATTGCTCTGTTAATGTGTTACAGTAAAGTATCTCAATAGTGCATTGAACAGGGTGACTGTAATACATCAGCAGATCAATGGTCTGCAGAAACAAAATGGCCAAATCAAGACAACCTTCTGCAATTAGGTAATTTTCAAAGACCTTACACATTGAATTATAATGGTTTAAAGGAAATTCAAAGATATTAACTAACTAGCTGGAGAGCACCATAGGGTTTCCAAAGCGTTATCCTTCTTCCCTGTTTCCCTATTTATTATTAATAATAAAGATAAATTATTCATTAAATATATTCATTAGTTTAGGGAAATTTGGATCCAGATCTGGATTTTGCAGTTTGGATCCATCTCTAGTAATCAGAAGCTCCAACACAAAATGAAAGCCAGGAGAAAGAGTAAAAGGAGTCAGAATACTAGCTAGAAGGGAAAGAAGTACAACCTGCAAGCACAGCATTTACAAAAAACACCAATTACCACTGCAACTGATTGTCTCTCCCAGGTTTAAAGCGCCTGCGACCAGAAGAAAGCATACTGGAGAATGGAACCAAAACACTTTGCAGCCATGGTTGATCATGCAGCCAGAGAGATGACAGCATTGGTTAGCATTAGCAAAGGAGCTAACTTCCCTCTCTCTGCAAGCCTATAGAACCAAAATTGGTGTTTTATGTACTGGGGATATTAATGTCCAAGTTTTGTTGTATTCTATCGTCTTTATAGAATAAAACTGTGGAGTCTTGACTGACAGAATCCTTGTACTGAGCTTAAGAGAACCATCACATCCTGATTTGGTAGTTGGCATTTTGTTGCAGCACCATGAGAGACAGACAGACAAGGATCAGGAGTCACACTGGAGAAACTGAACATTTGCTGCACGTGATCATCCACAGTATCTCAGCTATCTAACATATCTATGGTATATCTGAGGTGCCTATTACTGTGGTAGTTAACTCGGGCAGTTGGATAAGTGAGCATGCTACGCACTGCAGAGGGTTACCTCAAGAAGTATGGGGAGATGCTGAGTAGAAACTCTTTATAGATCCAGAGGGAGAAAATGAGCTGCTGGAGGCTGAAAGTTGCTTGTTCTGCGAATTACCTTGCCAGATGGCACTAGGGATGGCCTGAGCAATTATCATAACCAAGGCTCTGAGATAGCAGATTCAGCCTCCCTCTCTGGGTCTGAAGAGGGTAGGAACTGATACCTCCAATGCACTTGGGCACTCCCTGAATCTCTGGTAATACTTCGTCCCCTTCATCATAGATGGAGCATGTTCACACGGTTTAGAAGCCCCTGCAGTGATCCATGGCTTTTAGCTTTTGTATTTAAGGATGGGTTGCACCACCCATGACTTCAAAATGGATGGACCCAACTGGGTCCTGAGACTGAGTCACAATTATTTCATTGACAAGATAATTCCATTTAGGTGCTCAGATACTACATTGATGGGGCCCATATAAATCTATTTTCTTGTTCTAATTATTTGGATATGGAATGAAGCTTTCTATACCAGCAGCTGGGACTGCATCTGTCCATGGTACTTACACGTCCCCCCCTTACAGGGCTGGCTTCAGGAAGTGCGGGGCCCAATTCAAACATTTTTGGCGGGGCCCCAGCAGGGCTGACTAAAAAAAAAAAAAAAAGTAAAAAAAAAGCCTTTCATTTCTTAGCAACCTATAAAAAGTTCTGATTTAAGGGATGTGCCACAGTATGTATTTTTTGTACCAATAGGGTTACCATACGTCCGTATTTTCCCAGGAGGAATTTTTAAGTTTTTAAATTTTAAAAATTCCTCCCAGACGGCGATTTAAGAACCAAAAAGCCTGACATGTCCGGGAAAATACGGATGTATGTTAACCCTACCTAAAGTTCTTTTTTAAAAAGATGGGCCTGAACTAGAAATGAGCTCCGTTTCACATGTGTGGGTCCCCACCACTCCCTGGGGTGGTGTACACATGTGTGGGTCCCAGCTGCTCCCTGCCCCTCCTCATTGAAGCAGGTGTGCAGGGTTACTGCCCTGGGAATTGCAGGGCACCACTGGACATGGGGCTGGCTGGAGGCAGGGCAGGGGCTGACTGGAGGTAGGGTCTGGCTGCAGGCAGGGCAAGGGGTGCGGGGCTGGCTGGAGACGGGAGTGTGGGGTGGGCTGGCTGGCTTCAGGCAGGGCCGCAGGGGGTGCGGCATGGGTTGGCAGGGCTGGAGACAGAGGAGTGCGGGACTGGCTGGCTTCAGGCAGGGGGGTGCGGCAGCGGTTGGCTGGAGACAGGGCAGAGGGTGCGGGGCTGGCTACAGGCAGGGCAGGGGGTGC
>NW_020664463.1:2333582-2334297 GCF_002925995.2 Terrapene triunguis | reverse complement strand
GGGGCTGGCTGGCTTCGGGCAGGGCCGCAGGGGGGTGCAGCAGGGGTTGGCTGGAGACAGGGCCGGGGGTGTGGCAGAGGCTGGCTGTGGGCAGGGGGTGCGGGGCTGGCTGCGGGCAGCGGCAGGGCAGGGGGTGCAGGGCTGGTGCAGGCAGGGGGTGCGGCAGGGGCTGGCTGCAGGCAGGGGGTGCGGGGCTGGCTGGAGACAGGCTGGCTGCGGGCAGGGGCTGTGGGGCTGGTTGCAGGCAGGGCAGGGGGTGCAGGGCTGGCTGGAGACAGGGGCTGGCTGCGGGCAGGGCAGGGGGTACGGGGCTGGTGCGGGCAGAGGGTGCGGGTACAGCCCACCCTGTATGGTAAGTGCCCCCTCCTCCTCCCTCCCCCACCGGGGTAGCCAGGGCCGGCTTTAGACCAATTCAACCAATTCCCCTGAATCGGGCCCTGGGGGTAGCAGCAGCAGCCCGGGGCTCAGGAGCTATTTAAAGGGCCCGGGGCTCCCCTGCTTCCACCGTCCCGGCCCTTTAAATAGCCGCGGGAGCCCTGGGGAAGCGGCGGGGCTCCCGTGGCTATTTAAAGGGCCGGGGCAGTAGAAGCAACGGGAGCCCCGGACTTTTTAAATAGCCCCCAGAGCCCCGCAGTCCTACCCCAGGGCTCCAGCAGTGGGGCTCTGGTGGCAATTTAAAGGGCCTGGGGCTCCAGCCCTTGGTGGGAGCCCCAGG
>NW_020664463.1:2270965-2333572 GCF_002925995.2 Terrapene triunguis | reverse complement strand
CTTTGGCAGCCCGCCTGGTGGTCTGTTGGGGAGCCAAGAGCCTGGAAACCCTCTGAGTTTCAGCTCCCAAACTCCTAGTTTCTTGGCGGCCCAGACTTCCAGGGTCCCCAGCTAACAGAACGGGGCAGAGAACATTAATTCCACTTCGTGGGGAATTTCAAAATCCTTGGTTTTCATTCCAAATCAGGACAAAACCAAATGTCAAAATACTTCATGAAACAGAACTCCTGTTCTGAACCCAGCTCTAGATGTGAGCATGACCCTGGCTACCGGTGGAGAGAAAGGCAGTCCTGCAGGAAATTCTACCAATAGCAAGCCTTGAGCTGAGGCTGAGGTTCATGTTCTTTTATTAGAATTACTAATAAGGCCAAACCCAAGGAAAGGGGTTAATTTGACCTTCTACAGCATATGTAGTCTTTATTTGGAGCAGGATGGTAATGCTAATTGGTCACAAAGCAATTGGCTATAATTTATTTGCACATCTTATTTGTCAAACCATTGTCCATGATGGACAAATTAATTAAAAATCATGATTTGCTTGAACGCACAAGGAAGGGCTATAGTCAAAGAAATTGTTCACTGCTAGGGTCCATCTTTTGGTTCTGTGTTTGTATAACACCTAGCACAATGTGGTCCCAGTCCATGACCGCACCTTGGAACCCCGACCATAATACAAATAACAATAGTTCACCCAGCTCTACTGATACATTATGCATAGGGCTAATGTTCTGCACTCATTTATGCCAATGCGATCCCAATATCTACACTAACATAAGTGAGGGCTGTAACTGGTTCAGATTACAGTATGAAAACAATTCAACTCAATCATATTTGTATTTTTTTTAAATGTATAGTAAT
The DNA here is from genome assembly GCF_002925995.2 of Terrapene triunguis. NCBI lineage: Eukaryota > Metazoa > Chordata > Testudines > Emydidae > Terrapene > Terrapene triunguis. The sequence goes on along the minus strand of NW_020664463.1, from coordinate 2,332,714 downwards.
ACATCTACACAGTGATGCAAACAGAGTCAGCTCAATACTGATCTGAAAGTTTGGGGTTTTTTTTTCTTTTTTTTTTCCTGAACAGAATAGTTTTGTTCTCAAAATGGCTGGACTGTTCCAAGACAGTGAGGTAAATCTTCAAAGGCGCTGCTTCTCATGTCAGTCCTTGTGTAAAGAACTTGATACAGCCAACTTTCCCTTACCTCAGCAAATAAAAGGAATCTATATCTTTCAAACAGATAGTGAGATAAAACATACTTTTTTAATCCTTACTGTAGAGAGACTTTAATCAATAAAGCTTCCAGTTTTGATCTAAAGGCAGCCAGCCTGTTCACACAGAGTACATTTTGCATAGAAGGGGCTTCTAATCATGCCTCAAAATTAAGTGTAGACTGGGATAAGTTCATTAAGCAATAAAGCTGAGGTCCAATTATAAATACAATCTGGACGGTACAACCTATACACTGTAGGACGAACAACAGTCTTCAGAACTTTTCTGATCAAAGAATTCAAGGCTTTTATTGAGGAATTAAACTTTAATTTAGATTTTCTTATCTTCTGACTTACATGAAGATTCAATAGAAGCATATTAGGATCCAACTAGCTATAATTAATTTCAAATTCTGGTCACAGTGAACTATATATGGAGATTTCTTTTCATGCATATTTCCTTTCTTTCTAACATGAATTCAGTTCTGGTGAAGAGTACCTGAATGAGAGGGCTGTAGAGTGCAGTCCTCCTTTTATCCACAGTACAGGTACAGCATGAACAGCAGCACTTCAAACTTCTCCTCCCTATCCCATGATGCATCTCAAACATGACCAGGAGGAACCACTCTAAGGGGTGAGAACGAAATAGTTCAGACTTCTAACTCTGGTCAATTCTGGAGCTGAGCACAATCTTTAAAAAAGTTGTGAAATCTTCATTTGTTTGCTTATTTACATTCTTTCATTTTCACTCCTCTGTGCATACCTAGGTTCCAGGAGATTGCAGAGAGGCAACTTTGGACCATTTATAGAGTTGGTCCAAAGTTCAAAATTGAAATCTGGGGTAAAATTTTACAAAATTTTAAGAGCATAAATCCCATTAACAAAAATAATTTAGGGCCTGTCCACATGGGGGACATCTAGGAAAATTAATCCAAATTAACTCAAGGCATAAATTTGAAGTGGATTTTTTAAACTTTATTAAATCCATGTGTGCATGATGCTAATCAGAGTTAATGTGGCCGTAACTCTGTTTAGATTAATTCTCAATGCCATTTTACCTCTGAATGGAGGGTGTTCACACAGAGGCTTACTGCAGTTTAATTAATCCACTTTAAATTTACATTTTTAGTAATTCAGATTAATTTTCCTGGATGTTATCTACACTGCCCCACAGTTTGGATTATGGGAGGCATGAATAGCAGTGCACACCGAAGTGCTGTGCTGTAATTCCCCCATGTGGATGCTGTGGGCATGAATGAAAAGGTTCCTAGTTCTTTTCTGTTTGAAAAGAACTATATTAATGAAAAATAGGAACCTTTTCATTTGTGCCCACGGTATCAACACCAGAAAGTTACAGCGCAGCACTTTGGTGTGTACCGCTATTTACATCCTCGTAGTCCAAACTGTGGGGCAGTGTAGACATAGACTTAAGCTCCTAAGTATCTAGGTCACTGTTGAAAATTGGACTTACTCCAAATCATTCAGATACTTTTGAAAATTTTACTCCAGACTTTGTACCTTTCTAAAGTCTGGGGGTAGTCAGATCCAGGTTTTTGGTCTGAGATCTAAGGATATCAGAAGAGATAAGCAGCATAAATGATGTTTGGCCCAAGTAAAATGTGCAACTGTGCAGGTGTCCACTCAAATCAAGTGGTGACTTGATCGAGGTCTACAAGTACCTAGTTGGGGAAGAGATATCTGATAGTACATGGCTCTTTAGTTTAGCAGTAAAAGGTGTAATAAGGTCCAATGGTTGGAAGCTGAAGCTAGACAAATGCAGACTAGAAATATAGTGCAAAATTTTAACAGCGAGGTAGTTAACCATTGAAATGACTTATCTAGAGGTGTAGTGGATTCTCCATCACTTGAAATCTGTAAATAGATAATTCTAAGAGATAGCTCAGGGGTCGGCAACCTTTCAGAAGTGGTGTGCCGAGTCTTCATTTATTCACTCTAATTTAAGGTTTCGCGTGCCAGTAATACATTTTAACATTTTTAGGTCTGTTTCTATAAGTCTATAATATATAACTAAACTATTGTTGTATGTAAAGTAAATAAGTTTTTTTAAATGTTTAACAAGCTTCAATTAAATTAAAATGCAGAGCCCCCCAGACCGGTGGCCAGGATCCGGGCAGCATGAGTGCGATTGAAAATCAGCTCGCGTGCTGCCTTCAGCACGCGTGCCATAGGTTGCCTACCCCTGTTATAGCTTAAGCAGAAGTTACGGGCTAGATGTAAGAAATACAGGGTGAGGCTCTTCGACCTGTATTATGTAGTAGAGATCACGGAAGATCATCATAATGGTCCTTTCTGTGAATCATACCACACATATATGCATCGTTTACCAGGTGTTTTGCAGTAGAACAGGCCCCACACTCCAGGGCAATACTCACACATTCTTGTGAGAGCTGGGGGGGAAAAAATCACACTTGTACCTCTATAGAAATATACACCCTTATAATCATGACTCTACCAAGTTCCCGACCCATTTTCATAAATTTCATGGTCATAGCATTTAAAAAATCTTGAATTTCATGGTTCCTTAAATCTTAAATTTCACGGGGTTGTAACAAAGCATGAATATGTATTTAGAAACGGCAAAATATAGACATGTAAAGCCCCATGATAAACTCCCCCCCCATGCCACCCTTACTTCTGCACTGCTGCTGGTGGCAGCCCTGTCTTTAGAGCTGGGTAGCTGGCCAGCAGCCACCACTCTCCAGCCACCCAGCTCTGAAGGCTGCACAGAAGTAAGGCTGGCGATACCACGACCTCCTACAATAGCCTTGTGACCCCTTTTTGGGTCAGGACCCCAGTTTGAGAAACACTGCTATTGGTTAAAATTACACAAAAGACCAGATTTTATGGTCCGTGACATGTTTTTGCTGTGAATTTGGTAGGGCCCTACTTATAATTACACAGTAGTTAATGTGGTCCCAGAGCTTGCAAGTTTTAAATGTTCAGACCTTTATAAAAACCAGTTTTCTTCAAGCTTGTCTTAGCTCTTAGTTTAGGTTTAGGTCTCAGTAAGACCTACAAAATAAAGGAAGTTTGAAGAAAATTCACTCAGTAATTAAGATTTAGCATTTAAATTCAAGACATAACTACAGAAACCCAAACAAAGACTATGCAGTCAATACAGTCAGCCTACAAAGTGAGTATTTCAAGAAATTATGAAGGTATATAAACATTATGCATTGTCAACTTTAATTATATTGGATGCTAGTAGACTGTAATATAAAGAGATAATTTATATTATAAATACTATTTGAGATTAGATAGAGAAATGTAATTTTATTTTGCAAAATTGGTAGCAGAGAATTCTTGTTGATTTATTTTATGTTAGGTTTCTCTCTCTCTTGTCCTCACACAAACACACACCTCTAATAACAAATCCATGACCAACTGCATACATACAGGTATTAGCTTAATGACATCTCTGTGGCATTGTGGAATAAACCCAGAACCTTTGACTCCTAAACCACAGACCTTTGCTACTCCAGCTAAAAGGAATACTTCTACTAGCTGTCAATAGAATTATGGCTTATATCTCTTCTTAAGCTTTGAGCCACTGGAGAACAACATAATTACCAGCACTTGAGTAGGTCTAATTCTATTTGAAAGAGGATAGTACACATATAGTACAGCCATCACATTATATAAGGTGGCACTGGAACCTATCCGTATAGCTGTTTTTAATCCAGAATTATCCCAAGTGATGGATGTGTGTGTGTTCATTCATCCAAGTGTAGCCATTTCCGGGGCTGATCATGGCAACCCATAGCAAACAGCAATACTACACACCAGTTTAGGACAGGAAGCAAAGAATAACTTTTCCAATTAATGCCACAGGTGGAGCTTAGTTAAACAGAATGTAATTACCTGAATGGGAGCCTGGCTGGTAATTGGAGCTTAGCCAGGACAGTGGGTTAACAGCAGAGCTGTGAGAATGCCACCCTCCCACCTGAATGGGTGGGGAACTTGATGAGGCTGGTGGTGATTGGGACTGCCCCAGTTGAACGAGGAAGGAGAACACATCCTAAAGAGATGCAGGGGTACACTTCCCCTTCTAGTCTCTAGCAACTCATGGGCTAGCTTAGGGAAGAAGGAAGATGATTAGTCCCCTTGCCCTTTCCTTTCATTAATTTAAACTCTAGCCTGAGCCATGTGGAGCCTCTTTTTTGCTCCATTCAGCAGGCCCACCTTGTATGGGTAGTCTGGAAGCTATGTTTTGCAGATGCTGCAGGACTGACCGATCACCTGTTTTGGGGTCCAGAAGTTTTTCTTCTCCCGGGAGCCAAACTGGCAGAGACCTGGGGAGTTTTTCATCTTCCTTGTGGCATCCTGAAGGCACAGTTAAATAGGAATAGGATTTAATAATTAGTGATAGTCCTTCGTAAGGATGTTAGTTCATCACAACTTGTGGCCTTTTCAAGTGTGGTTAAAGGCTAAAAGGAACCATTCACAGAAGTAAAAGAGCTGGGGACTTTACTGATGGGCCTCGTGCTCATGGGATAGCAAAAGATTTTGTGGGCTTATGTCCCCCTTACAGGTGGTGTGAGGGGTGGTAGGAATCAGATGAGTGAGCTGCGTCGTAGGGCTAGGCTGAGGACAGTCTACCCCAAGTTATGGTTATGTAGTAGGAGCCCTGTAACCCCTGCACTGGAACCACTTAAAATGCATGGGTGACAGGGCAGGTAACATTCCTTCCCTGTGTTAAGTTTAATAAAGTTGCAGCCTGCTGCTTAAAATCCATCCCTGTTTGTCTTCATTTCACACCATATCAAAATCAAACTTGCTTAATGACACCTGAAACCAAGCACAATCTGTCACTGCACCCCATAAAGAAACAGCATCTGTGACATGCAAATCTGTTCCTTTGAGTCCCACAGTGCACAAAAGGAATTCAGTGAAAAGTTCTTCTGAACCCCGTGAGATTCACTGACCAATGAATCTTGACAATCTTCAGGCAAAACTATTGAAATTCTGTCCTGTTTTGTCTGAGTTTCACATTGAGATTTTAGTTCTGCATGAACTGAAACTGAGACTAAAACAGGGGCACATGAAACCAAGCAATGTAAACATGGCAAATGGAATCCCCAAAACTCATGCAAACTGAAACTGACTAATGTTAAACACCTCTAGTGAACACCCCTGCACTTGTAAGAAATTACCTTGAGTTAGCTTAGTGAGCACAAGTGTGAGGACCTCAGTTTTACATCCTACCAAAAGACAAGTGAATGTTCCCTAAATGCCACACCCCTCCTTCAACAGGTGGGGGAAGTTGACTGGGCTGGTGGTGAGACAGCCCCAACAGACAGGGAGGGAGACACTCGACAGGTAGCTCCCCAACTTGGAGTCTCTGGCACCAGTTGGCTAGCTGGAGTGCTGATCAGCCTGCATCCCCCAGCCCCAAGGATTTAACCTGGAGCACAGGCCATGTGGAGCCTCTTCTGGATCCATTCCAGCAGCATTCCAGATACAGGATCATCTCTTGCAGTCCTCCCAGGAAAATCTAAGTGCCAACTAATCTCCAAATTACTTACTCTAGGAGAGTTATCAAGTCCACAGCTCAGTGTGGCATGGCTGTCTGGTAAATCAAAGAAAGTAAACTCCTACTAAGAATTACAGCACCTAGCACAATGGGGTCTTGATTGGGGCCCCTAAGCACTAGCATAATACAAAATAATAAATACCAGTTTGCCTAATCAGAAGGAATAACAATGTAAGGAGATGATAGCACACCTTGAATTAATTCACAAGTATACAGACCTGGAATGAGATTTTTCAGAAGACCTCAGCTCCTGTTTTCTGTAGGCACCTAAATAAGGCCAGATTTTCTACAGTGCTCAGAACTTAGCATCTCCCATTTATGCATCAAAACAAGTAGCCAGATTTTCATAAAAGTGTGAGAGAAGGAGACCCCTACAGCTACCCTTACCACCATGACTTGGGGGAGCTCCCTGTCTTGTGCCTATAGTCCCAGATTCCCTTAATCCCTCTTTAACTACTGGAACACAAATAATAACCTCTAGTGATGGGCTACACAAACTCCACACTGGAGAGGAAAGGGTAAAGGAGCTGCTCTGGGGCCAGGCAGCCCCACCACACCTGCAAAGCCTGCACAGGCTGGAGAAGGATCTTAAAAGGGGGAGCAGAGTTGCTCTCTAGCTGGCAGACAATGGAGGGAAGCTGACCTACACTCTGAGCTTCTGCTGCCTGGTGACAGTGACCTGACCAAGCCAACAAAGACGGGACCTGTGCTTCTCTGAAGGTTAGAGACTTCACCTTTGTGTTCAGTTTTTTACTTTACCCTGTGGAAAGGCAGAGGACTGATGGGAAGTGATCCAGGGAGTCAGCCCATAGCAGCTGTGGGTGCAGCACTAAGTTGCCTACCATTAGTCTCTGGATCAGAGCCTGGTGGAGAGGGTTGTCTTGGGTTCCCGTACAAGCCCCTAAGAAGGTCAACTATGGAAATCTATCCCTTGGCAGGGAACCTAGTTGGCAGAAGACCCGGAAGATACAAGTGCCAGGACCATGAGATCCTGACCCTAGGGGGAAGCTCTGAATCCCTTGCTTATTCTGAAGACCTCCCCATTATTGAATTCTTTATATACATACCCCAAAAGGGATGGACTTGCAAATGTGACCTGACCTGAGTCACTGGAAGGACAGATCACTGCAGGATAGAGCTATTATAAGAAAGGTGAACACCTAGAAGGAAGTCAACCTGTCACACCCCTGCCCAACCACTAAGCAGCACTGATCACCTTTACACACACACACACACACACAGAGAGAGAGAGAGAGAGAGAGAAAAAAAACACAATTACTTCAAAGAGAAGAAAGAACAACTAGTGACAGCACACCATATATGGTGGGCAAAACACAGTCAAAATTCTAGAACTAGGCAGAATAGATCCCACAATTTTGAAGAAAGTATCTAAAAAACATAAGAAACACCTCCTCACCCTTTCCCCAGAAGTGGCATAAATATCAGTTTAAATGAAGAAGTTTTGGGAACGAAGGTTATGCAATGTCATACATTGAAAAGGGATTTAGAGAAAAATCATTAGCCAAAGATATTTTAGGTCTTAATCAGAGCTAGAATTGAGGAGCACCTAAAAAGTGGTGACTGAATATTAACGCCAATAATATTGATAAAGATCAGTGACGCATTTGAAAGGATTTTGAGTGGCTCCCTGGAGCCTCTTGGGAAAATTCTGCCACCATGCCAAAAGGAGGATGGGGTGATTTTCAAGCTTCTATAGAGTAATGTACTTTATTTTATATATATATGTATATATGTATATATACACACACACACCCCTTTGAATTAGTTTTTTCTATATAACACCAAATAACAGGTGTTTTTCAGAAAATGTTCTAGGAATTGATGCTTGCAGATGCCACTAAAAGGTTTTCTCTCCCATTTCCTGCTTGAAATTACCCAGTGTGACACTGCTATTATTATTATTATTAATATACTCCATATCATTTTCAGGAACAAATTCTAAACATTCATACAAGTACTGTTTAATATAAATTTGTTTTCCAAATGGTTATGCCTTCCTTCTTTATTTTAAAATGGGAAGACAAATGAATAGATCCTCCAGTTCCTCACCTCTGCTCCCTGAAAGTACATTCAATCTGTTATATTGGATTCATCATCAAGTAAAATAGTGTATTAAGGGTATTTGTGCAAAAGCCACTTATAATATTTGCAGTACATCTCTCAGAAAGTTCTCACTAAACTAAGGATATAGTTGTCCTGGAATCTCCAACAAAGGATGTCTAAGACATCAGAAAACTATTGGAAACAGTAACAGAGTTGACAGGATGGGGTTGGAGATTATATAAATGTAATAGGCTATAGTTCATTTATAGTTTGAGTTCTTACCCTGTTGGTCACGATTCTCAGAAAGACTGAAAACAGCTGTCAGGGTTTGCAATTACCTTGCCCTTCCCATATTGGTAAATGCTGGGGGGTTCACCAGCTAAATGGGTTGTGGGGGGTCACACTAAGGAAAAGGCTGAGAACCACTGATTTATTGTATTGCTCTTGCAAAGTATTTTTCTTTCTCTGGATTTGTAAAATGGTAAAAAGGCACCTATCCTAGAACTTGGGGCACCCTGCCAATAATTACATACACATCCAATTAGATAGACTCCAGGCAACCCCACTCTCCTACAACAAAAATTCCTGTTGTAATCCCATCAAATAGCAAATCATCTCAGGCCAAGCCCTTCCGTGTCCCTTCCCTTCCCCAAAATCACCAAAAATCAGATAATATTTTCACTGTCCCCTGAAAGTGAGAGGGGACCCATGGGAGTGAATTTCAAAGTCAATGGGCCCACAGGAGGAATGCTTTGCCAGCAGCACCCTCTATTATACTGAGGGGTCTCCAGTTTGAGCACCATCACTGAGAATATTGATAGCACTGGCAGAGAGGTGGTCTCTCAAATAGGCTGGTCCCAGGCCAGTTAAAGCTTTACAGGTTGAAACTAGCCTCTTCAACTCTCCCCAGAAACTCACAGGTATCTAGTACAGACCAGAAAGTACAAAAATCATGTTGGCCCAATAAGATGCTCCAATTATTCAAAAGCACCTTAGGAATTTAGGAGCAAACGTCTGACTGAAAGGCAATGGGACATAGGCTTGTAAGTCACTTAGACTCTCCTGAAAATCCCACCCTCAATTGTCAAGAGAGGTCAGCAGCACCCACAAGGGGCCCGAATATCAAAAAAGCTCAGTTCTCCCACCTAGCCATCACATTCAGTGGCTGAATTTTCAAAGGAATTGAGCATTCTTGGCAAGGAGTTCTTTTGACAATCTGAGCATAAGTAACAGCAGGAGCTGCTGGGTGTTGAGCACATACAAAAAAGAAGCCCAATTTTTCAAGAGATGATTAAGAGGGAACTAAGCTCTTTTGAAAATCCGACCCCAACTGTGAATGCCGAGCACTTAAAACTCTGGGCCTGAGCAATCAGAAAAATCTGTCCCTACCTGGGCAGTCACCTTCTGGACCCATTCTAGTTTCCGAATAGACAAGTTCTGGCCCACATGCGTGTAGCGCATTGTAGTAATGTAACCCTGAAGCAACAAAGGCATAAATGACAATAGCAAGATCTCCTTTGAAAAGAGGAGACCTTTTGACCAAGCATAGTTGGAAAACGCCTTCCTGGACACAGCTGCTACTTGATTATCTTAAATACAGTTGCTGGTGCAAATATACCCCAAAATTATGAACAGTGATCCCAAATAGTAGGCAAACATCCATCATCCAGGTTGATGACATCTAGTTGTTTTTCCTAACCTACCAGTCTCACCTCCATTTTATATGGATTCTGCCTCCACCAGATTGCTCTCATCCGTGCCCCAATCTGCACCAGAGCCTCTGTTAGGCACATGGTTGCTCTTGCTTGATTATTTGATAATGAGACATTAAGTTAGCTGGTATCATATACTGAAGATACCCTAACCTTTGCCTCCCAACTAACCCCTTAACTAGCCTCCCTATCTTCTGCCTCATATACACAAGCTAAACTGCAGTGGTGACAAGACAACTCTGTAGCACTCTACACAAGAAAGCCATGAGAGTGATGTGGCATTCCCCAATACGACCTTCTGAGTCTTCTCAACCAGGAAAGAATGGAGCTGCTACCAAACCATCATATGCTCATATCCAAAGGGGTATCAGCCTCACATCATGATCAGTAATATTAAAGGCATCTTGAAAGCCTAACACAGGCATGGGCATCTGATCATCATCTATTGCTAGAAGGAAATCATTGACCAAAACTGTAAATACAATTCTGTAACCAACTGACAAGGTTCAAGGACATCTGAAGTAAATAGTTAGACATGTCTCACCAAAACCATCTCAGGCTACATCTTCACTACAGGGGGGGGTCGATTTAAGATACGCAAATTCAGCGTAGCTGAATTCGACGTATCGCAGCCGACTTACCCCGCTGTAAGGACGGTGGCAAAATCGATCTCCGCGGCTTCCCGTCGACGGCGCTTACTCCCACTTCCGCTGGTGGAGTAAGAGCGTCGATTCGGGGATCGATTGTCGCGTCCCAACGAGACGCGATAATTCGATCCCTGAGAGGTCGATTTCTACCCGCCGATTCAGGCGGATAGTGTAGACCTAGCCTCAATTACCTAACCGAAAAGGGAAGATTGAAAACAGGCCCATAAGTGGCCAGATTTTCGAAGTCAATGGACGACTTCTCAAGCAAAGGGCAGCTGTGAACCTTTTAAAGATGAAGGTTTCTGCCCTCCTAAATGACATTCCCCACTGCCTTTGATAGCAGGAAGGAAATTCACCCAACACACAGATGTGTTCTCCTAACACCACCAGTACCTCAACAAGTCACACAGGCCAAAACTGAAGCAGTATCAAATATTTTACAGTAAATGTCAATTATACTGCAAGCTAAAGTAAATGGATGGTTTCAACCTGGGATATAAAGAGAGAACATGTTTTAGTGCCTCAGAGGGAAGGAGAAAGTAAAGGAATGGGGAGAGAGTCTAGATAGATGGGGCAGCATGAGTGAAAGAGTTACTCAATCCATTTGAAGAGTCTCAGGAGGGCAACAAAGAAGAAACTTAGAATGGAGGAGTAGAGTGAATGGCTGGCAAGGGAGGAAGTGAAAGGGAGAAGAGTAGGTACATACAGGGTCATTGAATGAGGGTGATGTAAATCTCAACTTGGACTGAGATGTGGGATTCATCATCTCCAAAAGGACAGTGACTTTTGATATCATGCTGGATTAGGAAGGGTTGGAAATCGGCCACAGACTGGCAGGGGGAGAGCTTATTCATAGATAGGGCCCTACCAAATTCATGGCCATGAGAAACACATCACAGACCGTGAAATCTGGTCTTTTGTGTGCTTTTACCCTACACTATACAGATTTCACAGGGGGAGACCAGCATTTCTCAAACTGGAGACCCTGCCCTAAAAGGGAGTTGCGAGTGGGGGGGGTCACAAGATTATTTTAGGGGGTCGCAGTATTGCCACCCATACTTTTGTGCTGACTTCAGAGCTGGGTGGCATACCATACTATGCAATCCTTACTCCTGCGCAGCTGCTAGCAGCGGCCCTTCAGAGCTGGGCTTCCGGCCAGCAGCCACCACTCTCCAGCTGCTCAGCTCTGAAGGCAGCGCTGCCACCAGCAGCAGAGCAGAAATAAGAGTAACAGTACCACAACCCCTTTTTGGGTCAGGACCTTTACAATTACAACACTGTGAAATTTCAGTTTTCAATAACTGCAATCCTGAAATTTACCATTTAAAAAACCCTATGACTGTGAAACTGACCAAAATGGACCATGAATTTGGTAGGGCCATATTCAAAGAAAAGGACAGAAGGGACCACTATGAATTCTCTTGCCTGACTTCCTGTATAACACAGGCCATGGGACTTCCCTGAATTAATTCCTGTTTGAAGTAGAGCATATCTTTTAGAAAAACATGCAGTCATGATTTATGAATTGCCAAATGTGTGGACTGGTGAGAGTTGCTGGAGGTGCAGAAGTGGGACTCACTCTGACACCACTTCACAAATGTCCCCAGTCACTGAACTAGCAAACTCATACCCTTGCAAAAAGTGATGTGGAGGTTTTTTAATGACCACATGTGGTCAGTGCCCTATGTCTATATCATATCCAAAGGGTATCACCTCGAACACTACCTGATCAGCCTCCCAGCTTTCAGTTTCCTCTTTAATCTTACCCTAAGTGATTCTAGGGGCCACTGCAGTGTTAAAGGTGACACCCCTGGGATGTGATATAAACATATGGCACTGACCACATGTGGTCATTAAAAAACTCCACATCACTTTTTGCAAGGGTAACAATATCAGCCCAAGTATCCTGGCCAAATTCCAATATAGGTAATTATATTCTGGGTAATGACATACTGGCCAGCTTTCTAAGGCTTAATACATATTGTGGAAAGTGGTTTGCACCTAAGGGCTACGAGTTAAACTCATTGCACAGTCAGCTGGGATAAAATTAGAGGAGAAACTACCCAACCATGTCAAATGTTTAAGCTTAAAGACCCTGAGCAGAATGAAACAAAAGAGGAAGGGATCCAGGGGTGCTTTAGCATAATCAAGCTGGCTCATGTCGCTGAATGCACAGCTGGGATCTAGAGCTCACTGCTGCAAGGAAAGTTGTAACGATATCCCCACCCCACCTTCAGCAGTGGGTGTGCATGCACATTAAATTTCCATGATAGAAAGAAGAGAGGAGGGTGAAGAAATACACTGTAAAGTGTTGTTTTAAAATAAGATCCTTGTTCTACCCTAAAGAGCTCTCTTAAAAAACAGACTCTCCTCCAATATAAGCCCGTTGCCTAATATTCCAGAGCCTATATTCGCAATGCCAGCAGGATTGCAACACATCTTTACCACCCTCTATTGGCCTGATCCTGGACCAGTTGAAGTGGATGGTCAAACTCCTGTCAGTTTCAATGGGTGCAGGATCAATCCCTAAATATTTTGCATCCCAATCAGGATACGTGCAAGGCAATGGGGAGGAAAGGCTTTGCTCCATCCCAGCATCTGTGTTACAGCAGCAATGGTCCATTGATCTCTCTCCAGCATGCCATAAAAATCAAAATGGGACATCGAGAGTGTGCCACTCATACCTCTGGTGGTGCAGGAGGTGATCTTTTGCAGTGACATACCTGCCACATTAAGCTTCAGTGAAGCAGCTTATGTGGCGTTTAGGGTGCTTTGCAATTTTAATACGTATTTGAATAAAAAGGACCCTTATTTTAGAATGCAAATACAAGTAAGTATCAGCACTGGAAGTGTCAGGAAACCCTAGGCTTCCCAAACTGTTTGCCATTTTCTTCACAAAAATATTAAATCTTCTGCAGGCAGTGATGTTGTTCTTCATATTGCACCACCGAAAATAACTTCACAATTAACAGGACAAATTACTCCTTGATGGAATTCCACTATAGTCAATGGATGGATTTGGCCCATTGTATGTAAGGTATCAAAATGTTAACATATGAAAAACTGATTAAAGTTCAAAATCAGAGATCGGTCAAAGGCACAAATTTGATCTGGATTTGGAACCTCTATACTTGATAGCAAGGACGTTTGGATCAGTTGTTTTGGTTCAACTGATTGTAGAACTTGATCAACAATGAATTTCAGATCCAAATTTAGTTTGGACTTCTCATCCCCTGAATGTTTGGCTGTATTTGGGGTCCGTCTGAATTAAAAACTAATGTGCCTTAAGTCATAGACTGATATACGAATTCTAAACTTTTAATCACTTCGGCTCCCCCTCAAAACCCTCTGCACTTCTCCCATAGCTGGGTAGGCGATTGAAAGGGCGAGGAGGAATCCTCTCCCCTTCCTTTGTTTTTGCTTACAGAATGTTGCTTCACCTCCTCGATTCCTTCCTCCATTCAAACGCATTCAAACATAATTAGTGTAACATTAAAAATGGAGGAAATTTTGTAATTGCCAGTTGTTCCGTAGCCATGGTTACATCAAAGATTTATACGGAGCGACTCCAGCCCAAGCACGCACAAGCAGTTAGCAGGAACAGCAGTAGGATAATGTTTGTGTGCATGTGCAGGTGCGCTGACGTGAATGTTTGCCAAAAAAAAGGGGGGGGGAGAGAGAGAATGAGGCCGAGAGACAAAGAGGGGGAGAGAGAGAAACAGAGAATATTCGGTGACATTTAAGGTGCTAATATCGGGAAGTCAACCTTTAATTTGACAGCTTTTAGTGCTAGTTAATTTCACTCATCCAGACGAGGTGTAGGAAATTTGCAGCACCTTTAAATTATCACGTTTTTCCACACTGCCTGAGGCCTATGTGGAATACCTGAACCATACTCCCTCCCCCCCCCCCAGGTTTTTTTTTTCAGGTCAGTTGAAGTAAAACTTTCATTCCCTTTCTCAGACAATTAATCTTTAGCTAATTGAAGCAGGAATACTGCAGGATGAGTTTCACTGGGGCCTGTAAATCTCATTTAGCAAAGTGAATTCCAGGCACATGCTGCACCTAATGATGTGACAGGTGGGCTGCACCGCAAGACAGCAGCCTCAGAAAAGTTGATTCTCATTAGACCCGTGGAGTCCTGCAGTCAGTTTTCTGATGGCTGAAGAACACTAATAGCATCTGTTTGCTACTGGGTGGGGTGGGGGAGGGGGAGAGAGAAAGATGAGAGATGTGGGGGGGATTCTATTCCTTTCTTTCATGAGTTAATATCCTTGACTCCTGCCCAAAAAAACAGCAGGCCTGCCTCCCACCATGCGATCCGTCTCCATTCTGCTGACTCCTAGAAGGTGCACCCTTTTTCTAATTAACTGGAATGGCTATGGAAAGCAAAGGAGGCCTTGTGTTGGGTGAACCAATTATTTTGAAGGGTATTAAGTCATCAGATTTACTTTTATCTTGATTGCATTGTGGAAATCGTGCATAATTAATGGTGGGAGCTTATTAGGAAAATGATTAGGCAAATTACACAGGTGTCGGATGCATTTTTTATGATAAATTTGCTAGAACAATCCTGCAATTCCATCTGTTCAGCTCATATCAGAATGTCACTCTGGAAGAAATTAATGGTGCAGAGTCGCACAAAGTTACTGGAGGCCTTGGATGCAGATTTATGTTTTAAAAAAGGATAGTTAAAATTATCCAGCAATTTCCTAATAAATAGTTGATGTTACAGTTCAATAAATTACCTATTTAATCTTAAAAGAAAATGATAATCAGCTGGAAACTAAAAAGTGGAAAAAGTGTAAACGTCATTTTGTCAGTTTGATGTGTATGTAAATAAAAAATAATCATAAAACATAATAATTCTTTTCAGAGGGATGCTGACTACAGACAAACTGTCAGTACGAGAGCACTTTGTGCCTGGAAATTCTTCCATAATACCAAGGCCTGTCTATGCTAGTTCTAACCACTTCAGTCTCTGGCCAAACCACTTCAGTCATTTGCACAGGACCTAACCTCAGACTGGAACTTTCCTTTTAGAAACTAAGCACTACCACAAATGTCACCATGTTCAAGTCCAAATGCAAGGCACGTTGCTTTGACCTTGTCTCTCCTCCCACCACCATAAAACATGTCAACTTACTAAAAACATGCAATTTTTCCCTCCAAGAGTGTGTGTAATAGAAAGCAACATGGAAATGACTGTTAGTTTCCTTGATTAGTATTTTAATTCTGGAAGGTGCTCAGGTACCACAGCGATGGGCATGTTATAAGAAACTGAACAGCATCATTTCTCATAGGAGAGTTGTATTCTATTAGCTAGTGCCTAGCTTTTGAGGCAACACCACGACTCCTAGAAATACCACTTTTAGAGGGTAGTAATCTCAGGATACCAGAGGGAAAAACCACAATAAATGGCTGCAGAGATAAAAGACATATTACCTACCAAAGAATACCCAGCCTAATGTGATGTCTGGAAGGATTTTGTAAACCGATTGGATCGCTATCAGCAGTTTGGCCTTTCCTATAAGCATGCAATTAATAGTGATTGACTGGGTTCTCATGGACCATACTTACCATGGCAGTCATCTCCCCTAGGGGCAACTGTCAAGTGTGCCTAATAATGGGAGTTAAGAAGCATGGGTTCTATTCCTGAATTGAATGCTGACTTGCAGAATGAACTTAAGGTGCAATTCTGGCCTGTGCCTCTAAGATGCAGCACAGAACTCACAGCCAAGGGGCAGGGTGGACGCCGGCGGCTTCAAGCCACTTGTGCATCCTCCAGATCCTGGACTGCTCTGGGGGCTGGAGGTGACTTTCATGTAACTTAGATAGCCCTGGGGACCTTAGAGCTTGCAACAGGATCCTTGGAAAGCAGACTTATAGCTGTTTTCCACAGTGCCTAAAGGGGGAGAATGCTCCCTTGGCCAGATCCCTTTTAGCATCCCTTTACTCTCCAAGCCTTTTACTCAGCCTAATGGGGTCAGAGTGAGAATCTCACCCTTCATCTCTGCCCGCAATCTGTTTCCCCATAAGAATTAATATAAATAGGGGGGTTACGTTCCAGGGAATTTTTTTCGCTGGACAAAAGACATTATATACATATACAGTATAAGTTTTAAACAATTTTAAACAAAGTTTAATATTGTACACACCAATGAATGATTGTAAAGCTTGGTTGAGGTGGTGGAGTAAAAGGGTGGGATATTTCCCAGGGAATGCCTTCCTGCTAAATGATGAACTAGCACTCGGCTGAGCCCTCAAGGGTTAATACGCGGTTGTTAATGTAGCCTCACACTCTCCAAGGCAGCATGGACTGAGGCAGGAGGGAGGAAACACAATAGATGCCGGGCAGTAGCTGCAAACACTTCCCTGCAAAAACTGAACATGATGATGAGCCCACGCTCTCCAGCTGGAGCGCACCACTCCCTCCTCCTGACAGCACATGCACGACTGCACAGGTGCTGACTTTCCAAAGTGCTGGGGAGTGGGTGCATGAGTGAGAGAGAGAGACATGCATTGCCCCTTTAAGTACGCTGATGCCACTTCAAGTACTTTGCCCTTTTAAGCAGATCAGCCAGTTCAGACAGGAAGCAACAGCTTCCTGCAAGCTCCCCCCCATTATGTCCCCAAGCCCTATGACTGTCCCTCCTCCACTTTGTGGAGAGGGGGTACAGAGCAGGGGGATTAGGGGGGCAGGAACAGGGGGACATCCTGACATCAGCACCCCTCTCCCCTAGCAAGCAGGAAGCTCCCGGGAGCAGCTCCAAGGCAGAGGGCATGGCAGGAGCAGCACGGCAGTGGGGGGCGGGTCACCTGAACTGCTGCTAGGCAGATGCTGAGCCGCATACCTTACAGGGAATTTAGGGGAGCTGGTGAGGGGGGGCTGCTGGCTCCCCCTGGTTCTAATCCCCACAAGGAGGGGCTGCTCTTCCAGAGAATCCTGCAAGCAATGGACAAAGCAGGCAGCTGCCAAGTGACATTATAAGGGAGCATTGCGCAACTTTAAACAAGCATGTTCCCTAAGTGATCCGCAACATAACAACGAAACAACGTTATCTGGGACAACGTTAAGTGAGGAGTTACTGTACAGGACTGTCTTCTCTTTAAACAGAGACCTCTAGAGCATTGTGAGACTTACAGGCAGATCCTCCAAAGAGTTTAGCACCGCAAGTAATGAGCTCTTTTAAAAATCTGGCCCCAGTTCTGGATGCTGAAAATCTGGCTCTGACTTGAAGTGGGGAATGTTTACAGAGAAAACACAAGGACACACAAGAAAGTGTTGTAGGCTAGTGCTCCACTCTGTGCAGTTTGCTACTGGTTGTTAGTTAACTCTCCTTGTATATCTTGGTTTTAATCCAAGAAAGTTGTTAGAACAATAGTGCATTGCAGTTCAACACAGTGCCACCCAAACTACCGTAGCTAGTGCACTATTAGAGAATGTTTTAAGTAAATCTGAAGTTAGGGTTGTGATGTTCCCCTGTTGTTATCCAGACTGGTGATCTGCTAGGTCACTCCAATCCTTGATTCTGGGAGCCAGTTTTACCCTGCTCTGCTGTGAGAACCCCCACTCCTGGGCTGTTCACGCACAGCCTCTGGTATGTAAGCTGCTCCTTGGATTGTGCAACTGAATGACACTAGCCAATATCTCTGGTCCCAGACACAACCCTAGGAATCTCCATCTTGCAGTGTCCAGTTATGTCCACTGGACGCTGCAAACTTATATGAGTTTGTCAATTTAACAAAGAAATTGATATGTAACAGGCTTGTTATCCCAAGGAAACAGGAGTACTTGTGGCACCTTAGAGACTAACACATTTATTTGAGCATAAGCTTTCATGGGCTACAACCCACTTCTTCGGATGTAGCCCACGAAAGCTTATGCTGAAATAAATGTGTTAGTCTCTAAGGTGCCACAAGTACTCCTGTTCTTTTTGCGGATACAGACTAAGGCCTGGTCTACACTATGAGTTTAGGTTGACTTTAGCAGCGTTAAATCGAATTAAGCCTGGACACGTTCACACGACGAAGCCCTTTCTTTCGACTTAAAGGGCCTTTTAAACCGGTTTCTTTACTCCACCTCTGATGAGGGGATTAGCGATAAAATCGGCCTTAGCGGGTCGGAATTGGGGTAGTGTGGATGGAATTCGACGTTATTGGCCTCCGGGAGCTATACCACAGTGCTTCATTGTGACCGCTCTGGACAGCACTCTCAACTCAGATGCACTGACCAGGTAGACAGGAAAAGCCCCGCGAACGTTTGAATTTCATTTCCTGTTTGGTCAGCGTGGAGAGCACAGGTGACCACGCAGAGCTCATCAGCACAGGTAACCGTGATGGAGTCCCAGGATCGCAAAAGAGCTCCATCATGGACCGAACGGGAGGTACGGGATCTGCTCGCCATATGGGGAGATGAATCAGTGCTAGCTGAACTCCATAGCAGTAAACGAAATGGCAAAATATTAGAAAAGGTCTCCAAGGCCATGAAGGACAGAGGCCATAACAGGGACGCACAGCAGTGCCGCGTGAAAATTAAAGAGCTAAGGCAAGCCTACCACAAAGCCAGAGAGGCAAACGGAAGGTCTGGGGCACAGCCGCAAACATGCCGCTTCTACGCGGAGCTGCATGCCATGCTAGGGGGTGCAGCCACCACTACCCCAACCGTGTGCTATGACTCCTTCACTGGAGAAACACACAGGGAAGCGGGTTCAGGGTACGAGGAAGATGAGGATGAAGATAATGTAGATAGCTCACAGCAGCAAGGAAGCAGAGAAACCGGTTTCCCCAACAGCCAGGATATATTTATCACCCTGGACCTGGAACCAGTAACCGCCGAACTCACCCAAGGCGTGCTCCCAGACCCTGAGGGCACACAGGGGACCTCTGGTGAGTGTACCTTTGTAAATATTACACATGGTTTAAAAGCAAGCGTGTTTAATGATTAATGATTAATTTGCCCTGGCAGTTGCGGCCAGTACAGCTACTGGAAAAGTCTGTTAACGTGTATGGGGATGGAGCGGAAATCTTCCAGGGACATCTCCAGAAAGCTCTCCTTCATGTACTCCCAAAGCCTTTGCAAAAGGTTTCTGGGGAGGGCTGCCTTATCCCGTCCGCCATGGTAGGACACTTTACCACGCCAGGCCAGTAGCACGTAGTCTGGAATCATTGCATAACAAAGCATGGCAGCATATGGTCCCGGTGTTTGCTGGCATGCAGACAACATCCATTCCTTATCGCTCTTTGTTATCCTCAGGAGAGTGATATCATTCACGGTCACCTGGTTGAAATGGGGCAATTTTATTAAGGGGACATTCAGAGGTGCCCCTTCCTGCTCTGCTGAACAGAAATATTCCCCGCTGTTAGCCACGCGGTGGGGGGGGAGGGGTGAAGTGATCATCCCAGAGAATTGGGTGTGTGGGGGAGGGGAATTAGTTGGGTTTGTGCTGCATGTTAACCCGGAAACCGCAGCCCCTGCTTTTACATTGCAAACTCATTTTAAATGGCCAACCCAACGGGTGCTTGGTATGGGAAATGAGGGCGCTACTGTTTGAAACCATTCCCACATGTTAAGAAGGTTAAAAAAGCCAAAAGACTGTGGCTTACCATGGCTGCCTGCAAGCCGAAATCTGTTGCCTGGCACTGCGTGAGTGATCTCTCACACCAAACCGGCAGGCCCTCAATATAAGAGGAAAAATGCGACCTTGTAACGAAAGCACATGTGTTGTGTAATGTGAACAGCAAAATTTAACGTGAAAGAGTGTACCCATTGTTCTCTAAAATGTGTCTTTTTTAACCACCTCTCCCTTCTCCTCCACCAGCTGCAAATGTTTCTCCTTCACAGAGGCTAGTGAAGATTAGAAGGAGAAAACGGCGGACTCGGGATGATATGTTCACGGAGCTCCAGATGTCCTCCCATACTGAAAGAGCACAGCAGAATGCATGGAGGCAGTCAATGTCAGACTACAGAAAAGCACAGTATGAACGAGAGGAGAGGTGGCGGGCTGAATCGCGGGATGAACAGAGCAAGTGGCGGGCTGAAGATGATAGGTGGCGTCAGCTTGCAGACAGAAGGCAAGAGTCGATGCTCCGGCTGCTGGAGCATCAAACTGATATGCTCCAGCGTATGGTTGAGCTGCAGGAAAGGCAGCAGGAGCAGAGACCGCCGCTACAGCCCCTGTGTAACCAACAGCCCTCCTCCCCAAGTTCCATAGCCTCCTCACCCAGACGCCCAAGAACACGGTGCGGGGGCCTCCGGCCACCCAGTCACTCCACCCCAGATGATTGCCCGAGCATCAGAAGGCTGGCCTTCAATAAGAGTTAAAGTTTTAAACTGCAGTGTGTCCTTTTCCTTCCCTCCTCCCCCACCCATCCCGGGCTACCTTGGCAATTATCCCCCTAGTTGTGTGATGAATTAATAAAGAATGCATGAATGTGAAGTAACAATTACTTTATTGCCTCTGCAAGCGGTGCTCGAAGGGGGGAGGGGAGGGTGGGGTGGTTGGTTTACAGGGAAGTAGAGTGATCCGGGTGGGGTGGGGGCGGAGGGTTCATCAAGGAGAAACAAACAGAAGTTTCACACTGTAGCCTGGCCAGTCACAAAACTCGTTTTCAAAGCTTCTCTGATGCGCACCACGCTCTGCTGTGCTCTTCTAACCGCCCTGGTGTCTGGCTGTGCGTAATCAGCGGCCAGGCAATTTGCCTCAACCTCCCACCCCGCCATAAATGTCTCCCCCTTACTCTCACAGATATTGTGGAGCGCACAGCAAGCAGCAATAACAATGGGGATATTCTTTTCGCTGAGGTCTGAGCGAGTCAGTAAGCTGCGCTAGCGCGCTTTTAAACGTCCAAATGCACATTCCACCACCATTTGGCACTTGCTCAGCCTGTAGTTGAACAGGTCCTGACTACTGTCCAGGCTGCCTGTGTACGGCTTCATGAGCCATGGCATTAAGAGGTAGGCTGGGTCCCCAAGGATCATGATAGGTATTTCAACATCCCCAACGGTTATTTTCTGGTCCGGGAAGAAAGTCCCTTCCTCCAGCTTTCGAAACAGACCAGAGTGCCTGAAGACGCGAGCATCATGTACTTTTCCCGGCCATCCCACGTTGATGTTGGTGAAACGTCCGTTGTGATCCACCAGGGCTTGCAGCAGCATTGAAAAGTACCCCTTGCGGTTTATGTACTCGGTGGCTTGGTGCTCCGGTGCCAAGATAGGGATATGGGTTCCGTCTATCGCCCCACCACAGTTTGGGAATCCCATTGCAGCAAAGCCATCCACTATGGCCTGCACATTTCCCAGAGTCACTACCCTTGATATCACCAGGTCTTTGATTGCCCTGGCAACTTGGATCACAGCAGCCCCCACAGTAGATTTGCCCACTCCAAATTGATTCCCGACTGACCGGTAGCTGTCTGGCGTTGCAAGCTTCCACAGGGCTATCGCCACTTGCTTCTCAACTGTGAGGGCTACTCTCATCCTGGTATTCTGGTGCTTCAGGGCAGGGGAAAGCAAGTCACAAAGTTCCATGAAAGTGCCCTTGCGCATGCGAAAGTTTCGCAGCCATTGGGAATCGTCCCACACCTGCAGCACGATGCGGTCCCACCAGTCTGTGCTTGTTTCCCGGGCCCAGAATCGGCGTTCCACGGCATGAACCTGCCCCAGTAACACCATGATTTGCACATTGCTGGGGCCTGTGCCTTGTGAGAGGTCTATGTCCATGTCAGTTTCCTCATCACTCTCGTTGCCGCGCTGCAATCGCCTCCTCGGCTGGTCCTGGTTTTGCTTTGGCATGTCCTGGCTCTGCATATACTCCAGGACAATGCACGTGGTGTTCATAGTGCTCATAATTGCCGCGGTGATCTGAGCGGGCTCCATGATCCCAGTGCTGTGGCGTCTGGTCTGAAAAAAGGCACGAAACTAGTATCTGATGGACAGAGGGAGGGAGGGAGGGGCGAGTGACAACATGGCGTACAGGTACAGGGAATTAAAATCAACAAAGGTGGCTGTTTATCAGGAAGAAACACAAACAACTGTCACACAGAATGCCCCCCCCTCCCAAAGATTGAACTCAAAACCCTGGGTTTAGCAGGCCATTGATTTCACGAAGGGAAGGGGAAGCAAATGAATACAGAACAAATCTATTTTTTACATCTTAAGCTGGCAGACGACGGTGCAGCATGACTGATAGCCCTCGGCATCTTCTGGGTGCTTGGCAGAAAATACTGGGCGCTTGGCAGAAAATAGCATACTACGACTGATAGCCATCATCGTCAAGACAGTTCGATAGGACTGAGCATGTCTGCCCAGGTGCCCATGATTGACAGCCACTGCAGTATGATGACGACGGATACCAGTCGTAATATACCATCTTCTACCAAAAGGCAAGGGGCTGCTGCTGTGTGCAATGCAGCCCCACGTCTGCCAGCCCCACGTCTGCCAGCACCCAGATCGCCGATGAAGGCTACCAGTCAAACTGCACCGTCTACTGCCAAAAGGCAATTAGCTGCTGCTGTGTAGCAATGCAGTACCACGTCTGCCGGCACCCAGAGGGCATATGGTGACGGTGAGCTGAGCTGAGCGGGCTCCATGCTTGGCGTGGTATGTTGTCTGCACAGGTAACCCAGGTAAAAAGGCGTGAATCGATTGTCTGCCGTTGCTCTGACGAAGGGGGAGGTGCCTGACGACATGTACCCAGAACCCCCCACGACACTGTTTTGCATCATTCAGGCATTGGGATCTCAACCCAGAATTCCAATGGGCGGCGGATACTGTGGGAACTGTGGGATAGCTACCCACAGTGCAATGCTCCAGAAGTCGACGCTAGCCTCGGTACTGTGGACGCGGTCCGCCGACTTAATGCACTTAGAGCATTTTATGTGGGGACACACACAATCGGCTGTATACAACCGATTTCTATAAAACTGGCTTCTATAAATTCGACCTAATTTCGTAGTGTAGACATACCCTAACACGGCTGCTACTCTGAAACTTATCCCAAGGGGATTCTCTGACACGCTTCAAACCAAACACACTGCTTCAGGTAGAATAAACAACAACTTAATTAACTACAAAGATCGATTTTAAGTGATTCTAAGTCAAAACATAACAAGTCAGATTTGGTCACATGAAATAAAAGCAAAACACATTATAAGCTGATCTTAACACTTTCAATGCCCTTACAAATTTAGATGCTTCTCACCACAGGCTGTCTGGTTGCCCTTCAGCCTGGCTCTCCCCTTTGATCAGTGCTTCAGTCACTTGGTGGTGATGTCTGTAGATGAAGGTGGAAGAGAGAGGAAGAGCATGGCAAACGTCTCTCCCTTTTATCATGTCCTTTCTTCCCTCTTGGCTTTGCCCCCCCCCACTTTAGAGTCAGGTGAGCATTACCTCATCACAGTCCCAAACTGACCAAAGGAAGGGGGGTGACTCACTCGAGAGTCCAACAGATCCTTTGTTGTTGCCTAGGCCAGTGTCCTTTTTCCCTGTGAGGATGGGCTGGGTTTGTCCCGTACATGCCGTGACGAGGTGTGAACTGTCCCTCTGCTTCTGGAGAGTTTTTGCCTAGGCTTGCTTTAAGCCATGAGGACACATTTTCAGCCTTATAACTATATACATAAAATTACAACCTATAACATTACTATAACAATGATTACTATAACAACAATGCTCAGTACATCATGAGCCTTCCAGAGACACCCGACATGACAAACTTTGCATTAGATACCACACAATCATATTATAAGGATGAACATGGGGGTACTGGGTGTTCCCCCGAGGTACAGAATATCACAAAGGCGTCCATCCATTCTGTATTTTAAGGGCTGTTCTTTACCTGGTGCCTAATGTGCCATGACCCACATCCAATAAGGAGTTATGAGCATTCGATCAGATAAAAAGCATGTTTTCAAGCAATCATCATCCAAAGGATCAGACACTGTGATACTAATACAAAATGTTTTATTCATTATACAAAATCATGTATGATGTTCCTGAAAAACTTATACTTAAATGTATACTGGTGAGCAAAATAGGGTCAGGTCAATGGCACGGTGTAACAAGGCACCCCTCACTTCCTCGTGTCTAGATCTGGGAAAGTAGCTCTCACACGACGAGGTGCCCCACTTCTGCTCTCTGCTTGCTTTGTGATAGTTTTCTTCCAGTGACTTGGCCCTCCAGCCAGGTCTCCATTTACTCCATCCCTTCTGGGGTTACAAAGACCAACAAAACCACTTTCCAAATGCCTTCTTCAGATGATGTTCAGCCCCAGCTCAGAGTTCTGTGCCACTATACCAGTGGCTGGCTGGGAAACCTGGGCCCACCCACTGCACCAGGTTCTGGCCTAGGGCCCTATAACCAGCAGTCCAGATATGCTCCATCCCCATCCCTGTTGCGGTTTCCCTGGGCTCCTTCCTGCACAGCCTCTCTCTCTCTTCCCTTGCCTGTTTTGGGGTTTACCATGGGAGCATATGTACTCCCCATGGCTACTTCACCCCCTCCTCGTCTCTTGCTAGAGTTCTTACTTCAGGACAGGATCTCAGGACTACTCTCCCCCTAGACTTCCTCCTTTTCCCTGATGACCTCCCTCATCCCAGGAAGTGACCAACCACCTTCCCCTACAGCCCCTTTCGGCCTTTTGCCTTTATAGTGCAATCCCAGCCCTTCCCCAGCTTGGCTTAACTCTTAATTAACCCTGTCCTTCTCTCTTGCGAGTGACACCAACTAACCTAATCAGCCTCCTGGGCCCTCGTGAATCTTATCAGGGCTGGTGTAGGGTACAAACCCTATCACACCCAGCAAAGATAGAAACCTCTCTGAACTAAATGAAATGGGTTAACACAAAACATTTTAAGGCAAGAGTTGTGTTCAAAACTTGTGGTCCTGAGCCAGAAGTTGACATGAAATTTACAGCCCTATTTCAAATCCCTGTGACCTACCTCTAGAAGAGTCCACAATACTGCTCCTAAAGAGCCCATCTTTGCAGTGCAAATAGAAAGAGAGGGCACTGTATGGAGAACCAAGCAATGAGAAAAATCCCTATGTGTTAGATGATCAACCCTGGAACACAGAGGAGAATGTAACAGCTTTTCCTCTATAGCTGATTCCACGCCATCACCCACTCTCCTTCCCCACAGCTACTCTTGTGTAGTCTTCTTACAGTTCTCTTTTAATTTCCAGAAAATAGATTAGTAGGACAGTAGCTCCTAGAAGCTCCAACGGAGAGCAGGACTCCTTTGTGCTAGGCACTGTACTAACAGACTGCCTCTGTCCCAGAGAGCTCACAAGCTAGACGAGGCAAAAAGAGGGACAGAGAGATGAACTGATTTGCCCAAGTTCACCTAGGAAGTTAGTGGCAATAGTGGGAATAAATCCCAGGTCTCAGAAATCTCAGTGTTTTCCCCACTGGACCACACCACTTTCTTGAATGTGGTGTGGTCATCTGAACTGCAGTGTACAGTATTTTCCTAGAACACTGTAAAAAATATTTGTTTTAAAATTAAACATTTTTTTTTCTTTTTCACAGCATCATCCAATTCTTTTAAAACCCTGCCACAGTAACTCATTCCTAATCCTTAATATAGATAACTAGCTCAAAACAAACAGGCCCTTTTGTAGGATTGACAGTATTACATTTTTATCATATCATAAGCTTACAGCTAATACGTGGACACTTTACAGGGATAAATTCTCTGAAAGGACGTGGATGGTGCACACACAGAGCTATTATTTGTTTATCAGGTTTTGTGAGCACATCTCCCACATAATGGTTTCAAAGTTTAGCCTTTAAAATGCAGAGTGAGCTAACATTTCAAGGCTTGGCACTCTTTTGCCCTGATCAGCTCTCATAAGACAACAAGCTGATTCATACATGTCTCAGAGGTGGTTTAAATTACATATTTCTACCGAGCAGAATAGATGCGTGGCAACATTTTACATCAGAGACTAATTACTTAAGATGGACCCAAACCAAAACCACACATCCAAACACTCCTGAACTTTGGAATACTTTGGATATACAACTGTTCTTTTTGATCTAGGATTTTATATTTTGCCCATCACACTATACCCAGATGTATAGACACTCTTTTCTCAATCTATGCATTATATAACTTTTTTAACATTAGCTTTAATACAAATTTTATATCTGAGAACCTCTGATCTGTGTAGATATAGGGCTAAACATTGAGATTGGATTCTATCTCTATCATGGGCCAAAACAAGACCCCTGATCCAAACAACCCCAAACTTTGGTAAAAAAGTTGGGTTTGGCTTTGAACTTGACTGTGACTCATCTCCATCTCCACTAAATGCATCCTTTTAGATATTCTGGTGAAGAGTACAATAGGGATGTCTATAAATTCAATACATTATAGATAACAAAAATACGGCAGGTATTAATTTTGTCTGATTTGTAGCCATGTGTATATTCCTGACACTTATCCAGAAAATCTTAATTATGACCTCATACTTCCCTCAAAAACATGTAGTGCACCACAAAATTAGCCTGTGAACATATGTCAACACAGAATATTTGCTAATGTTGCTGAGGCTATAAATAAGGGTTTGTGTTACACTGTGTGGGAGATAAATACGTAGTGTGCTTCCTTCTCTGTTGGAAGAAGAAGTAGGTCCCTTATTAAGATTCCATGTCTGTCACAGTCAATAGAAATGTGCTGCATGGGTGCAAAAGTCTGAGGTGTCTCAGAACTTGGTGTTTCCTTGCTTTTGTACAGGGTGATGTCACACTTATCCAATATCAACTCCTATCCAAAGTCATTTTTGTTAAAGGGCTAAGTATAATGATGTGAGATCCCATCCCACATGGCCCAGGCATGGGGACTGAGCTGGTCCCTGGTGAGGAAAGTGTTTCCCTGGTGAGGATATTAGGGAAACTCATCCCTGGAGAGTCCAACCCCTAGAAAGGTGAATAAGACAAGTCCTTACTAGCCTGCACACAGGGAGAGCAACTTCCAAGCAAGAGAGGAGTGGGGGGGACACCTACCAGGGAGTGAATCCTTTCCACCTGTCTCTCCCCCGGCCACATTTGCCCCCATCATTAATATTTAGAGTTTTTCTGCAGTGTTGGGGTAACTTGGCAGTCTTTAACTCCCCTCCTGGCACTCTGGGCAAATGACTATTTTTCCCCCTTATATCATCGCCATTTCCATAGTATCTGAGCACCATGCAAACTTTAATGTATTTATCTTCACAACACCCTGGTGAAGTAGGGATTATGCCCATTTTACAAGTGGAAAACTGAGGCACAGAGAGGTTAAGTGACTTGCTCAAGGTCACTTAGGAAATCTATAGAAGAGCAGGGCCCTCAGCCCAGATGTCCCAAACCCTAGACCATACTTCCACTTCTTTAGAGGCAGAGGGCAAAGAGTAAGTAGGCCCAATGTTCCTCAGTTTTCTAGGTATCTATTTCAGGGAGGCCTGCTGTCCTTGCACTATAGCTACAAAACAGCCTATTGGCCAGAGTTGTGGGGGAGAAGCAGGGCTTTATAGACTCTATTAGGGAGATCCTTGCCCATAATCCTTACCTCAAATTGTCTCCTAGGGCCAAGCCAATAAAAGGCCATGTATCTGTTTCACCCAGTTTAATCAAAAGGGTAGGTTAGAAGCACCTATGTATTTTAGCTGCAGGACAGAATCTATAGCTCATTTCCTCCCCTTCTAGTGTAAATGAACATTTGAGTTTATATGACTCAGCCTTTTCCATTGATTAGCAGATCAAATAAAATGTATGCAGTACAGAATGGAATTATTCATTTTGCCCCAGTCCTACCACTTTTTACTGAAGCTCAAAGAACTTGGGAGAAACCTGCCTAGCTAGCATGCTTGCTTCTTTGAAAAGAAAAAAGCATAAAACAATCTTGAAAGTTCCTTTAGCAGATCAGACTGGGATAAGCTCAGCAAAAGCATCCAATGGAGAGAAAGGCTTGAACATTAGATATTTTGAAAATAAAATGTTTTGGGATCTCACCGCCCAAGTACAACTTTCAAACTAGTGCTGAGTGTTCAGCATCTGTATCCATATTTGGGCATCTAAATAAGTGACCTGAAATCAAGGGTAATTATGGGTGTTCAGCAGCTCTGAAAAATAGGTCAAATTATTTAAGTGCCTACATATGAACTCAGAAGCCTAGTTTTATGCACCTAATTTTGAAAAAAATTGATCTAAGTAGGTCAACATTTTTACTCCCCAAAATCTTAGGAAATGAATGACAAGTCTCACCCTTGTAACCATTGGCCATGCACCATTTACCCTCCATTTACATTAGTTCTTTCCAGGACAACTTGAGATTTTGCTTTCAGTGAATGCCTCAGTAATAGAGTTTGGCCATAAGAAAAGTGGTCAAAATGGAAAGGACTTGAAAGTTGTGCAATGATGGGGACCATACTGCTGAATTAAAGCCCTTGCTGAAGTATATTTCACATTGCCTATATCATCTGTGTCAGTCACACTAAGAACGGAAAGGGAAAATATTTTGTAAAATATTATTAGTTTATATATATATCTCCAAGGGCACTTTCCCCAGCATACTGGGGTCCCTTGGATGCAAGGGGAGGCTTTTCTTTAATTTGTTTGTTGCCAGATAATGCCCTGGGAGAGCTGTTTGAAATTCCATTTAGTTAAAATATGTTGTTTTGTCAATATCAAAATTATTTTGCACAGACATATCAGTTTTGATAAAGTTTTTGTTAGGAAGGTTTATGAGAGAGAAAGATATTCAGATTCTGTAATCCGCCTCATGCGCTAGTCGAGGATGTGATAGACACTAGCCCAAGTTCCTGCTCTGCCTGGTTCAGAGTGATCTGGGACATAGGTGCTGGAACTAGGGGTGCTGGGGGTGCTTCCTCACCCCCTGGCTTGAAGTGGTTTCCATTATATACAGGGTTTACAGTTTGGTTCAATGGCTCTCAGCACCCCCACTATAAAAATTGTCCCGGCACCTATGATCTGGGATGAAAACCTCTCCTCTGAAACAGGCAGAATAGGGATTTGAATACAGGGCACCCACATCCCAGGCCAGTGCCCTAAGGACAGATACACCACTTCCTGAACTGAAAAGCTCAGCTTTTGATCTAAAAACTGACATTTCAACCCAGTTAGATTTTTATGAAAATGTTTGAAAAGTTTTGTTTTAGTTCCAAGGTGGAATTAAAATTTTGTTTGAAACCTCGAAATTGCAGCGAAATGGTATTGTCACCCTTAGGCCAGCTCTAGCCCAAAGGGGCCCTAGACTGCATGGAACGTGTCAGGGAAAGTTGTTAGTCAGAGCTCCAAGCTGTTGTAAGCAAAGTGGCACATGCATTTTAGGTTCTGTCAAGGAACAGCACAGTAGGGTCTTATCTGACAAACTGGGAGGAACAAGGGGAAAACAGATGACCAATCTGGCAATAAAAATCAATAAAAAGTTATGCCAGAGCAAGACATTCAGCCTAACTGCTTGACACATTTTGGAGACAGAAAATGTGACAGCTAATATGCCTGTGGGAGGAAGCCTCTCTGAACCTAGTGATTTTCCACAGCTTTCTGTCACTGGTATAGAATGCTGAAGCTCTGTTTGTTTGGCATCTCCCACAGTCACCAACCTCAGAAATTCCTCACCAGTTTGGTCAATGTTGTTGCGTTTTTTGATAATTAATGTTTATATGAATAGCCTGAAGGAGCTCACAGGCTTTATGATGGGCATAGTCTTATAAACTGAAAAACAAAAATGGAATATTTTTGACTTGAAGACCAGGGTGATTTTGCCTGAGGAGAATAAAAATAGATTATTATTCACAGTTAAGTTCCTTATCTAGTCTTCAATTGGTCTATTTTTCTATGTACTTATATGGCCCTTCATCATCTTAATACTTGGGAGGTACTCAGATGTTAATAGAAACAACAGTCCTCCTTCTGTGTGTGTGTGTGTGTGTGTGTGTGTGTGTGTGTGTGTGTGTGTGTGTGTGTGTGTGAGAGAGAGAGAGAGAGAGATTTAAAGGGAAAATAAGTCAAAGAAATGAATTTTGGTTTTAGTTCCACCACTAGATGTGATGGTAGCTACACAATCCAAGTCAAGTTCCTGTGAAAGTTCTATATCCATCATTTAGGTGTTTATATGCCCCCTCCCCCCCAACAGGATCTGAATGCATCACAATCTTTAATCTATTTATCCTCATATCAAGACCCGCTGAGATATGGAAGTACTATTATTCCCATTTTACACTATAACATCTTAATGATTGGACCACCTTTCCTCTGGGTACGTCTACACTACGAGATTAATTCGAATTTAGATAATTCGAATTTGGGAAACAGATTGTATAAATTCGATTGTGCGCGGCCACACTAAGCACATTAATTCGGTTTTTAACCACATTAATTCGGTGGTGTGCGGCCACACTACCCCATTAATTTTAACCACATTAATTCGGTGGTGTGCGGCCACACTACCCCAATTCGAATTTACAAAATCGATTTTGGTGCTACTCCGCTTGTCGGGGTGGAGTACAGAAATCGATTTTAAGCGCCCTTTAATTCGAAGTAACTGGCTCCGTTGTGTGGACGGGTTAAGGATTAATTCGGATTAACGCAGCTAAATCCGAATTAAAGTCGTAGTGTAGACCAGGCCTCTGTCTCTTGAGCTCATCAGCCCCTCCCTTCCTTGGCCCACTTCCACCGCTTGGTCAACAGTTTCATTGTTACAGTGGAATAGAGCTATTGAGGAAGGGAGACCTCTTCACTTCCAAAGCCCAAACAGGAGATGCCATGTGTGACATAGGCACAAAATGAAAGAACAAATATATTCAAATGGGAGACTTAAGTTGCTTTAGCAACCCTTTCTGTAACCTCAGTTTCATGATTCTGAATATCTGGTGGAAACAATGATCAATGATAAAAGTGAGGGGACAGCAAATTCATGTGGCACATAGATAACTTTCAGACTAGAATGAGTGATTTCCATCAAAATGAGGGACATTTAGATGCTATGGCAGAAGCTCATGTTTACAGGACAGGCACTCTCTCAGGTAGCTAATGCCAGTCCCATGAATGTTTTGACTATTAGGACAGGGAACTTGAACTGACTCTACATTCAGTGGGAAGCTAGTGCAGGGAATGGAGCACTGGAGTGATGTGTTCATGGGCACTCAGACCATACTAAGGTGATGAGTGTGATCTAAGTAGGGCCCTACTAAATCCATAGCGATGTAAAACACATCACAGACTGAAATCTGAGCTTTTGTGTGCTTTTACCCTATACTGTACAGATTTCATGGGGAAGACCAGTGTTTCTCAGATTGGGGGTCCTGACCCAAAAGAGGGTTGCACGGGGGTCACAAGGATATTTTAGCGGGGGGCGGGGGGGAGGTTGCAGTATTGCCACCCTTACTTCTGACCTGCCTTCAGAGCTGGGTGGCCAGAGAGCAGCATCTCTAAAGGTGGCGCTCCACCAGCAGTAGCACAGAAGTAAGGGTGGCAATACCATACCATCGCTTCAGAGCTGGGCAGCCGGAGAGTGGTGGCTGATGACTGATGGCCCAGCTCTGCAGGCAGCAGTGCAGAAGTAAGGGTGGCAGTACCATACCAGGCCATCCTTACTTCTGCGCTGCTGCTGGCAGCAGCTCTGCCTTCAGAGCTGGCCTCCTGGCCAGCAGCCACCGCTCTGAAGCTGCCCAGCTCTGAAAGCAGCACGGCTGCTAGCAGCAGCACAGAAGCACAACCCCCCCTACAATAATCTTGTGACTCCCAACTCCTTTTTGGATCAGGATCCCTACAATTACAACAGCTGAAATCATGAAATTATGATTTTTAGAATCCTATGTCCATGAAATGGACCATGAATTTGGTAGGGCCCTAGATATAAGACTCTGAATAGAATAGAACACAGTACAATGAATGGTGACTTGTGTTGCTAAGAAGGCAAGCTACTGTGTGTTGTACCAGTTGGAGCTTTTTCAGGGTGTGTGGTGTCATTTTGAGTTATAATAGGTTACATGCTTTAAACACCATGGTCAGGTTTGTATCTGATAGAATGGGGCATAATCTTCTGGCCTGTTGTAAATAGAAGTGGGCTTTTTTTTTCTTTTTTTTTTTTAACCACAAAAGCTCTTCAGGCATTTGATATCACTGATTAGTCCAAAAGATTTCTGCAGCTAACTGCCCATGTAATAACCTGAAGGCAGATAACTTCAATAATGGGGGATGCTGTAGAGAAGGCAAGTTCTCCAAAGCACCTTCCTACTAGTTTTTCTTGGGTCCAAGTTGCTCTTCACCAAGATGCTGATTTAGCTAGATATGGAGAATGCTGGGAGATGGTGCTCTTTATTTTTGATATAACGAAGATGAGACGCACAAGGGCTCTCAAAGAACCTGTGTCTCAAAAATCTTGAAACAGTGCTCCCTAAATAGGGTTTAACTAACCAAGGTATCAGCTGTGAATCTACTGAAACAATGAAAGACTAAGATGGCTTTTATGAATGGAAAATGAATCACTGGCTGCTCTGTGTACAATGTTCAGGAATAAAGTTGTTTCTTGATTTGGGGTGATATGTGAACTTCAATATGGGGGCAAAATTAAAGTTATTTGGGTGCCTTGAACAGTGAAATTTCATATTTCCCCTTTTTCTTCCTTTTTGTGTGTGTGATTTTAACTTTGAATTCCCTGACTTCTTACAAAAACTATAATTTTTTTTTGTAAAAATGTTTTCCCTTGAGTTAAGGATGAAAGTAAATATCAGTAATTTCAAGATTCAATTAAGCTTTTTCTTATTGGTTTTTGAAAATATATATAGAGAGAATGAGAAAATAATTTTTAAATGTATTATTATTTTTTTCACTTTTATAGAGTTCAGGCCTGGCTCCCAAAATGAAGGGAAGAGACAGTCAATTTCTTAGCTGTAGGATTGACTCGTGTCAGCAATTAATGGCATTTCTAGTTACTGATCTGGCTGAGATCCAGGTGAGAAAACACCACTTTCCTACACCCCACATCAGTAATATAGCAGCTAAACAGGTGCAAATATGTATGCAGTGCATTAACTTCTGTTTATCTTCCAAGGGCATGCTCCTGGGAGGTGCTGAGTCCCCTCAATTCTTATTGACTTCATTAGGTGTTGAGGGGGCAACATCATCTCACATGATCCTGCCCCAGGACAGTCTTTTTTTAACCTTCCTTTCAACAAGCAAATTGTGTGGAGGAGCATTAAAGGGATTATGTATTTTAACAGAGGTGGAAACAATCAATCACACAAGTGAGTTGGCGTTCATTTAAATACTTTCAACAGGTGATGCCCAATAGCACAAAAGCTCCTGCATTCCTGGATGAGAAAACAAAAATAAGTGTCTGAGGTTGCTATTTACTGAGGGACCAGTTCCTGGCCCCATTGGAATCAGTGGAATTTTCCCTATTGAAGCCAGTGGGATCAGAATTTGACCCTTCGTGCATGGTTGAATTGTTAAACGAGGTGGGGGTTCTAACTGCATTACAAAATGTAGACAATGCGTTTCAGCATTTAAGCATTTACATATTATTTACATATTATTATGTAACCTCTTCTGTTTGTAATGCTTTACATTCACAACAAATCAGCATTAGAGCATTATATACTCTCCTTGCACAGGAGTAAATGACATGCAAGTCAGTAGATAGTCAGCACCTATAGCCAATGTAAACTTCAGGGGAAATTTAGGGAAGTAGAATGTAGTTGTCTGAGTCAGAATTTGGCCAGGATCGGGGGGATTAATACCCCTAACTCTTACAAAAAGAGACATGGGACTTTTAATTATCATAAGTGGATGGGACTTTTTTAATTAAACAACAAAAAAATGTCTGTTTGAAATTTTCTGATTCTTGCAATTAGGAATCAAAACATTTCTGAGGGTGATTTCTAACAGCAAAGCAATAACATTCAGGGTGTGATATCAGAAAAGGTGCCTTTTGCACACTGATCTGATGTAAAAATTGCCATCCCAGAACAGACCACCTAGGCTGTCCATCAATGATCAACGCTGAATGTTTCAGGGGATGGCATAAAGCCTTCATAGTGCAGTTCATTGTGCAGTAGCGTATCATTGGAGAAGGGATAGGGCTCCCAACTTTCTATTTGTACAAAACCGAACACCCTTGCCCTGCCCCGCCCATGCCTGCCCCATCTCCGAGACCCTGCCCCCACTCACGCTATCCCCTGTCCCTCTGTTGCTCGCTCTCCCCACCTTCGCTCACTTGCTCATTTTCACCAGGCTGGCGCAGGGGGCAGGAGTGCGGGAGGGGGTCAGGTGCAGGCTCCAGGGTGGGGCCAGAAATGAAGAGTTCAGAGTGCAGGAGGGGGCTCCAGGCTGAGGCAATGGGCTGGGACATGAGAGGGGGTGAGGCCTCCAGCTGGAGGTGCAGGATCTGGAGTGGGGCCAGGGATGAGGAGTTTGGGGTACAGGAGGGGGTTCTGGGCTGGCGGGTGGAGCTCAGGGGTTTGGAGTATGGGAGGGAGCTCCAGGCTGATGCAGGAGGTTGGGGTGTGAGAGGAGGTACGGGCTCTGGGCTGGGGGTGTGGGTTCTGGGGTGGGGCCAGAAATGTGGGGTTCAGAGTGTGGGAGGGGGCTCCAGGATGGGGCAGGGGATTGGGGTGTGGGGGGGGGTGAGGGCTCCGGCTGGGGGTGCGGGCTCTGAGGAGGGGCTGGGGATGAGGGATTTGGGGTGGAGGAGGGTGCTCCGGGCTGGGACTGAGGGGTTTGGAGGTCAGGCGGGGGCTTTGGGCTGGGGCAGGAGGTTGGAGTGCGGGGGGTTGGGGTGAGGGCTCAAGCTGGTGGTGCGGGCTCTGAGGAGGGGCTAGGGACAAGAGGCTTGGGGTGCAGGAGGGTGCTCCAGGCTGGAATTGAGGGGTTCAGAGGGTGGGAGGAGGATTAGGGCTGGGGCAAGGGGTTGGGGCCCAGGAGTGGTTCGGGGTGCAGGCAGCTCCCGGAAGCAGCGGCATGTCCCCCCTCCAACTCCAATGCAGAGGCACGGCCACGCAGCTCTGCACACTTCCCTGTCCACAGGCGCTGCCCCCGCAGCTCCCATTGGCTGTGGTTCCTGGCCAATGGGAGCTTTGGGGACGGTGCTTGGGGCAGGGGCAGCGTGCGGAGCCCCCTGGCTGCCCCTATGCATAGGAGCCAGAAGGGGGACATGCTGGCTGCTTCCCGGGAGCCGCGCAGCGTGGAAGCTAGCAGGGAGCCTGCCAGCCCCGCTGCATGGTGCTGCCAACCAGACAGTCAATGGCCCGGTCAGCGGTGATGATCGGAGCTGCCAGGATCCCTTTTCAAGCGGGTGTTCCTGTCGAAAACCAGACACCTGGTCACACTAGGAAGGGAGAATTTCTTCCTCATGCCAACTAGTAATCAGCATATGCTATGAAACCAAATGATGGAGCTTTAAAAAATAAACAATTATTGGAAAGAAAAAGTTAGCTCACCACAACTTATGGCAGTAAACAATGATTGCTCCAGCATGAGCATTTTTTCTGACTTACCAATACTGACTGTTCAAATAAACTGATTGGACAGAAGTTTCAGAAATGTCAGAGTAGTCTCAAATCACATTTTTTTATCTGCAACTGCCAGCAATAGTGTGTGTATGAGTCTACAATACATATAGATAGCGCAACAATTTATTTTAATGTAATGCTGCCCCCTTGTGCTTTTGTATACAAGGGAGTTTTGTTAATAACCAATCCGTTTAACAAAAAAACAACAAACAAACAAAAAAGAAAAGTGATACATCAGGTTCTGCTCAGTTTTTACTTCAGGTTTAGGGTCTGAGCTTTGTTAGAGTTATTTTTACTTGAAGCAGGAATATGAGCATAGAAAGCAGGCAGCAGGCTTAGGGCCTAAGGAAATATAAAACATATATTAACATAAGATTAAAAATTGTGTGTCTAAGAAAGGAAAAATGGCATACATCAGTGAAGAAAATTAAGGTAAAGGTCAGATCAAATAAATGTCTTATTGGAAACAAATGGAAAGCAAGAATCTAGATCTTATGTATAAACCATAGTATTAGGCAGTAAAGAAACTGGCTGTAGTAAAGGAAGGCAAAATGCAAGAAAAAGCACTAAACTACTTAAAGCAGTACATAAAACATTAGTTTGGGAAAAATATTTGGATTCTTCCTCACATTATTGCCATGTTTTATGTTGAGTGAGAATAGGGACTCAGTAGCTCAGGGAACTGGATACTGGATGCAGCTTTTCATCAGTAGGTGCTTAGTTCAAATCTAGTTTGGGCTGCTAACCATTAAGAGGTCTTGTCATCTGATAGCTGTTAGGTGGTCTAAATAAAATGAGTTGCTTGGGTCAGTCCATTTCATAGTAGAAAGGTGTCAGTGTCCGAAAATTTGCACCAGACTTCTCCACTTACTGTCCCCTTTCTTGGCAGTCCCATTAGATGAGCTAAAGTATGAGGAAGCATGGCAAACGTTCTCATCCAGGGCCAGGCTAAGGCATCTTGGTGAGGGATGGAACCTGCACTCCCCATGTGGTATCTACTTTGTGGCTCAACAGAGGACTCCAGTCATTCCAGCACTTTTCATAGACCGTAAAAATTGACAAACTTCAAGAGGCAAGTGAGACACACGAGCACAATAAAAAAACATGAAAATGTAACATTTCTGTCAATACCTCTACACTTTCTGGGCCTGATTTTTTAACAAACCCAGCACCACTGAGCAACTAACTTGTTTGTCTAATTACTGCAATTGCACAACAATGACCCTATTACCTATTTGCACAAACAATATGGTACTTGATTAGTGTGTGTAGTCATGTTAAATGCATGTACAAATTAAAGCCTATCTAGTTTAAAAATCAGGTCCTCCAATTTTGAACTTTAGCAAATTGTTCTACTAATAATGTTGAAATCCCCCTACATAAAGGAAACTGACAATTCACATATATCTGTGTGCTCTGCTACAAGTTGTATCCCAGGCTACTGCCACTACCTTAAATAAAAGAACTGAGACACCAGAGTGAGATATATCAGCTATGAACTTTATTGACCGTGTTTGCACTACACAGTACTGACTACACTCCTGAATTTCTTTCCTGGTGTGCACTAGCCTCAGTGTAAAATCTGTGATGGATTCTCTGAGTAGTACACTCTTTTCCTTATATATTCTTTATATTTCACCCCTCTGTGCCTCAGTTTTCCCATCTGTAAAATGGGGATACTGATGCTCCTTCATAAAGTGCTTTGAGCTCTACTGAAAGTCCTGTATAAGAGCTAGGTGTTTATTTATGTATTATTATTACACTGCTCTAAAGCCAAAATGCTTCTGAAATAAATGTAGTCAAACTTTACTAATGCTGGGTCACTGAGAACGAAAATGATGCTTAAAATTGTTGATTGACTCTAGTTTTCAATATATGCTATTGGGTCAGTATATACGACCCTTGACTTGGGAATGGCGGAGGATAAGTGCGTTATAAAGGGAAGGGATCTCAATTTAAACCAGAAATGACAAAAATACATCTTTGACTGGATCTATGAATAAATCTATGACTGGGTTTGGACAGTACTTGCTCTTTAGGCAAAACAATGAATGATGCAATCTGAAGCTGGTATTGCGTCATACATGATATGAATTGCATCATGTTATTCCTAGAAGTCATGGATAATGCAATCATAACCAAGCTTACATCACTCTGCTGAACAAATTGCCCTATATCAGCTCTAGAAATCATACAGTGTCGTGCTCTCTTATTTGTCAGTGTTTGATTTTGCAAAGGGACACATTTCTGTTTAGCCAAAGTGAGCAGAGACGCCTCGTACTTGTGCGAACAGTGCAGATAACTTCTGCTATGTTTGTGGTGAAGTGACTTTTGCATCACAAAAGCGCAGTATAACCACTATGGTTAAGAAAGCCTATCGCCTTTATTTTGGCTGCAAAATTGGAGATCAGGACAAGAGGTGGGCCCCACACATATGCTGCAACACTTGTGCAACAAATCTTCGCCAGTGGTTGAACAGGAAAAGGAAATCTATGCCTTTTGCAGTGCCAATGATTTGGAGAGAGCCAACAGATCACACCAGCAATTGTTACTTCTGCATGGTGCCTCGAGTTGGGAAAAGTGTGTCAAAGAAGAAAAAGTGGACTGTGCATTATCCAAACATTCCATCAGCTATACGCCCAGTACCCCACGGAGAAGGACTGCCGGTTCCTGATGCACCAGAATCATTCCCACTTGAGTCAGACGAGGAAGAGGATGAACCTTCTGGTCCTGAACCATCAATGTCACAGGACCCACATTTTCTCCCATCCTCCTCCTCTGAACCACACCTCATAACACAAGCTGAACTGAATGACCTTGTCAGGGATTTGGAACTACCCAAGAGTAAGGCAGAGCTGTTGGGCTCCAGACTACAGCAGTGGAATCTCCTGGCAGGTGATGTTAGGGTTTCCATGTTCCGTGACCGTCAAAAGGATCTTGTCCCATTCTTCTTCATGGAAGGTGATCTTGTAGCCTGCAACAACATCGATGGTGTGATGGCAGCCCTCAACATCGTTCACGATCCAGATGAGTGGAGACTGTTCACTGATTCATCGAAGACGAGTCTTAAAGCTGTTTTACTGCATAATGGCAATGTTTTGCCATCAATTCCAGTTGGTCATGCAGTCCATATGAAGGAAACCTGTGACAACATGAAACAACTTTTGAGGTGCATAAACTATGACCAACATCAGTGGCAGCTTTGTGGCGATTTGAAGGTTGTTGCTCTCTTGCTTGGTCTGCAGACTGGATACACAAAGTACTGCTGTTTTCTCTGCGAATGGGATAGTCGTGCAAGAGATTCCCACTACATCAAGAAAGATTGGCCACTCCGACAGTCATTGGAGCCTGGGAGGAAAAGTGTTCAGCATCCACCACTTGTTGAATCAAGGAAGATTTTGTTACCACCCTTACACATCAAGCTGGGTCTGATGAAGAACTTTGTCAAGGTCATTGACAAAACACAAGCAGCTTTCAAGTACCTCCGTGGAAAATTTCCAAGGTTAAGTGAAGCTAAGATAAAGGAAGGTGTCTTTGTTGGTCCTCAGATTCGTGAACTTCTTCGAGATGATGCATTTGACCATGCACTGCGTGGCAAGGAAAAGACGGCATGGAAAGCCTTCCAGTTAATGGCAATAAATTTTCTTGGAAACAACAAGGCAGACAACTACAGGTTGTTGGTGGAAAACCTCCTCAAGGCATACAAAAGCCTTGATTGCAACATGTCACTAAAGATACATTTTTTGCACTCTCATCTAGATTTTTTTCCACCGAACTGCGGAGCAGTGAGCGACGAGCACGGCGAGCTATTTCACCAGGACATTGCAACAATGGAGAAACGCTATCAGGGCAAATGGAGCCCATCAATGCTTGCAGACTATTGCTGGACAGTGACAAGAGATGCTCCATTTAATGAATACAAGAAACAAGCCAAGAAGCGCCGAGTAGACACAGAATAGGACTAAACTATGTACATAATAGTTTTTTGCCTTTTGTTTCATAATAAATTTTATTTATATAACCCTTTTGCTGATTTTTAAAGTGTTACATAAACAGGACAGGTGAAATATTATCATGTAAAGCAACCATAAACACATGAAAAGACCTAGGTTTACAATTTATGATTAAAACTCTATCCACACAATATACATAGACATAAAATGTAAAAACTTAAATATCTTAGAAACAGTAGCCAATCAGTTGTTTTAATTGTCATATTTGAATTCAGCACATCAAAATCCATAATAAATAGCACATTTTATCTCTGAAGCAGACGACTTCTCAAAAATTGTAGATCAGTGTTATTATTAATAATAATATACATTTTTCCTGGGCTTTTTGTGAATTTAATGTTCATGAAAAGTGCCAAATTGACAGTCCTGAAGCCTCTTCTTTGTTCACAGAAAAAAGCTAGCATGAGAAGCAATGTACACATTTCCTTGAGATGTTCCAACCATTGTTTATACACACTGACCCAGAGTCAGCACCTACAAAGGGTGAAAGGATACTTCAGTTTTCATGATAATTCAGTCTTTGGCTA
Organism: Terrapene triunguis; assembly: GCF_002925995.2. Lineage (NCBI taxonomy): Eukaryota > Metazoa > Chordata > Testudines > Emydidae > Terrapene > Terrapene triunguis. The sequence goes on along the minus strand of NW_020664463.1, from coordinate 2,292,477 downwards.
CCAATTAGTGTCAATTGTGGTGGTGATGGTTTTGTGATACAACACACATCTATTGGGAACCAAGCTAACCTCATTACCAACTCATTTTAGATAGGCCAGTAGATTTAGTCACTGTACTGCCTGATCTAGATTCCAAATGGTGACCTAGAAGTGAAAGGCTCCTTTTCCAACTATCAATACCCTCAGCCACCAAGTCTCCTTAATTTTTCATATATTAATATACTTTTTCTGTATATATTATTTTTTGAATATGTAAAGACACACAATACATTGATGGACACATTTTATTAATTAGCAAGACCTTAAACCAGTTTTTTCTGAAGCTCTGTTCTTCCTCTTGTTCCATAACCTATTATCTTAGTTATTTATTTGTCATATGGAAACTTGACAGATTTATTTTGCAAATTTAACAGTCTATGCTGTGTTATTAGAGAGTGTGAAGCATTTAAGTATCTAAAGTGTTATCCACTGATCTTCTCTCTCTCATGAGTGTAAGATCAAGAAAGTAGTCTAGTGGGTAAATTAAGGATTTGACCCTCAGTGCCTCTGTCCATGCTAGTCATTCTTAAACTGCACTTTGCCAGGTATTGTCCAACACACAGCTCTTCTTATATTAAATTCACTGGGCCAGATTCACAAGCTGAGTTATGGCTCCTTGCCACTCTTATGGCATCAAGGGACTGTAAACCAGCTGTAAATGACCAGACAAGAATTCCCCTGTAGGAGAAAAACCTGGTTTATCAGTGTTGCAACTGTTGGGTGCCTACCCCTACTCTATCTCTCCTGGCTACTGAGAAGGAAGAGGCATTTCAGGGATGTGTTGGGCCAGGAAGCTGGGGTTATGGCAGAGCAGAGCTTTGCCACAGCAACGAAGGACCTGGCAGCACCTTCAACTTGTGTCAGGGCTGGTGCTGGCCTTGAAAATCAGGGCTTCAGAACTGTTTCCCTGATACCATCACCTCCATTCATTTTTCTGTAAAGCTCAGTGGAACCAAGATTCTGACCCTGCTTACAGTTTCCAATCTTATCTCTTGGTTTTGTTTTGTTTTTAAATAAAGATTTTAAAAGCTTGATCTTGGTTCCATTGAATTCAATGGAAAGCTTCATATTGACTTGAATAGGAGTTAGCTCAGGCCATAAATTTGCCACATTACATTCCTCAGCAACATCGCACAAATCTAGTGAACTTTTACTGTAACTCAGTTCTTTGTAAGAAAAGCATTTAGAATAGTAGTAAAATGCTTTAGTTTTTGTTTTTTTTAATCTTTGGAGAAACTATACCATTAACTGCAATCTTTTAGCACTTCTTTATCATTTTTTCAGTGTTTTCCTCATTTATTTTTATGTGGATTCTTTTCAAATACTAATTCATCATAGTCCATTGCTTGGCCTGCCTTGAATTTTACCACAGCCCTCACATGCATCTAGTGAATTTTTACTATAAATCATTTCTTTGTAAGGAATTACAGAGTAAGGCCCATCCCTTGAAATCAAGCTCAAATCTCACAAAATCAGTCTCTCATTAAATCATTAGTATTTCCTGGATTTGGCCAGGCTGAAAATTCAGCAAATGCAGCCTTTCCTGCAGTGTTTTGGTATTTCTGTTTCCAGTCCCTCTCAAAGAAAGGATGGGAAAACATAACACTTTTTTTAAAATTAAATGTATTTATCTTTATGTTTGAAAAAAGAAGCTTGGATTGATTCTTATTTAATCTGAAGTAGTCCACCGATCTGACCATATGGGAACCCAAAGTGCATCTAAGATATGTGTTGACTGAAACACATGCAGAGTCTGATAGCATATAGCATGTGTTGTGAGGAATTCATGACAAAAATAAAACTAAATACATATACCTACAAAATTACTTCAGAATAAACAAGAATTGTTTAGGGTGGCAGAAGACAGGATTTAAACCTAATTTATTGAGATTGAAATGATGCAAAGGAAAATTTAGACTAGATTTCAAAAAGCATTTCCTAATGGTGAGATCTGACAGCCTATGAAATAGTCTCCCAAGACAGAAATGCTATTGCTTGAGTCCTTTAAAATTAAAGACAAGAGCACTGAAGAATGTACTGTAGGGAACTCTTCTAAATTGGGACCCCAGATATGCACTAGCTGACTTAATTGGTATTTCCCATCATAATGTATGTGATTATAAAGCATGCTGTTATCTTATCATTACATTAATCCATAAACTCAAATATATCTCTAGTCTTACTCCATTGACAGATGCAGAATTACATCAGAGCTGAATTTGGCCCATAATGTTTAAATATGAAAAAAATTCAAACATGATTTCACCAGCCTGATGAAATAATATTATTCTAAAGCAAGGAGATTTTGTGGCTCACCAGTAAGAGTGGTAGATAATTGTATCAATGCAAACTTTATAAAAACATAACACTTATCAAATATTACATGCTAGAACAGCACTAAACTACTTAAAGCAGTAAATAAAACATTAGTTTGGGAAAGAGTTTTGGATTCTTCCTCACATTATTGCAATGTTCTATTCATGTCCCACTTCAATATTTTCTTCATTCTGCTCAGCTGAGTGACCACCATGCGATGAAACAGTTCAGTTGTATGGAGTTCAGTGTCCTTTGCGATGGTGTAGCACCTACAGCACCTCCAAGGCACAGGAATGGCACTGGTAGCAAGCTCAGTTTTCAAAACATGCATTTTAATTCACCTGTCAAGCCGAACTAAGCCTGTTTTCAGTAGCCCTTATTATTAATTTTAAACACTGTGTTAGATTGCACTGGAGCAGCATTTAAATTATGTGTTCTGTAAAATGACAACTGTGCTTTTTCTGTAAGTTAGTGAGGCTATAAAGTGCTTTTTATTTTCTTTTAAGCGGTCTGTTTTTGAATCAGTGATGTTGTATTTTGAAAAGCTGAACTACCTAAAACAAACCTCCAGTACAACAACAGCCCATTTTACTTAACCGTGTGGTTAAAGCACACTGATTAAAGCAATGACTTGGGAGCCAGGGGTCAAGCCCTGGATTCACTTTCTGACTCTGCCACAGAATCCCTTTGTGGTCATAAGAAAATCATTCAATTTCTAAGTGCCTCAGTTTGTCCTTTTAAAAAATGCATATAACACTACCAGCCTCACAATGGTTGTGACACCTAGAATCAGATTTTCAACAGCGCTCAGCACATGAGATGTTGATTAGGTCTCATCAAAAAAGTCCCATCTAACCAAGTTTTCAATGGAAAATTGATTAAACAAATGTGTTTGCTTTCTGTGGAAAACTTTGGTTTTCTACTGAAAAACTGAAATATTTTAGCCAAAAACCAAAATAGTTTGATTTTGACATGTCACCGTTGTGCTTCATGAAACTTGTAGCTCTAGTGCCTCATGCTCCCATTCTCCTCTATGGCCTGGACTACCCAGGTGGATTAAATCTCCAGTGATGCAGTAGGACCATGCAACTGCCATTATGTATTACCTCTCTTTGCCAAAAAGAGAGACAGTGATACATCATAGAAGATGTAGTCCAATCACAAAGCCCAGACTATAGAGAAGAATGGAAGAATGAGGAAACCGGACTACAACTCTTATGAGGCACCACAATGCCATTTCAAAATCTTAATATTTCATTTGGGGGCTGAAATATTTCACATTTTGATTTTTCACCGATATTTTCCGGGGGAAAATAACCATTTTCCGACAGCCCTGGCACTGAGAACTTTTTAAGATCTGGTCATTTAAGTCTTCACAGCTCTTCTGAAAATTTAGCCTTTGACATTCATAAATAATGTAGGGCCTCATTATGCTTTGATCTCTGTTATGTTCACAGAATGCACACAAAGAAGTTAGATTAAAAATATAAATACTCTTGTTGGAAGGTTGCAACTACTTTCTTTCTTAGAATGCAGACCAACGCCACAGAAAAACCCAGGAACACAGAGAGAGCGAACAGGCTGCTCCCTAAGCCAAAAAGACACCTCCCTTTAAGCTAGCTCTTTCTAGAAATAACTCTGATCTCAGACTTTCCTACAAAGCCCCTAACCTGCAAGCAGGACCAATCCCGCTCTCCACCACAAAGTAATAGCTTGCAAGTCCAACTCAGACCTCAGTACCCCACAATCTCCAGGAGGACAGACCTCTGTGACTACAAAGCATCCTATCAACGTCAATAGAAGAGTGCCCATATGGAGCTCATTGTAGGACCAGGACTTTACAGAGCCTTAGATGAAAGGTGCTATATAATTGGAAAGTATTTGTGTTATTTGGAAAGGGTACATTGTACCAGAATTTTGTCTAGCTTTTTTCTAACGTTTTCTCCATTTAAAATGTAGGTTGGGGGTTATTTTGTTTTTGTTTTGGGGTTGTTGCTGTTTTTTTCAGAGACAAATATTAGTATTTTCTCTTTGAAACGAAAGAGAAATTTGCGTGTGTTCTTTTCCCATCACTTGGCTTTCTATTCTCCAAGAAATAAACTACTTTTAATCTTTTCATGGAAAAAAAGAGAGCGAGAGAAGCTGCTGATATGAAGGATGAAACTTCAGCAATAATTACTGCACATCAAATGGGTGTGTGAAGCCCAGTAAGTAAAATGCTTTTATCATTTAGGAAAAAAATCCCCCTGAAAATCTGTTAACTGTCAGAAACAGGGTAGGGATTGCAATGCTATTCTGTTTAGCTTACCAAAAGGTTACTTTATCAAGTAACTTGTAAGTTACAGTCACACATTACTGCTGAGGGAAAAGTAATTTGTTGTAATCATTTTTAATTATAGTTATTCTTAATTATCTTTGCTGTATGTTTAAACATTAAAATACAAACAGTGCTGCCATAGCACAGATGGCTGGTGCCTGCTACACAGACTGTCAAGCTTCATTTGAACACCACAGTCTTACTTTCCCTTACAGTTGTAACTTAAAGTAGTAATTGTGGCTCAGAGAAAACACTTTATTTATGTCTTAAGAAGAGTAATGTACCTACCATACAGCCACTTAGTAGAGATGGGCTTGAATGAAAACCTTTGTTCTGAACACACCTGAATTGTGGGGGGATGGAGGGGACTGGGTAGCACGCAGGGGGATATTTGAAATCTGAACCTTCTGGATCAGAACAATGTGGCTTGATCACCAATTCTAGCACTAAAGCAGAAGAATCACATTACTGGATTATTGTTTGCTCTGGCCCTCCAACACTACTCTCTTATGTGTGTTTGAAAATTTATGATGAGAATTGTTTTTACTCTTGCACTTACTAATATAGACACCACTGTGCTAAGAACGGCTTCCACCCACATCTTAAGTATTTCTAGGATGAGGTATCACTGTAGTAGCTGAGCACTTTTAGTTTCAGTTCATGTGACTTCTCATCCCTGGAGTTCTACTTTGAGTTTTAGGTCTAAATAAGCAAAACAAGTTCAAAATTCATGATATTCCTATAATTTCCACTCAAAACAATAAATTCTCATATGTTTCTTCAAAATGGAGTTCAGATACACTCAAAATTGCAAGGGCGGGGGAGGGAATAAGATCTGTTAGCTAATAGCAGACCCATGCTAGAACGCGCGTCTTTATAGCGCGAATTTGGTTATAGCGCGGGACCATGCATGGATCCCAAATTTAATTACCTTCATTGGAATCCATGGTAACGCGGTCCCCGCGCATGGATCCAAAACCCCACGTTCTAGCGGGGGTCCGGTGCATGTTCAAGCCACTGTCTCATCTTCAAGCCACTTACCCCATTGCTGTCCAACTTTCATTCATCTGTTATGAACCTTAGACTATTGGTATTTTCCATTTATCCTTGTGTAAAAGAGGTCTTATAATTCCTATCTCCAAGGGACGTTGTGAAGCTCAGGGCAGGTCTTCACTCCAGGGGGGGTCGATTTAAGATACGCAAATTCAGCTACGCGAATAGCGTAGCTGAACTCAACGTATCGGAGCCGATTTACCCCGTTGTGAGGACGGCGGCAAAATCGACCTCCGCAGCTCCCAGGCGACGGCGCTTACTCCTACCTCCACTGGTGGAGTAAGAGCGTCGATTTGGGGATCGATTGTCGCGTCCCCACGAGACGCGATCATTCGATCCCCGAGAGATCGATTTCTACCCACCGATTCAGGCGGGTAGTGTAGACCTAGCCCAAGTCACTTAATATTTGTACGGTGATTTAAGATCCTTGCATGAAATGGCAAACAAAACAAGATTTAGGTCCAAATTTTTAGAAATGCATATGAACATGCTCAAACTCTACATGAAAAATGTCTACTGCATGAGCTCAAGTCAGGGTTGTTCATGTGCAAAAGTATAGGTGCATGCAAATCCCCACCTTGCACACAAAAAAAATGCTCTCACACTTGCACTTGAAAGTCTAGTGAACAGTCTCTGCAAACTCACAGTTACAACTGCAAACATCCTATTGTAATGAAAGTACATTGGATATGTGTTAGGAATACATCCAAACTGCACTGTAACTTAGAAAAAGCTTTCCCCATATTCTCAGTACCACAACTCTCATTGGACATACTCACTCAGCTCTTCTCAGGATTAGTCCATGAGGGTAAAATTCATTTATCTGCAGAGGACCTGCTCAAAGCTCATTTTAAGTCCTCAGAAGAGGCTGAAGTGGGTGTATAGGTTTGGTGTGAGCCCTTTACTTCAGTACAGTGCTTAGCACCATGCATGACTTGATTGTGACCTTTAGGCTCTACTGCATTATAAATGTTAAATAATGACAACAGTAATAATAAAAGGGAAGAATTTCACATTAAATAGTTAGTAATGGTGGAAAGGTGCCTGACAGTTCTGGGTATTGCATTCCTCTCTATCCATTGTAAAATTACTGCACGGGCAGCCATATGACAGAACTCTCCATGCTGTCCCATCAATACGCCTTGCTAAATGGGATTACCTCTGAGGGAAAGAGTATAGCTCACTCTTTATACCTGTATCCAATCCTTGGCCACTGTGCCAAAAGTATACTACAGTATTTAGTGCCACTTGTGTGAGTAAGTCTCTGTGATATGGACACATTTGCCACTTGAAATGGGATGAAAACTACCATATCATTTTTCATAGATGACCAAATATCCTGCACATGGTAATGACTTTCAAGCATTAATGACGTGGGTTGAAAGGCTCCATATCCCATTATCAATTTTCTGATCCACACAGTCCCCCATTGTACAGTTTTAATGTTAACTTTAATACTATTTTCATGCATTTTTAAGATGAGATTTTTTTTAACTAGACTGCAATAATTTCTCAATATTAAATAAATAATGTTACAGTGTTGAGACAATTATGATTTTTGACAGTGTTGATATATTATTGTTTCAGCTACAGAAACTCATCTGTTTCATGTTTTTAATGGACTCTTCTTTTTTGTTCTGTATCCTTCCTTTTTGATATTTTATAAGGGTATGTCTACACTACGAGAGTAGTTCGATTTTAGTTAAATCGAATATGTGCAATCGATATTAGAAAGTCGAACGTGTGTGTCCACACTAAGGACAGTAATTCGACTTTGTCAGTCCACACTACCGGGGAAAGCATCGACATTGGAAGCGGTGCACTGTGGGCAGCTATCCCACAGTTCCCGCAGTCCCCGCTGCCCATTGGAATTCTGGGTCGAGCCCCCAATGCCTTCTGGGTAAAAAAATGTGGCGAGGGTGCTTTTGGGTAACTGTCGTCATCCGTCAGTCACTACCGCCCTGCCTCCCTCCCTGAAAGCGCCGGCGGGAAATCAGTTCGCGCACTTTTTGATCAGTGACAGCGCGGACGCCACAGCACTGCGATCATGGATCCCGCTGCGACCATCGCTGCAGTTGTGGCCGTTCTCAACACCTCGCACCTTATCATACACCTTTCCCTGAGGCAGATGCAGAGAAATCAGGCGAGGAGGCTACGGCACCGCCGTGAGGGCCTGAAGTCGGAGAGTAGCACAGAGCTGTCAGAAACCACGAGCCCCAGCGCCCAGGACATCACGGTGGCAATGGGGCATGTGGATTTTGTTGAACGGCGATTCTGGGCCCGGGAAACAAGCACAGACTGGTGGGACCGCATAGTGCTTCAGGTCTGGGATGAATCCCAGTGGCTGCGAAACTTTCGCATGCGGAAGGGGACTTTCCTGGAACTTTGTGACTTGCTGTCCCCTGCCCTGAAGCGCAAGGACACCCGCATGCGAGCAGCCCTGACTGTCCAGAAGCGAGTGGCCATAGCCCTCTGGAAGCTTGCAACGCCGGACAGCTACCGGTCAGTCGCGAACCACTTTGGCGTGGGCAAATCTACCGTGGGGGTTGTTGTCATGCAAGTAGCCAAGGCAATCGTCAAGGTACTGCTGTCAAAGGTAGTGACCCTGGGAAACGCGCAGGCCATCATAGATGGCTTCGCTGCGATGGGATTCCCAAACTGCGGTGGGGCTATAGATGGGACTCACATCCCTATCCTGGGACCGGGCCACCAGGCCAGCCAGTACATCAATAGAAAGGGCTACTTTTCAATGGTGCTGCAAGCACTGGTGGACCATCGGGGACGGTTTACAAACATCTACGTCGGATGGCCGGGCAAGGTTCATGACGCTCGCGTGTTCAGGAACTCTGGTCTGTTTAGACGGCTGCAGGAAGGTATTTACTTCCCGGACCACAAGATAACTGTTGGGGATGTGGAGATGCCTACAGTGATCCTCGGGGACCCAGCCTACCCGCTAATGCCCTGGCTCATGAAGCCCTATACTGGCGCCCTGGACACAGAAAAAGAACTGTTCAACTACCGGCTGAGCAAGTGCAGAATGGTGGTGGAGTGTGCTTTTGGCCGTCTCAAGGGGAGATGGAGAAGCTTACTGACTCGCTGTGATCTCAGCGAAACCAATATCCCCATCGTTATTGCAGCTTGCTGTGTGCTCCACAATCTGTGTGAGAGCAAGGGGGAGACCTTTATGGCGGGGTGGGAGGTTGAGGCAAATAGCCTGGCTGCTGATTACGCCCAGCCAGACAGCCGGGCGATTAGAAGAGCCCAGCGGGACGCGCTGTGCATCCGGGAGGCTTTGAAAGCCAGTTTCAAGGCTGAGCAGGGTACCCAGTGACTTTTAAGTTTGTGGACACAGAAGCAGAACTTGCCCCCGTTTCTTTACCCAGTTGCCGTCGACTATCCTCTCCAATTACATAGCCCCTTCACCCCCTTCCCAAAAAATAAAATCTGTTCTGTTTTGTTAATGGACACCGTTGTCTTTATTACTGTTTTCGCGGGAATGTTTTAAACCTGGGACGCAGACTGTGGCGGGGGGCGGGTTTAGGGTTGTGATGCAAATGATGCTTCTAAACTCCAGGAATGACAGGCTCCGCGGTGGTGGACTGGTTGTTTCAACGGAGCCTGCCAGCCCTCCTGGCCAGGACTGCGTGTATGTGTCGGCTATGTGACTGTCTTGCAGGGGGAGGAGGGTTACAGATCCCCTGCTGCGCGGCTCTGTGATGCAGGGTAAGGACCGCTGCATAAGATCTGTAACTGCCCTCCCCCGCCACCAAGTCACAGAGCAACACCACCACCCCCACCACACAAAACATGAAAACCACCTCCCAGACTGACCAGGATAACTAGTCACTGCACTGTATATGTGCCCTGCTGCTGCACCTGCCCCCTGCTAAAGGTGACTGTCCTGTCCAATGACCAAGCCCCTTCCCCCCCCTTCAGACAGACTCCCCTCCAAAAGAAGAGGATGGAAACAGAAATGAACAGAAACGTATTCTTTATTAACAACCTCACATGGAACGGGGGCGTGAAACTTGGACGGGGTCTTGTGTGAGGCGGGTAGGAAAGGACTTTTCAAATTTTGGGGAATGAGAGCCTTCTAGTGGTAGAGCAGTCCGCAGGGGTGGAGTGAAATTTTTCACGGCCCCTTCCACCCCTCCGTGTTTGGACTTTGGGTGAGGGGGGTATGGGACTTGGTGGCGGGGCAGGGCAGTTACAGAGAGACTGCAGCGGGGCTCTCTCCTCCTGCCTCCGGTCCTGCAGAACATCCACAAGGCGGCGGAGCGTGTCCGTTTGCTCCCTCATTAGTCCAAGCAGCGTTTGAGTGGCCTGCCTGTCCTCCTGTCGCCACCTCTCCTCCCGTTCAATGTTTGCCCGGTGCATTTGGGACAAGTTCTCCCTCCACTGTGTCTGCTGGGCTGCCTGTGCTCGGGAGCATCCCATTAGTTCAGCAAACATGTCTTCCCGTGTCCTCTTCTTCCTCCTCCTAATGTGCGCTAGCCTCTGGGCAGATGTGGCTGTGGGAATTGGAAAAAGGGAGTGAATTCCTGAGACAGAGCAATGTATCTGTGAACAGAGAACATAGTCTTTCTCTGTGAACAAGACCATGCAGAGCACCTATCACACGCGCACTGAGGACAAGGTCGAATTTTTGGGCCTCGCCTACAGTGCCTGCGGTCTTGCTGTGGCGAGCTGAGGAGCAGGGCTGGACACCGGACTTTGTCTAGCTGGCAAACATGGTAAGCCGTAGACTTGTGGCCGCTTAAAACTTTAAGAGTGGCACTGGCCTCCTTTCACATAGAAAGCAATGCGAGTCTCTGCTGGCAGCAATCCTGCAAGCATGAACTCTGGCCCTGTCCCACCCCCTCGCGGCTGTAAACCGCGTGGCTGTAAACCGGCGGTTGCAGTTCTGTAAAGGGACGGGCAAGCAGTCCCAATACTAACTTTCCCCTACCTAATTCACAGCAGGGAGTCATGCCAGACATCACCCTCCTGAAGGTCTCGGAGAGCCAGAAGGAGAAGATGCTCCGGGACAGCCTGCAGAAACCGGGGCCATTTGCTGCAATGCTCTGCAAGGCCATGATCCCGGAGTACCTGCTGGCGTTGTGGCAGGGAAACGTGTCCTACCACGGGGGGCCTAATAAGCTCTCCCTGCCCAGGAACCTGCTCATGAGGCTGGAAAAACACCTGCAGGAGGCGTATGAGGAGTTCTCCCCGGAGGATCTCGCCTCTATCCCCGGTTACATTGACCAGTTCTTGGCTTAGGTGCCCTTGGAGGGACAAATGACTGCAGGGTTTTGGGCACTATAATCATGAAGCGGACATTGTGAAATTTTTTGAAAATGGTTCGGACTACATATTGAGGCGCCCAAAGACAGACTAATCATGATACACTTTGCACAGATTCCCCTTTTGTTTGACTTTCCTGTTTACATGTTTTGAAGCACTTTACCCACTGTTAATATTTTAAATCTTCCTGTTTTGTTGTAAATAAATGTTTACATGTTTGAAAGCACTTTAGCTACTGTTAATATTTTAAATATGCCAGTTATGTTGTAAATAAATGTTTAGATATTTAAAACACTTACTGCTTGATCCTTCCCCTGAATCTGTGTCTGGGGTAACGGCGGGGGACGGTTGGTAGGGGATCTCTGTCAGGGTGATGAAGAGCTCCTGGCTGTCGGGGAAATCAGCGGTGCCAGCGCTGTCGACTGCCTCGTCCTCCTCATCTCCTTCTTCATCTTCCCCGTCCGCTAACATGTCGGAGGAACCGGCCGCGGACAATATCCCATCCTCAGAGTCCACGGTCAGGGGTGGGGTAGTGGTGGCGGCCGCACCTAGGATGGAATGCAGTGCCTCGTAGAAACGGGATGTGTGGGGCTGGGATCCAGAGCGTCCGTTTGCCTCTTTGGTCTTCTGGTAGCCTTGTCTCAGCTCCTTGATTTTCACGCGGCACTGCGTTGCATCCCGGCTGTAGCCTCTCTCTGCCATGGCTTTAGAGATCTTCTCATAGGTCTTTGCATTCCGTCTTTTGGAGCGCAGCTCGGCAAGCACGGACTCATCTCCCCACACAGCGATGAGATCCAAGACTTCCCGATCCGTCCATGCTGGGGCCCTCTTTCTATTGGATTGCACGGCCATCTCTGCTGGAGAGCTCTGCATCGTTGCCACTGCTGCCACTGCTGCTGAGCTCGCCACGGTGTCCAAACAGAAACTGCGCTTCAAACTGCCCAGACAGGAAAAGGAATTCAAATTTTCCCGGGGTGTGGCTGGTCAGAGCATCCGAGCTCGGACTGCTGTCCAGAGCGTCAACAGAGTGGTGCACTGTGGGATAGCTCCCGGAGCTATTAGCGTCGATTTCCATCCACACCTAGCCTAATTCGATATGGCCATTTCGAATTTAGCGCTACTCCTCTCGTTGGGGAGGATTACAGAAATCGATTTAAAGAGAGCTCTATGTCGAACTAAATGGCTTCCTGGTGTGGACGGGTGCAGGGTTAATTCGATATAACGGCGCTAAATTCGACATAAAAGCCTAGTGTAGACCAGGCCTAAGACTTAGATTTGTGTGTTTGCCAAGATGGTTCCCTCAGGCCACTGCTGACTAACACTTCAGGGTTTTTTGTTATAATCAATCCAACACACAATATGCATCCATTTCCAAAAGAAAAGATCTATAGCGAAATTCTAGAACGTTGATAGAAGCAATGTTTTATGAATCAGGCTCCTTTTGATGTTAGAAAAATAGGATTAATACCTTTTGTGAAAATTTAACAAGTTATTGTCGGCACATTCAGGTCCATGTGCAAGCCTTGGGATTTTAAAGCTCTTCCTGTCCATCAAAAGGGGTACTTTTATTAATTTATTTGCACAAAAAATATGTGTCTGTGACAGATCAGCTGCTCCTCTGCTTTTTAGTAGCTCTCAGATCAAATTCATGCCTTGGGAGAGCTCAGTCTGCCTAGACTTTTGGGATGGGAAAGTCCAGGCTTCCCTCTACACATTAACAACTCCAATGTGGAATGCATCCACACTGCAAGGGAAGGGCCCCATTGTTATCTGGAGGCACCATGTCACAAAAGGAATAAAACTATGATCCAAAAGAAGCAGCCCTTTGGTTAAAGAAATATTCAGAATGCTCTACACTATTGTGAGGGAAATCCAGATTTGATTTCGGGTTCCTGTTGGTCATTACCTGAGGTTAGCTTGTTTGTGGGAGAAATGTCTCAAAATCACATACCCACAATCCCACTAGCTCAGCAGCATTTAGAGGACCTAAAGGGCTGGTAGTGAAGACGTGATCATTTGAATGTTGAAAATGAGAGAATCATTATAGGCCAGCAGATAAACAAAGGTGCCTTGGAAGAAAATAAGGAAATATGTATTATTTCTGAGTAAAGGATACAGATATTTCAATACATATTGTGAAGATTAAAAAAATAAAACCAAAACGCATACCTAGCAGTGAAAGAGTTGCAAAATTTGATACTGATAACGTATTCAATACTCACAATACTGCAGAGTTATTTGGATATGATTAACACTAAATAGATCCATTCCTTCGATGGAGAGCTCCACTAGTAATAGAAATGATGAGCCATCCTCAATAATAATGGCACCCAGGCACTACTATACTACATGAATATGCACTCTAGCTTTCCCCCTTTCTCCCTTTTCTTCAGCCAGGCTGACTTTTAACTTGTACTGTAAGTGAAAAAGCTGAATTGGAAGCATTAGAGTCTCCCAACTGATCTTTTTTTAAAATAAAAAGTGAAGTTAAAATCCACTTCAACAAAGGGTAAAGCACTCTCGAAAGCCACAGACACCTACAAAGGTCAGCTTTAAATTAGAAGCCATCAGCATTTGGGACTGAGGGAACAGAACAATGGGATAAGGTCAAGAAAACTAAAAACGGACAAAAAGATACTAGAAGGAACAAAATTAGGGACACAAGAAAGTTTATTTTTTTTTTAAATATATGGAACCACATCATATATGGAATACGATACAGCAACAGAGAAAAGTGAACAGTTCCCATCTCAGGATCCTGAAGAAATCACAAAACACCCAGGATACAATTTTCATATGAGCCTAATTAACTTTGGTGCCTAAGTCCTATTGACAATCATTGACAGGCTCTTAAGCACTATGTCTTTTTTGACAAAGGGGCTTAGGCACATTCAGGCATTTTACCCTCTAGCTTGTCATGTGCAGAATTTTACAACTTGGATTTCATGGTTTCTGGTGCTATTTTTTCCCTAAATATAAACAGACATGTAAACACTGAAGACAATCTGGCCAGAGTACCCCTAGTGTGGGGGCAGCTTTGCACTGCTTCGTTAGCCCAAAGAAGTCCTGAATGTGGCTTAGTGACCACAGGAGAATCACTGCAATGTAGGTGGATGCTCTCAGGTGATGTTTAGCTGCTGTAATGGCTTCTACAGAGGTATAGGGAAAGTATGGGGGAATGCCCATTGTGTACTTTTGTCCTAAGGTGCCACCCTGGTCCATTAAGACTGCGGGCAGCTCAGACAAATAAGAACAGTCTTGAGCTTTAGTAAGTTAGAGTAGCCAGAGCTGCGTGATTCCAGAATCGAGGGAGCAGAAAGGCCTTTGCAATTCCCCCTCGCACCAGTCATGCTGAACACTTCTTGATCAGCGCTGAGGAACAGGGGAATTAACTACAAATATAACCACAAAGAAAACTGTCAGTGATGTCAGACACCTGAGGTATATGGATTTCCTTTTACTGAAGTTGCTCTTAGAAATCTGGTTGCTCACAAATACAATGAAATCCACTTCATCTGCAGCACCTTGATAAATTCCAGGTGTGGTTAATTTTGGATCATAACCACTACATCTAGAGTATTAGTCATCAAGAATTGGGAAACAAACTATATCACTGAAGTATTTTATTCAGTTAATTTAATTCAATTACATGAGAAGGCTGGAAAGATGAGCCAAGATTGGAAAAAAAAAAAAGCCTATAGTTAGTGGCTTACATCCATATTTAAGCACACATTGAAGTGACCTGAATTTCAAAAGTGCTGCGCAGCCAGCAGATCACACTGAAATCAAAGGGAGCTGCTAGATGCTCAGAACTTTTGAAAATCAGGACACCCAAGGTTCATATTTAGGCTCTTCGCTTTGGAGTGTTCTAACAAAACCAGCTACAACCATTTTTATAGAATCCCATCTACCAAAGCTCTATCAAGGATGTGCAGTTTCAAATATTGTACCATCAGAACAAATTCTGATTGGCTGATCACTCCCTGCGGACAGAATACATTTGCATAGCAACTTCTGAGAGCTGACATTTACAAATTAACTTCTTATGGGTGTCATTGATCACCATAGCCAGAAGACAGATTATGTGCAATGCATACAAGTGACTCTAAAAACCATAAATGGCACACAGAGACTAATTAATAATAAATAATTGTAGACTTTTCACTTCTCAAGCACTTTCTGTCTGAGTCTCCCAAGACATTTTATGCATGTTATATAATGATTGTTATACAACAACACTATCATTCCCATCTTACAGATGGGACAACAGCAATAGTTTGATTAACTGACTTGGCCAAGGTCATGCAGCTACTCAGTGGCAGAGCTAGGAAGAGAACCAAAATCTTGTGAATCCTCTGCCTGGGCTTTAGCCATTAAGCCACTCTCAGGAGGGCTGCTTATTGTCTGCACACTTTAAATGGGTTTGAGTTGATGTTTGTTAGCAAAAACAATTTCCCAGCATGAGGATCTTTATTCACTTTTGTTCTTCCTTTCTATTGTGCTTGCTAAGGTCTTACAATGGCAAAGAATATTAAAATTCTTCCAGCACAACAATCACAAATGGAGGGCCAAAACATCCACTGGGGTAAACTGGCATAGCTCCATTGAAATTCAACAGGGCCACACCAATTTACAGCAGCTCAGGATCTGGCACATGTTGTTTCCTATCACAAAGGGCACATAGATGTTCTTCATTTTTTACATTTCTATTTCCACTGGGGTCCCTGTGCCAGTTATGCTGATTTTACTGTGTTTTGCAGAAACTATTTTTAAAAATCTTAAGCAAAATATCTGTGTTCCTTCTACATGTTTGTTTATTCATTAAATGAATCTAATTGTTAGATACAGTATTTGGTAGTGGGAGGAGATCAACCTTCTTTATTTTTATTTTTTTTACAATTTGAATTGAAGGTGGTTGTGGAACAGAATATTTCTCAGAAGCCAAGGACACAATCTGCAGACAGTTCATTTTATTTCTTTGCTTAAAGTAACCCTGTTAGATTAAAATTCCAGTTAATATGGAAAAATTGCACACAATGTCCTCAGCGCAGTGTGCAGAAGGCAACACAGTCCCTCCCACAAGGAGCATGCAAGGGACCTCAGTTTCATCTAAACTACAAAAGATCAGCACCTCTCAGAATCAGACCACACAGACCAGAGAGTTGAAGTTTGACTTCACAACTACCTCAAATTATCAACGAGCCTTAACTCCAAATGCAGATGCTAATTTCCCTCAAGTCTGTGTCTGTTTGAAGCGGGGCCGGGGGGCGGGGAGGGGGGCTTGATAGGGACCCATCTCTACATCAGAACTTACCACATACAGTGATTAAAGATTGAACCTTTAATCAACTGGTGATATTTTTTGTAATAATATGTTGAAAGGCCCTATCCTAGGAGAAGTAATTAATATACAGTCTCAAAACACAGCTACAGCAGAAATACCACACGTCTTCTGCAAAAAAGGAGCCAAGCAACAGAAAGGCTATTGAAAAGGAAACCATACACCTCAGAGCACTGCCGACACAGAGTTCTATAGCAGTTCTCCATAGCTGATCAACAAGCAGTGGAGATGTGTACTGGGGGAAGGATGGAGTGTGGCCAGTTGACCTGCACACAGCAAGAATCCATGAAATCAAAAGCTGCATGAGGTGGAGCAGTAGGCCACCTCAGCAACAACATTCAATTGCAGTGACCAGTCATGACCTGGCTGCACACCAGATGCTGAGTTACACTCCTCAGTCCAGTGAATTTGTGGGCCTTTCCTGAGCATACAGCTTATATAAATAGGCTGTGCATCATTTTCCAGGATTTGGTCCCCTATGATTACCTGCTCTTTATTTACTCCATAACCTGAAATGCATTGACTATATTTACTACATCATCTGAAAAGATATGTCATACGTAAGTAATTTGTCCCGTTGGTTCACCAGGCTAGCTCCCTTTCATATCTCTTTTTACCTCACCTTTTCATCCACCTCAAAGACAACTTTGCACCGTTGAGGTCACTGGAGAGAATGACCAGCTGCTTCCTTTCCCTGCCAGGGCCCGAACCAGCAGGCTGATGCTACAGTGCTTCCAGTCGCTGCAGAGCTACCCCAAGGATTGGGGTACTTGAATCTCCTCATCCCAGTAGCCCAGCCCAGAATCATTTAATTCTGTTGTCAACATAAAATAATTAAACAATTGATCAACTAGCAAGCAATGTGGTAAAGGAGTTAATGGTAGGTTCACAAGCCTTGTTATGGCTAAGAGAAATCATGGAGGTATTTTCCAACAGGAAATAAAGCTCTGTCCTTCCAGCATTTAGTGATTTTGAAGATGACTGTTGTAGTAGTTTGCTTACCCCGCAACACTTTACTAATAACAAATGGAAAACCGAGCCTCATTTGTAGGAATTTCATGGTCTTTATATTGTAGGGACTGATTAATACTAATAAAACCACATTTGTAAGAGATCATATAAGGAAACTATTGTTTGACATAAATAATATTTAATGTATTGGTTTATTCAGACAAAATCAGCAATAGTAGAAGACAACCTGTGCATTTTGCATTTTCCATCTAAAATTATTCCATTTTAAATATATATCATATAGAAATAATGTAAATTATTCTGGGTCATTTCATTGATACAAATCTGTTGATTTTTTAAAACAAATTCAACCGAACAAAGGAATTGCACTATGCATTTTTTTTAAAAATCCTTAACGAGTCTCTCTGATGCTGCTGTAAGAGCTTTTTTGGAACAGATGGTTGGTTCTTGTTTTTTTCTTAAAGCACATATTGTTAACACTTGACCTGATATGTTCCCTTTGGATAATGATCCTGGCGTCATTAATGTGAAGAAGAAAAAAAATCAGAGATTTTTTTATCCCTATTAACAATCTAAATATAATTTACTAGAACTAAGCAATGTCAAATTCCTGTAAGTGTACGCTGGTTATTTTGGGACAGAAGCTGCTCTCATCAACTTCAATTTAGCCCTTTGCGTATGTACGATACCTACTTCAGGTAGGTAAGTGTACCGATAAAGGGCCTGATTCTATGCTGAGTGCCCTCAACTACCACTGAGCAATCTCATAGACCCATAGACTTTTAAGGCCAAAAGGGACCATCATGATCATCTAGTCTGACCTCCTTCACATTGTAGGCCACAGAACCTCATCCACCCATTACTGTAATAGACCCCTAACCTCTAGCTGAGTTACTGAAGTCCTCAAATCATGATTTAAAGTTACAGAGAATTCACCATTTACTCTATTTCAAACCAACAAGTGACGCGTGCTCCACACTGCAGAGGAAGGCGAAAAGACCCACCAGCCAGACACCTGGGAAAGAATTCACTGTAGTAACTCAGAGCCCTCCTCATCTAATGTCCCATCTCTGGCCATTGGTGATATTTGCTACTAGCAGTTGTGGATAGGCCATATGCCATCATAGGCAATCTCATCACACCGCAGGCGCCAACTTTTTTCGGCGCCTGTGGGTGCTCGCACTCCCCCGGCCCCGTCCCTGCCCCGACTCCACCCCTGCCCCAACTCTGTGCCTCCTGCCCCTATTGGACCCCTCCCCAATTCCCGCCCCAGCCCCGCCTCCTCCCCCAAGCGTGACGTGTTCCCCCTCCTCCCCCCCAGGCTTGTCGCACGAAACAGCTGTTTTGTGGCGCAAGCGCTGGGAGGGAGGGAGGAGAAGCAGGACCCGGCGGCGGCTCAGGAGAGGAGGCAGAGGTGGAGTGGAGGCGGAGGTGAGTTGGGGCGGGGTGGGGAGCTGCCGGTGGGTGCAGAGCACCTACCAGTTTTTCCCCGTGGGTGCTGCAGCCCCGGAGCACCCACGGAGTCGGCACCTATGCATCACACCATCCCCTCCATAAATTTATCAAGCTAAGTCTTGAAGCCAGTTAGGTTTTTTGCCCCAACTACTCCCCTTAAAGGCTGTTCTAGAACGTCACTTCCCTGATGGTTAGAAACCTTAGCCTAATTTCAAGCCGAAACATGTTGATGGCCAGTTTATATCCATTTGTTCTTGTGACAACATTGGCCCTTAACTTAAGTAATCCTCCCCTCCACCCCTCTCTGGTGTTTATCCCACTGATGTCTTTATAGAAAGCAATCATATCTTCCCTCAGCCTTCGTTTTGTTAGGCTAAATAAGCCAAGCTCCTTAAGGTTCCTCTTGTCAGGTAGGTTCTCCATTCCTCTGATCATCCTGGCAGCCCTTCTCTGCACATGTTCCAGTCTGAATTCATCCTTCTTAAACATGGGAGACCAGAACTGCACACAGAATTCCACATGAGCTCTCACCAGTGCCTTGTGTAATGGTACTAACACTTCCCTATCTCAAAGCTGCATCTCACTGGATGCTCATAGTCATGCTGTGATTTACCAGTACACCCAGGTCTTTCTCCTCCTCTGTCTCTTCCAATTGACACATCCTCAGATTATAGCAAAAATTCTTGTTGTTAGTCCCTCAGGTATGTCTACACTGCAATAAGACACCCGTGGCTGGCCCGTGCCAGCTGACTTGGGCTCACGGAGCTAAAGTTATGGGGTTGTTTAATTGCAGTGTAGATGTCTGGGCTCAGACTGGAGCCCAGGCTCTGGAATGCTGCAAGGTGGGAGGGTCCCAGAGCTCAGGCTGCAGCCACAGCCAGAATGTCTACACCACAAATAAACAGCCCTACAGCCTGAGCCCCGTGAGCCTGAGTCAACTGGCATGGGCCAGCCATGGGTGTCTAACTGCAGGGTAGACATGCCCTAAGTGCCTTGTACTATTAAATTTCATCCTATTTGTATTACTCCAGTTTTCAAGGTCATCCAGATCTTCTTGTACGATATTCTAGTCCTCCTCTGTAGTGGCAATACCTCACAATTTTGTGTCATCTGCAAATGTTGTTAGCACACTCCCCTTTGGGAGCCCAGGTCATTAATAAAAATGTTTAATAAGATTGATCCCAAGACTGATCCTTGAGGAATTCCACTAGTAACCTCCCTCCAGCCTGACCTTTCAGCCTGACCTGTTCTAGTCTCCCCTTTACCCAGTTCTTTACCCACCTTTCAATTCTTGTATTAATCTCCATCTCTCCAATTTAACTAATCATTTCCCATGTGGGACTGTATCAAATGTTTGCATTTCCTTTGTCTAGAAAATCAGTTAACTTCTCAAAGGAGATCAGGTTGGTCTGGCATGATCTACCTTTTGTAAAACCATGTTGTATTTTTTCCAATTACTGTTTACTTCTACGTCCCTAAATACACACTCTTTAATTTTTTTCTAAGACCTTGCATTCCGTTGAGATCAAACTAACAGGCCTGTAGCTTCCCAATTACTTATTTTTCCCTTACTTAAATCTAGGTTCTGCATTTGCAATTCTCCCATCTTTGGGAAAGACCCCCGAGTTTACAAATTCATTAAAAATCCTTGCTATTGGGCTTGCAATTTCTTAACCCAGTTCCTTTAATATTCCAGGACATTCTCAGCACACTACATGATTGGGACCATAGGGGCTATTCCTGCAAACCCTTCTCATCTGTGTAATTGTTGCCCAAGTGGGATAACTTGCCTGAAAAAGGACTACTCACATGAACAAGAGTTAAAAGATCTGCCCCACTCCATTCAAAATAGCCTGTTACATGACTGTAAGATTTTTGGTCCTTCCTACTTCTGGTGGAACTGAAAATATTATTAAAGTTGCCTTCCCAGCAGTAAAGTATTTCAACACATCTGCTTACTAACTGGAACCTAGAAGTGCGCAAACATATAAAAATGAAAAATAATCACACACAGGTGCACAACGTTTACCCAACCTTTTCAAACCATTACAACAGAGTCAGTTTGGGGGAAAACTTCTTGTCTCCAAACCAGTTTGTCCATCTCTAATATACAGCAACTACTTTTTCCAAGTCTCCTACACTCAAATTGAGCCTTTCCCAACCATTGTCCCAGGAAGAAGCAGTGGATGTTGTTTAATTAGATTGCAACTTTATTCATTTAACATATCTGGGAATACCCGGCAATAAATTGCCCAGTGCAGGTCCTTAACTGTTCCCTGGGAAGGTGGCCATCTGCCCTCTCCTTTCCCAACATGGTCCCAGCCTGTTGCTGGAGTCCCACACCCCTCCCTTTGTAGGAGGGTTTGTGGGGGCTGGAAAAAAGGCAGAGCTTTCTCTACTGTACCAGATGCTCATTTTTGTTCATAGTACACATACAGAAGAATAGGAGAACAACCATAAAAAGTCTTGTTGGAAGGTTTGTTACCAGATTTGCCCATTACTTTGGGGTATACTCATTTACTTGGGTTACTCTTCTGGGGAAGGGGATTCTGTAATCCTACCAATGTACTGCTTGGTGTCAAGTATCAGAGGGGTAGCCGTGTTAGTCTGAATCTGTAAAAAGCAACAGAGGGTCCTGTGGCACCTTTAAGACTAACAGAAGTATTGGGAGCATAAGCTTTCGTGGGTAAGAACCTCACTTCTTCAGATGCATCTGAAGAAGTGAGGTTCTTACCC